>NC_056737.1:1794382892-1794482892 GCF_019279795.1 Protopterus annectens
GCTGTTCCACATGCAATTAGTGAGTGGGGGACTGCTATTCATGCATAGGCCATCAGCTGATCATGAGCATTCCTTACAATAGTCAAGCTGCTGCCTATGCAAAACACTTGCACTTTTCCACATCCACCAGAGAGGGAGAGAGAGAGAGACAATGAGACAGAGATGAAGTAAGAAAGGAAGGGTATAATACAGCAAGACCTAAGTTTGTTTGTGTAGGACACATGGGTGGAGAGTGTTCTCTGAGTACTACAAGGGTTACCCATATTTTTCACCAATCCATTATGGGGGCTATGGATTGTGTACACTAGCCTCTCTGCTGTTTGACATCTGTTGTCCTTGTAAGGTGGACATTGTGAAGTATAGTAGGTCCTCAATATAATAATTTAGCAAAACCCACCTCACAATGCCTCCTGTCATTACACAAGCACAGCAATCTCCACACAGAATATTGATGACACACACACACATACACACACACACACACACACACACACACACACACACACACACACACACACACACACACACACACACACACACACACACACACTTGCCATTACTGAGATTCAAACACCTATCTAGCTATGTATTGCTACTACAGTGTACCACATTTATCACACACACCACAATGCTTATTAGGTAAACAATGTCCCAAGGTACTTCTATGGTGAGGAACATCACCAGCCCTTGTAAATACTAACATTTGGTGATGTAGATGGTGAGAGATTACAAAAATTATTTCACCCTAATCACACATTTCCATTTGCCAGTGGTGGGGTTCAAACCACTATCTAACAATCTTTGCAGGTCATTATGTAACCAACTTACCACATGCATCACTGTCCTGACATAGTTTGGGCTTCACAACAGGGACTTGTGGATGCTATCTGCATGACTGCTAAAGCTAGGCTCTGAGATGTGTACTGGTTGTAAATGGGGCCCAAATCATTGAGTTACATACATACATATGTACCCACATAAACACACAACACAGATGAGATTCAAACCCATAGCTGTGTATCAACTGCTGCTACATTGTTCTG
The DNA here is from genome assembly GCF_019279795.1 of Protopterus annectens. Lineage (NCBI taxonomy): Eukaryota > Metazoa > Chordata > Ceratodontiformes > Protopteridae > Protopterus > Protopterus annectens. The sequence goes on from NC_056737.1 coordinate 1,794,383,936, forward strand.
CACTTACAGCATGCACCATGGGCCTTATAGGATTTGCCTTTCTCCAAAGGTGTATTTGAAGGAGAATGACATCAGCAGGTTTGGTAAAGTAGGGCAATGGGAGGTGTTGTGATTGTGACTGGCCTCAAAATCATTAAACTGTATGCACATTCACACAGACAGTTTCACAATTGCCATGTCTGGGATTAGAACTCCTACCTGACTAGTAAATTACACTACAGCATTATGCAGTTATTGCCTGCACCACGCAGGTTATATGGCTAGCTTTTATCCAAACGTGTATTTCAAGGTAGATGACATCAGCAGGCTTGGTAAAGTGGGGCTATGGGAGGTGTTGTGACTGTGACTATCCTAAAAATCATTAATCTCTACATACAAACACACATGCAGTTTCACAGTTGCTATGTCTGAAATTAGAACTCCTACTTGACTAGTAGGTTACACTACACCATTATACAGCTATTACAGGTGCCATGCAGATTATACAGCTAGCCTTTGCCTGTATTTCAAGGTAGATGATATTAGCAGACTTGGTAACATGGGGCTATGGGAGGTGTTGTGACTGTACGTAGCCTAGAAATCATTAATCTCTACACACAAACATACACACAGTTGCTATGTCTGAGAGTAGAACTCCTACCTGATTAGTAAGTTACACTACAGCATTATGCAGTTATCATGTGTGCCATGCAGATTACAGGGCTAGCCTTTGTCCAAAGGTATATTTCAAGGTAGGATGACATCAACAGGCTTGGTAAAGTGGGGCAATGGGAGGTGTTGTGACTGTGAATAGGCTAAAATTCATTAATCTCTACACACAAACATACAGTTTCCATGTCTGAGATTAGAACTTCTATCTGACTAGTAAGTTACACTACAGCATTATGCAGTTATTGCATGTGCCATGCAAATTATAGGGATAGCCCTTGTCCAAAGGTGTATTTCAAGGTGGATGACATTAGCAGGCTTGGTAAAGTGGGGTAATGGGGTGTCTATGAATGGCCTCAAAATCATTCATCCTTATACACAGAAATATACACACACAGAGTTTCACAGTTGCCATGTCTGGGATTAGAACTCCTACCTAACTAGTACATCACACTATAGCATTATGCAGTTATCACATGCATCACAGAACTATCCCTTCTCCAATGGTGTATTTCAAGGTGAATGACATCAGCAGCCTTGATAAAGTAGGGCAATGGGAGGTGTAGCGTCTATGAATGGCCTCAAAATCATTAATCCCTACACACACCAACACACAGAGTTTCACAGTTGCCATGTCTGGGATTAGAACTCCTACCTAACTAGTACATCACACTATAGCATTACATAGTTATCACATATGCCATGGAACTGATTGAGCTAACCCTTATCCAAAGGTGTATTTCAAGGTGAATGACATCAGCAGACTTGCTAAAGTAGGGCAATGGGAGGTATAGTGTCTATGAATGGCCTCAAAAGCATTGATCTCTGTACACAGAAACATACATAAACACACAGAGTTTCACAGTTGCCATGTCTGAGATTAGAACTTCTACCTAACTAGTACATCACACTATAGCATTATGCAGGTATCCCACATGCCACAGAGGTTATAGGACTAGCCATTCTCCAAAGGTTTATTTCAAAGGTTAATGACATCAGCAGCCTTGCTAAAGTAGGGCAATGGGAGGTGTAGTGTCTATGAATGGCCTCAAAATCATTGATTCCCTACACACAAACACATAGAGTTTCACAGTTGCCATGTCTTGGATTAGAACTCCTACATAACTAGTAAATCACAGTATAGTATTATGCAGTTATTGCACACGCCACAGTGCTTATAATGATGATACTTGTCCAAAGGGGTATTTCAAAGTGACTGACATCAGCAGGCTAGCTAAACTAGGCCAATGGGAAGTGCAGTGTGTGTGAATGGGCCATAATCCATTCCTCTGGAAACACACCCACAACACTCAATCACACTCAACTTTACATTTGACAGGACTGTGTATATGATTGCTAGATAAATAATGACTTGTACAGTCTTGTTACACAGTTATCACAAGCACCACAGACACTTATAGTGCTGAGGGTTACCAGAAGCAAATGTCTACAGTGATAGACATTGGCACATCATGTGATATTGGCCAACTGGATGTGTGGTGGGTGGGACAGGCCTCATGATGGAAAGCTTTTCATCACTGTCTGTCTCTCTCTTACCCACATCTCTGTTTGTGTATGTTTGACCTATTATAGTGTGTTGTCATTGGATATATGTGTGTATTCCTATCTGATGTGTGTGCAAAGCATGACTGGTGTGCAATGTGGTGTGTGTGCATGGATATCTGCGACTGACATATATGTATAGTCCACTGTTGTTGCCAGACATGGGCTTCATTTCTGTTAAGAGTGGGTGCATGCCCAGTATGACCCTTCTGTATTTTGTTGTCAGACATGGGTTTCATTTTTCTAAGTGTGGGAGCATGCCCAGTATGACCTTCTGTATTGAATGTGTGAATCCATTCCAGGTAGGTTGCACTCCAGTGCAGGCATTTGTGTTCTACACCTACAGATAGCAACCTGTTTCTGCAGGATATCTGTAGATAGGTTGACAATATGGAGTCACAATGGGCAAAGGACAGTGGGATACTATAACTAATTGTGTCTGTGCTGCTTCGTCTACATGGTTTTGGTGTTAGCAGAGATATTCACACATATGCACTGTTTTATACTGTGATGTATTATGTCATCAACTACTTGCAAATATACTGATTTGTTTGCAATAATTTCCTGGGGAATACAAGATGAATGAAGCTGTGTCCAGTATTGTAGTCTGCAGCCTACATGTTCTTGCACAATCATGCTATTCTGGAAGGGGGAGCTGCAGACACTTGCTCATGTGTCTGTGTAAATGGTCCAGCACCTTGGTATTGTGGAGGCTGAGGATCTCAATCTTGTACATCTATCAACGTGACAGAATGGCTATATCTTGCTGTGGCCATACCTCTCAGCTGTACAGATTCACACAGTTTACCCAGAGGCAGGAATCATATATCTGGTTATTTCCCCTTCACATTGTGGTTTACAAGCAGGTTTGTAGCCACCTATTGCTGGGTTTGCAGGCAGGGATAGTATGGGTGCACATCAGAGTTTCATACTTCACACAATTCATGGCATCCATGCTTCTACCCCTCCCCATTATATTATCCTCTTCCTAACATTATGCGTGTGATATCTGATAAGTATCCCTATAGTCATCACTTCATCCCAGCTGTATTTAGGGGTTGGTCCACAGTTCATGCAGTAGGACATGTTGGACATGCTACTGGGATTTGTCAACATAGCCTTGCATTTGTGTTCTGTGGACTATGCTATGTCATTATTTGGGACTCCATGGGATAACATACAGTGGCAGTACGGGTGAGACACAGGCCTTTGACAGAGGACTGTAGGGCATTTGGTAGTGATGCAGGCCATCTGTAGCAGGCCATTGCATTCTGTCACTCCTACAGTCCAAGGCTACAAGCCAGTGGATTCCCCTGGGGTGACAGGGTAGGTGTGCAAGGTGTTAATGGCAATAGTTTCTGTCCTTATTAATCCATTGGTGTGGATGCTGGCAGGGTGCTGCTTACAGCTAGGGACACACATGCATGGGACACCTCTTCAGCATGCTGCATTCTGTAGGTGTTCCCATACAGAAGTGGGGGTCATATTGTATGCATTCCCAACAGCAGGGACATGACCTGTGATGAACCTGTGGGTGATGGTGGGGTGAGCTGAGTGCATGTGTGCTATGGAAGCTTCTTGCAGCTGGCTCACAGATATACGTGGGGAATTCCCCTTAAACTGGCTTGTGCGGGGACATCAGCAGTTTCCCAGTACTTCATAACTGTCCCTTTTGTGGTCTGCTAGTGTTTGGCCAGACTACATCAGTATTCCATACTACACAGACAACTAATGTGCTCCTAACCTGTATGTACAATTCCAAAGGTGTGCCCATTTGACAGTAACATTTTATACACTCTCTGTCTGGGGTACTTCCACCTGTGTAATGTTTGTATGTCTGGGCCCACATTCATGCCATGTCCATCTTTCAGATGGTGACAGATATTACATCTGAACAATTAGTATGGATTAGTGCTGGATTGGGTCTTGCTGGGATGCATTGTGTTTGGCACTGCAGTTGTTAGAACTTAGCCCTGTCATCAACAATACTGGCCATAGGCCACCAGGACACAAACCTCCATGCGTATATGCTGACCACTTGCCCACAGTATACAACACACAACAATCTAACACACAAAGCCCTGCATATTCTACATGTGCAACAATCTATCCTACTAATCTGGCCAGCTCAGGTAATCTGTGCTCCACTGTTATAATATCCACACGTACATGTTACTACATTTCTACGTAGGATTGTTGGGGGGGGGGCAAACCTGACAACTGTAAACATTTGCTATGACTGTACTGATATTTCAGGTACTCTGTCAGCTTCCATTTCATTCTGTATTCTGTCCTATCACTCAGACTAGAGGCATATCAGTGTAGTACAGATCTTAGGTTTTATTGATCTACATTTCAGTTTCAAACTTCTTACCCTTCAGAACCAACATCCAACTGCCTGACCTGTTGTAGTTTGTCTCTGTAGGTCTGGAGGGGGACTGTTCTCCATTGCCATCAGTTGGAGGCCTTAACACAGCCTTTTGTTGTGGTCATCTACACCTGTCCTGCTGGCTGAGACTGTTGTTGGGTATGTGAGCCTCACTGACATGCATGTGTGTGTCCTATGGACACATTTGGCCCACCACATGTCCTGTAGTGGGATTTGTCACCTTGTCTAGTACTGCCTACCATTTTGACACCAGTATTTGCTATGGATTTCATGCTGCCCATATGGGTGTCTACTATCTCTTGCCATCCCATTCAGCCACCCGATTCCTTTCCATGCTCACATCCATACCATAGATGCAAGTAGCGGAACAGACTTCTCCATTCAGCAATTGATAGGGAGAGTGATTTACCTTGTGGCTGTGTCAGTACAGAGGATGGTGCTGGAGGGCTGACTTTGTTGGATGCACATAGTACACTCCCTATACATGGCTAAGCACAGGTAGTGTCATGTTTGGCATCCCTTTTACTGTATATGTGAGTCAGAGAGAGGTGTCATTCCCTGGGTTCCTACCGTGTCAGTGTATGTGCTATGCATTGCCTCTTTGCCAAGGCCTGGGCATACTGGGCACACCTCCTTCTGCTACAGGGGCAAGCTGAGTTTGTTCCTTCTCTGAGTCAGTCTGTGCCTGTGATGGCCTTGGCAATGGTGGGGGGGCTGTGTGGCCCTGCCCTGTGCTTTTCCTGCTGCTACTGTTTCTGCAGGATCATATTGTGTAGCATGGCACATACAATGACAATTTAGGTACATGTAGCTGAAGAGTACTGCAAGGCTCCACAAGATATGTCCAGGCACTGGAACTGTGACTTGAGCATCCCAAACACACGCTCTATTATGATTCTGGTTTGTGCGTGTGCCTCATTATGGAGTTCTTGTACAGGTGTGCATTTCTAATGGGTGTCATCAGCCATGGCTTCATTGCATAACCAGCATCCCCCACTAGGTGGCCATATGGGATGCCCCCACTGGCAAATCTCTGGTACAGCTGCATCATATGCCAGATGTGGGAGTCATGATAGCTTCCAGGGCTGCCAGCAGACACATTTATTATAATGACCTGGGCATTGCACATGACCTGGCAATTGATGGAGAGGAAGCCCTTGTGGTTTACGCAGTCTCTACTCCGCTTGCTGGGTGGTGCTTTGATGTGTATGCGCTTGCAGTCTATGGCACCCACTACCTCAGGTTATTCTGCTATTTGCTGGTCAATGCCTCATGGGTGTTGTGGAAGTACATGTGCTCACCAGCATGTGCTGACATGGCTTCCAGGAACTGGTGGAGTACCCTGGATGCTGATGCCTGTGAAATCTCCATGATATCCCCAATTGGCCTTTGGAAGGTACCTGTGGATAGTATTCTTAAGCCCACGCATACCTTTGTATCTACTGGGATGTGTTCCCCTCTGTTGGTTCTGTGTGTGAGTCATGGCCGGCACAGCTCAACAATTTGCTGTAGGAGGTCACTGTCCACCCTATAGCACTCCACTATCTCCAGCTCATGTAGCCCCTGGTAGGTTACCCTGGTTCTGTACACTCTTCTTCTTCTCCTCACTGTGGGTTGGTCATCAGGATTCCCATCCTCACCACCCTCAGCCTCTTCCACATATTGATTTATGAGAGCAAAAGCAGCCTCTATCATTTTGTTGCTTTCTTTAGGTAAAATTTCCCTGTTTGTGTACACCGGTGGTGTAGAGTTTGTGGGAAAAAACAGAGGGAAAGGTGTTTGCATAGTTTATAGTAGTGTGCTGGGCTGGGCTGCTGCCTGTGTAATTGGTTGATTCTGATACATTACACCTGTCAGCTATGCTAGTTCTCCTTGTTACATTTCTACTGCTGATTTCCCTTCCCATTGCCTTCCTGTTTAAGTCCCAAGGTGCACCATGCAAACCCAGTCATAAGATGTGAACGGAGCTGCTATTTCCTGGTTTATTTATTTAATTCTTTGTTTAAAACCCGGTGCATGATGCGTAAACCCATTTAGGCAATGTAAATAATGCTATGCAGCATCAGACACACCACCTTCCTTAGATGTGCTTAGCTAAGAGCAAACATCGGCCACAGAGCTCCAATAAGCTTACAGCGTGCATGACACACACCCTTATGAAGTCATCTAGCTATTAGGCTTACACCATGGTATTACTGCACCTACACGGTTGGGTGCAAACTAGCACTGAGGGGAAATCTGTGATTCAGTATCATTGCCCTCATTTGCATAGGATTGACTGCTAATGCATGATTACAAAACCAACATTCAGCCTTCCCCCTTAGCAATCACTATGCCATGGTCTTGTTGTGTTATGCACATCATTGACTATTATGGCAAAATTATTATTTTTGGTTTAAAAGCTTATTTCCAGCTTTTTTTATTATTTTCAGGCCAATCCTGTTTGTGCATCGCTGCCCTATGCTTAAACGGCTGAAATCGGCAAAAAAAAAATTAAAGTTTTTTTTTATAATTTTGCAACTATTTATCATGCCTATGGCCACATATTTAGCCATTGGCTTGCCTACTCCATTGAATACATGCTTTCTTTGGCGCTGTCATGCCTCCGTTTTGTAATTTGCAGAAATGTATTCAGCTAGTAACCAAATACATTTCTGCAGTCTACACTATTCCTACATGGACACCTGCCTGCTTCCTGGATCACTAATTCACCTCATTTGCATGGTTTCACCAGCAAATAAGGTAATTAGTACACAGGGGCTGTGTCCATGCAGGAATAGTGCAAGAGGGCTCGTGCACGTCCCGGGAGCTTGTTCCTGGATCTCTCGGTGGCCATATGGCCTCCAGCAGCTCTTGCACTATTCCTGTACACCATGCAAAGCTTGCTGAATCCTAGGGATCAACTTTATTATAAATAGGGAAGTAAATGCTTTGGGAAGAAATAGCCAGGGAATTGTTATGGCTAGGCTTGTATAGGCCCTAGGGCCGATAGCCTAGTACCAACCCATGAACCTATGAATATTATTGAATTTTGATACAGTCTCTCATATTAAGGGGTGCAGGGGAAATGCCCTATGTTTAAAAGTGTTACACTACTGGAGAATGAAGACTGAGCAATCAAGCTTCAGTTGTCTAAGATTTAGCTTGCCGGCAATCAGAGTTCCTCCATAGGAAATGACTGTTGGTCAGTTGTTCCTGCAGTTATGCCCTTTGACAATGAATGTCTTCCTTCTTTGAATTGGTACCACCATGGAATTCAAGGTTCATTGGTTCATAGGCAGTTACTAGGCTAGGGTCCCTAGAGCCCTTACAAGCCTCGTCTTCTTAATCCCTAGTTGCCTCAATTTTCCTTGTCTAGATGACATAATTCACAGAGCAAGTCTATGATAAACACTGACTACTCCTGTTGATGAGGGACATGGGTACCACCCCAGAGTTGAATTCATGGACTCCCATCCATTTGCACAGGTTGTACTTGAATGGGATCAGTGAGGAGCTCTGCTTCATGTAAATTGGAAGTTTATTCCAGAGCATACCTCTTAACCTGGAAACATCAAAAAGTTGGACAAAGGCCCAGGAAAACTAGGTACAACTAGCTAAAAATCAGGACACTGAATAACATAAAATTTGCAGACATAATCATGTAACCACACCCACTCCATTGGAATTATGGGATACCAACACTAAGATTGAAGTTACTAAATAATAATAAATAATGGTAAATATTTGAATGTCAGTCTTCATATCCATCAGAAAATACATAATAATGAAAAACTGTTATTCTAGCAACTATCTGAGTTTATAGGAGCAATATTAAAATCTATCCCTACTTTTGAGCCTTTGTCCCACCATTATTTTTGGCTTTGTCCAGATTTTTGGCTCTGAGAGACTGAGTGGTATGCTTCCAGGCTAGATGTTGGGGAAGAAGCTGCAAGTTGTACAAACACAATTAATACAAATGCTGCACTTCTGGTTCACCCTCTGAAGGAATCAAACTGATTTTTAATCTCAAAGAAACAAAAGTCTACCAGCCTTAAAGAAGCAGAAAGCAAAAGGTGTGGCAGAAACCTACTTCAAATACACCAGTGTCCTCGGCCTTTGTTTCCTAGCAGGTGCTGGGTATTTCAAAATCGCAGACCAGCTATCTTCTAATATTTAACATGGTAAGAGAGTTGCTATTGGCATGCACTGCAGCAAAAATTAATTGTCTTGGACTACACTAAAATGATGTCACCAGACTCACTACAAAGTACCATTATTTTAAGTCAACTACATAAATACAAAGCAATTTCAGAAGCAAGACAGTTCAGACAGTTGGTAAGTACTTGCCTAACAGTCCCAAGAATGCAAGCACAGGCTACCTGCCAAGAATGGGAAATTATCTCCCTACCTGTTCTCTTCGAAAAGTAAAAAAAAAATAAGGTGCAGGAATGGAGATGGCAAGATGGCAGTCAAACACACTTGCCCACGTTCAGCAGGAAGTACCATTTTCCATCGTACACAATGCAGGCTTTAAATCTCATCTGATGTTCAGAAAAACAAGAATGTGGTGTGGATATCTGGTTCAACCAACAACTGAAAAAGAATAAAGCAAAACCAAAAGAGGATGAGCCAAACCACAGCAGGGAGCAGATAAAAAAAATTCCGTTTAATGGTAAGTGCTTTGGCAGCACATCCAGCTGCTTCTTCAGACACACAAGAAATGCAATGCCTTACATTTAAACTAAAAACAACCAATAAAATGATTTGTTCAATTACATGGAATAATAAATGCAATCCTTGTTTAAAGACATATACAAAAGCATATCTATAATCAGTTTAAAAATGGTCATCTAGGCGGTAACATTTAGAAACATAAACATGTTGTACATAAGTGTGAACGATTTAAAAAATAGTAAAAAAGTAATAAAAACAGTAGTCATCTGGGCAGTCCCTAGTCTGTAAAACTGGCTTTATAGAAACTTTATCGTTAATGCCTCTGCCCATGCTAGCTCTCATCCTTATAATCCATTCTTACTATGCTGTCCCTGTTTTATTTCTGATGTCTCCCACTCTTCCATGCTTGGGGATTATTTCCATCACCATGAACATTTATGTTAAATATGTGTGTATGAACATGTTTGGCTAAGGCATTGGATTCAGCACCCCTGGATATATCATACAGATGTTCTCCCACGCATTCTATTAACGTACAATTTGTTTTCCCCTATGTAGAATGAATAGCATCTACTACAGTAAGCCAGATAGATAAGGTCAGTTGTATTGCAGTCCACTGTTAACTTAAATTCCCATACTTTACCAGTGTCTGAGTGAGTAAATGTACTACTGGTGTCCAAATGTCCACAGCAATTATATTTTTACATGGGAAAGTGTCCCTCTTGCCACTATCAGTCCTATAAAAAGATCCCTTGGCCCAAATAGTAACCTTTTCAAAGATTTCTTATTCTTGCAAGCACAGCTAGGTCTATCTCCTACTATATCCCTCACTTTGTCATCTGTAGATAATATTTCCCAGTATTTCACAAAAATGTCCTGCAGTAAACCTTATATTACTAGAATAAGTGATAGGTATATGCATACATTTCCTACCTTTATTTATCACTATTGTTGACAGTAGTATCTGAGAAGTAGGGTCTACACTTTTCCCCTTTATTTTTTTTTCAATAATCCTTTTTTATTATTTTTCAAAACAATATTACAAATCCACACTATATATACAATATGTACATGATTGCTTCCAATGGTTACATCCACATTGTATGTCAACATCGTATATTAACAGTAAATACAGCACTAACAAAGAAAAAAAAAAAAACAACAAAAAAACAAAGCCAACAATCTGTATTATCCTTACAACCTATAACTAATCTAAGATTGATTCTGAACTATTACTATGTGTCCTGAGAGAAGGTGGATAGGAACCTCTAGGCCAACACAATGTTGAAAATTTGCTCCCATATTTTTATACTATTTATGCTTTTCTTGTGGTCACTGATTAACAATTTATGTGCTAAAATATGTCTTATTGCTAACAATCTAAAATTTTCCCACGATGTCTGGGCCGGGTTAAGCCAATTTGAGGCTATATACAATTTCATTAATAAGCAAATATTCATGATTACGATCCTTCTTGATTTATTTAAATTCTCCGGGGGGATATGAAGGATCATAAATTCCCAAGAGAGTGTTGAGTTTTGGTAGCCCATTTTTTGTAGCTGCAGTTTTAATGAATTCCACAATTTATAAATGCACTTGCAACTCCAGAACATGTGTAACAAGTCAGCTGTCTGATCTAAGCATTGTGGGCATTTAGGTGAATTTTTCGAATCAAATTTGTGAAGTATAGTAGGCATTATTAAATATCATCAGTTGCGTAAATACCAATTTTTGTAGGGATACTGACTTTAATGTTAGACTAAATGCCTCCAATATCTTACTGTCGTCTACCAATATTAATTTCTCCTTCCAATAATTCGATAAGAGAATGTGTTTATTATATTTCCTCTCTTTTATCAATTTATATAAAGTGGTTATATATTTTCTGTCCTGTAACAGCGCTTTCCACAGATTACGAGATATATTTAAGTCCTCTTCTTTAAGTTCGGAGTTATTAAAATAGTTTATAGCCAGATCTTTTAGTTGCCTCACGATAATTAAATAAGAAATGGGAAGATTCATCTCCTTTAAAATATCATGTACTGCTACCCCCAGGAAAGGGTATAAATCAAGTACGGTTAAATCCTTTATTAGGGGGAATTTCTTTAAATCTATCAGTTGACTCCCTATTGTTAAATTTGGGTTCCCATGGAAAGGTTGAAAGACCATCATATACTTTAGTAAGTTTAAAGAAGTGAAAAGAGTTTTAATCGACGTTACATAGATCTTGATATGCTCCATTAAATCGTATTTACTAAGTGTTCGATTATTTAAAAAGGGTAGTGCTTTACAGTTGATTCCCTTACATGCCTATAAGTTAGAGCACCCATTTGGGTGTCCATTTCCTACTATCACTATCAAAGTAAGTTAAAATCCTGTTAGCATGAATCACTAAATAGTAAGTTTCAAAATCCGGTAGATCAAGCCCCCCCTTGATTTTTGGAGCCATCAATTTCTCATATGATATCCTCGTCTTCCTAGGTTCCCAAAGAAATCTCCCCAGTCCTATATGAATCTGTTTAAAATTTTTTTTCGTAATTCTGAGATGTGCAGCTCTAAAGATATATAACATTCTAGGAAGAACATTCATTTTTATAATTGCGGCTCTTGCCATCAATGGCAACTTCAACTTACTCCATCTTTTTAGATCCAATGTTATTTGATCCCAAGTTGACTTAACATTATTCATAAAGAAATCTCTATTTTCAGTTGAAAATACAATCCCCAGATATTTTATCCTTTCTTCCGTCATTACTTGTCCTATCAGTGGTAACAGTGAAAAGGGTGTGGGTGTCTTTAGTGGGAATATTTTGTTTTTTTTTAAATTTAGCTTATAATTGGAGATTTTCTCAAAGTTTTCTATTGCTGTTAATATTTTCTCGGTATCAGAAACAGGTGTGGTGCAGTATATATTTAAATCATCTGCGAAGGCAGCCATCTTAATCTTTATCCCATAAAGTACTGGAGAATTATAGAAGACATTTTGCTTAATGTGTAAAAATAACGGTTCCAAATACAGATTAAATAAAATAGGAGATAATTTTTGATTTGTATCCTTTTAGAGCATTCGTGATTTATGAATAAATTTATATATGCATTGTTGTATAATTTAAATAAACTCCTGAGGTATATTAAAATATGGCAGCATGTCAAATACATATAGCAAATTAACTCTGTCAAATGCTTTCTGTGCGTCAATTATTAGGGCATACATATTAAGATTTTTATGCTTCACATAAGAAATTAATGTGTGGAGCGTTAATGTATTGTCAGTAGTCTGTCTCCCATCTATAAACCCCGCCTGTTCCTCTGATATTATTAAATTTATTACCTTTTTCAGTCTATTTGCCAGAATGGATGTCATGATTTTCATGTCTATATTCAGGAGTGATATGGGCCTGTAGTTATCTGGATTTTTAGAATCACTTTTCTCCTTCAATATCAGGATTGTCTTTGAGGCATTAAAATGGGGATCATTAATTCTATTCAGAATTATATAATTGAAAATCTGTGAAAGTATTCTACTCAGAATCTCACTAAAAGATTTGTAGAATTCCAAGGTCAGACCATCTGGCCCTGGGGCTTTATGAGGCTTCAGCTTCTTGATTACCTCTAAAACCTCCTCCACTGTAATTGGTTTAATTAACTCTCTATGGGAGTCCTTATCAATATTCGGGAAAGAAATTTTCTGTAGAAAATCTTTCCTATCTTTATCTTGCAAAAGTGCCTGCTGATCGCCATAGATCTGGTTAAAGATTAGTTCAAAAGTATTCATGATATCTGCCTTTTCAGTATGTGTTTTATTATTATAATTTATCTCAGTAATTACTTGTGTTGATTTCGTCTGATTAATATGCTTTTAAGGAGTTTGAATATGATTTTTTTACTAAGTTTCTTTGTTCATAGAATGTCAATTTTCTATTATGAAGTAGAAACAGCTCTTTCTGACATCTTAATAAATCAATTTCTGTCTGTTTATTATAGTTCCTCATCAATTCCTGGTCCAATAGTTGAATTTTGGTTGCCAAGTCAAGTTGTTCCCTATTGTGCATTTCTGAATAAAGAGTCACTTTTCCCCTTTATAATTGGGTATTTGGGATAGTATACCTGTAACTTCCTTTTCATTATAATCTCTATCCATGAACCTGTCTTTAAGATTCTCAAGTTCATCCTTAAACTTCTGATCATCTGCCACTAATCTTGAGGTTCTTAAGCCTATCCTTTGATAACATTCTTAAAGATGTGGCCTGGATGAGTACTTTGCCTGTGGAGGTATGAGTTCCTATAACATTCTTTCCTGTGGATCTGTGTGTCGACTCCCCTTACACTATCCCTTGTTATCCTTACATATAAAAAATCAACAATGTTGTAGGAACTATTGATAGTAAATTTAAGGAATTCAGTGCTGTTATTTATAGCCTCATGAAACTGCTTCAAGATATGTTCATTACCTTCCCACAGCAAAAACAAATCATCAATAAAACACCGATAAAAAATTAACTGCCCTGTCTTCTCATACAAATGTAGTTGGCTCTTTTCCCTTGCAGCCATAACTATGTTGGCATAGCTATTGGCACAAAAAGTGCTCATAGTTACACCATCTATTTTCCTGTACAGGTTGTGTTCAAACAAAAATACATTATTTTCTAAAATTAATTCAACAAATAAAGAAAGCAACTCTATAAAACCAGAATCATATGATGCATCATCTAGTAAATATTGTTTAAACATTTCCAGGCCAATACTGTTGGGTATGCTAGTAAAAAGTGACTGCACATCTAGAGTAACCATTAAGCAGCCATCACTAATCTGTTTGCTGCAAGTAAATGTATATAAATCAGTTAAAAATTGTTTGGTGTCCTTGAGAATATATGTATTCCTACCCAAATCTGTTTTAAGATGCTTTTCAACAAAAATATTCAATGGCTCAGTACACCACCCTCTGCCAGCCATAATTGGTCTCATAGGGGGTAGTGTAGGATGTTTATGAACCTTTGTTAGTCTTTATATGATAGGTATCATGAGTTCATTAACAACTAAATATCTAAAAAGCTCAATGTCTATAATTCTACATTGCAAAAATTCATACAAACTGTTATATACATTCATAGTACATTGTTTCACCTTCAAAAAATCAACTTTGTCATACACTTTAGTGTTATTCAACATTAAGTTCATGGTGTCTTTATAGTAGCAGTAGTCCATAATTACCAAGCGCCATCCATTGTCAGCTGGTCTTATAAATATTGAATTGTCTGTCTGTGGAACTAACAAGGCTTGCCTTTCAGCAAGTTCAAGTTTGAAAACTTAGCTCTCCTAACACAATTATCATAAAAGTTATATATCTCTTTGGTACAGACTTTCTCAAATGCTTCAACTACTGCATTGCTTTTAGGTGTGAAAGCACTGCTTTTATGGAACAGATTAATGTTATCACCCCCTTTACTTTCATTACATAACTGAATTTTAAGCATCAAATTGTGTGTAAAAGTTTTTAGTTCAATGATGTTATCAGTTAATTTCATTTGATTAGCTGGTATAAGTCATACCTTTTTCAAGGACACTCTTTCCAGGTGATGTGAGTATCCTAGAAGAAATGTTCCATATTAACAATTTCTTGCTTGCATCCACATCTATTTTATTCTCATGGTGTTGCCATCCTCGAGTGAAGCTTTCCTTTTCTGGTGAACCCTGCTGTTGGACCGCTCCCGAAAATGTGTGTTGTGAATTGGAAATGGTAATTTAGCTTCCACCCTGTTGATAGGATTCAAACTTGATCCTAAAACAACACTGGTGAATGTAGCATCAACTGCATGGTTCACTCTTTTCTTGCATGCTTCCCCAGTAAAGGAAGCTGTATCCACCATTACTGCACTGCTGGCTGTGTGCTTTGTGATGTCATAATGGGGTGTGGTAGCTGTTTCAGCTACAGCAGACCCATTAAAGTTACTTTCTCTTAAAGGGGCCATGTCTGCCCCATTAGAGGCATTTGCTGCTTCTGTTCTTAAAGGGGAAACATGTATATCAGCATAGTTCACTGCATTGGATGTGTTCAATGAATTTTTTGGCCAGACAAACACTCTGACTGAAGAAAATTCTTGCATATCTCTCTTGATTTTTCTCATCTTTTGACCCAAGGGTTGTTCATATAAACTTACAGTTTCTATTACATGGTCTATTTGAAAATCCACAGTACTGGGGTGACAATGCTCATATGGTTTAGTTTGCATTTGAAGAATATTGCAAGCCAGTGATTCTTCTTCTGCTAGAAACTGTTCTATAAGGAGATGCATGTAATTGAATCCAAAGTCTAGATTTAGATGTTGCCATTTAATTAATAACTGTTTGTATGTGTCCCCATAAGTGGGCATCATGAGAACCCGTTGCCCACGGGGAATTATTTCTAACTTTAAACAGGCTTCAAAGTGAAACTTTTGCATTTCAAACCTTTTAAGCTTTCTTAAATAATTTTCCAACTTAAACATGTCTTTCTTTAAGAATCAAAGTCACTTACTTCTGTCGAGTCCTTCTCAAGGCTCGACATATCAAAGTCTAACAAGGGATTACTCAGGTTTTTCACCAAGGGCTTCAGTCTCCCTTGCTTGATTCTCCATCTGCCATTTGGCTCAGGTACATATTCTAGCTCAGGCACAGTGGTAATTCCTTCAGCCATGGTATTACACCACAAACAACCAACGAGAATACAGAAAACAAGAATGTGGTGTAGATAATTGGTTCAACCAACAACTGAGCAATATTCTTCAAATGCAAACTGAACTATATGAGCATTATCCTCCCAGTACTGTGGATATTAAAGTAGGCCATCTAATAGAAACTGTAACTTTATATGAAAAATAACTCTTGGGTCAAAAGAAGAGAAACACCCAGAGAGATATGCAAGATTTTTCTTCAGGCAGTGTGTTTTGTCTGGCCAAAAAATACATTGAACACAGCCAGTACAGTGAACAATGTTGATATACATGTTTCCAATTTAAGAACAGAAGCAGCAAATGCCTCTAATGGGGCAGATATAGCCCCTTTAAGAGAAATTAACTTTAATGGGAATGCTGAAGTTGAAACAGCTACTACACCTCATTATGACATCACAACACATACAGCCAGCAGTGCAGTAATGGCGGATACAACTTCCTTTACTGGGGGAGCATGCATGTAAAAAGGAACCATGCAGTTGATATTTCATTCAGCAGTGTAGTTTCAGGGCTGAGTTTGAATCCTAGCAACATGGTGGAAGCTAAATTACCATTTGCAGTTCATAACACACACTTTTGGGAGCTGTCCAACAGCAGGTGTCACCTGAAAAGGAAAGCTTCACTCGAGGACGACAAAACCATGACTATAAAATAGATGTGGATGCAAGCAAGAAATCATTAATATGGAACATTTCTTCTAGGACACTAACATCACTTGAAAAGAGTCTCCTTGAAAAAAATATAACTTTATACCAGCTAACTAAATGAAATTAACTGATAACATCATAGAACTAAAAACTTTTACACGCAATTTAATGCTTAAAATACAGTTTGGGAATGAAAGTAAAGGGGATGGTGACATCAATATATTCCATAAAAGCAGTGCTTTCAAACCTACAAACAATGCATTAGTTGAATCATTTGAAAAAGTCTGTACCAACGAGATATATAACTTGTATGATTGCGTTAGGGGCGCTAAGATTTCAAACCTGAACTTTTCTGAAAGGCAAGCCTTGTAAGTCCTACAGACAGACAATTCAAAATTTATAAGACCAGCTGACAAGGGAGGGCCCTTGGTAATTATGAACTAATGTTACTATAAAGACACCATGAACTTGATGTTGAATGACTCAAAAGTGTATGACAAAGTTGATTTTTTGAAGGTGAAACAATGTACTATGAATGTATATAACTGTATGAATATTTGCAATGTAGAATTATAGACATTGAGCTTTTTAGATATTTAATTGTTAATGAACTCATGATACCTATCATACAAGAACTACCAAAGGTTCATAAACATCCTACACTACCCCCTATGAGACCAATTGTGGCTGGCAGAGGGTGGTGTACTGAGCCATTGAGTATTTTTGTTGAAAAGCATCTTAAAACAGTTTTGGGTAGGAATACATATATTCTCAAGGACACAAAACAATTTTTAACTGATTTATATACATTTACTTATAGCAAACAGATATGTGATGGTTGTTTAATAGTTACTCTAGATATGCAGTCATTTTTACTAGCATACCCAACAGTATTGGCCTGGAAATGTTTAAACAATATTTACTAGATGTTGCATCATGGGATTCTGGTTTTACAGAGTTACATTCTTTATTTGTTGAATTAATTTTAGAAAATAATGTATTTTTGTTTGAACACAACTTGTACAGGCAGATAGATGGTATAGCTATGTGCACTTCTTGTGCCAATAGCTAGACCAACATAGTTATGGCTGCATGGGAAAAGAACCACCTATATCTGTATGAGAGGACAAGACAGTAATTTTTTATCAGTGTTTTGTCAATGATTTGTTTTTGCTGTGGCAAGGTAATGAGATTACCTTGAAGCAGTCTCATGAGGCCTTAGCTTGAAGCAGTTTCATGAGGATATAAATAACAGCACTGAATTCCTTAAATTTACTATCAGTAGTTCCTACAACAGCGTTGATTTTTTAGATGGAAGGATAACAAGGGATAGTGTAAGGGGATTTGATACACAGATCCACTGGAAAGAATGTGATAGGAGCTCATACCTCCACAGGCAAAGTATGCATCCAGGCTACATCTTTAAGAATGTTATCAAAGGCTAAGGCCTAAAAACCTCAAGATTAGTGGCAGATGATCAGAAGTTTAAGGATTAACTTGAGAATCTTAAAGACAAATTCATGGATTGAGGTTATGATGAGAAGGAAGTTACAGGTATACTGTCCCAAATACCCAACTATAGAGGGGAAAGGTGTAGACCCTACTTCTCAGATACTACTGTCAACAACAGTAATGGAAATAAAGGTAGGACATTTATGCATATACCTATCATTTATTCTAGTAATATAAGGTTACTACAGGACACTTTTGTGAAATACTGGGATATATTATCTACAGATGACAAAGTGAGAGATATAGTAGGAGATAGACCTAGCTATACTTACAAAATAAATCTTTGAAAAGGCTAATATGTGGGGTGAGGGATGTTTTTATAGATAGGACTGATAGTGACAGGAGGGGTACTTTCCCATGTAAAAAATGTAATTACTGTGGACATTTAGACACCAGCAAGAAGTTTACTCACCCAGACACTGGTAAAGTATGGGAATTTAAGTTAACAGCGGACTGCAATACAATTGATTTTGTCTATTTGGCTTACTGTAGTAGATGCTATTCGTTCTACATAGGGAAAACAAATTGTACGTTAATAGAAAGCATGAGAGAACATCTGTATGGTATATCCAGGTATGCTGAATCCAATGCCTTAGTCAAACATGTAGCTACACATGATCATGCACACATATTTAAGTTCATGGTGATGGAAATAGTCCCCAAGAATGAAAGAGGGGGAGACATCAGAAATAAAACAGAGACAACAGAGTTAGAATGAATTATAAGGATGAGAGCTAGCATGGGCAGAGGCATTAACAATAAAGTTTCTATAAAGACAGTTTTACAGGCTAGGGGACTGCCCAGATGACTACTGTTTTTATTACCTTGTTACTCTTTTTAAATCATTCACATTTATGTGCAATGTGTTTATATTTCTAAATGTTACCGCCTAGATGACCATTTTTAAACTGATTATAGATATGCTTTTGTATATGTCTTTAAACAAGAATTGAGTTTATTACTCCATGTAAGTGAACAAATTATTTTTTTGGTAGTTTTAAGTTTAAAAGTAAGGCATTGCATTTCTTGTGTGTCTGATGAAGCAGCTGGATGTGCTGCAAAACCGCTTACCATTAAACGGAATTATTTTTTATCTGCTGCCTGCTGTGGTTTGGTTCATCCTCTTTTGTTTTTGCTTCATCTGATGTTTAGCTTCATCCTGTTGATATCTTGCCACATGAAACTAATGTTAGTGTCTCTCCCTTAAGTTATGACAATGGTGACAGACATTTGGCCTATTGCGTTCTTATTTTTAGAAATGGACAATTAATAACAGAGGCAGAACACATTTGATGAGCTCTTACTCAGCCAAGGCAACAGCTGTTGTTCCATGTCAAAAAAAGTATCTTTTCATCATGCTTGGTGAAATATTGAGGAAGAAGCTGAAACAGCCAGCTACATGCTGACTTTGTCACTACTGCTGCTCTTATATCTCTGCCAGAACTCATCTTTCTCATAGTCCTATGTAATGTTTCACTGGAATGGGCAGACAGCCCAGAGAAACTAAAGTCTTGCCTAAGGCACCAGTAGTAACCTCTTTTGACAGACAAACTGACATGCATGCATGCAGAGCACGTATGTTAACAAAGAAAGAAAAGACAAGGGGACCAGCATCAGTCATGAGCAGCAGCAGTCCTGATTTTCCACAAAAGGTGTGTAATAAAACACACTGCAAATGCAACAGGTACTTCACACACATCTCGTTCTCCAATCTACATGGCTATGGTACTACAGGACGAACCAGGTATAACATAAGGGGTGACAATACAAATGGTTTCTAAGATCTTATGTCCCAGCTCAGAAGAATCCACACACATAGATATGAGAACTGATAATCTATAAATACAAGCAGTTACTTTTAATTTGTTATTAATACATTTTTGCTGCACAACATAAGTGAAATTATATCATGTAAAAACATATCCTGATTATTGAAACTTACTCCACTTTATTTTGAAAATGTGTTCTTGCTTTTGAACTGCATGGCTTAGACATCTATACTGTCAGTCCAACTTAAGACTACACATGAAATCTGCAACTTGCAGAGCAAGAGCTGCTTATCTTACTGAGGTTTAAGGTTTTATCATTGCAACAAGTAACTTACATTCCCCAAAAAGAAGAATCCTTACATTGCACCTCATACTGAATCCCTTCATCTCTTACAACACATTGGCTTAATTAAATGGCAGATAAACTGAAACCAAGGCAAATGTAATATAGTTTCTTTTCCATGTCAGATATCTGAACATTAACACAGTCAAACCTCTCTAGCAGGCAGAGTAGCAGTACAAATGATCACGTCTGGTCTATAAAAAAACCTTGTCTACTGCAAGATTGCTCACCACCCTAGTCTTTGAGTCCATTAGGGGATCAGGCACTGCCTCACGAAGCTGATGTCCTCAAGTATGCCCCTGCACATTGATGATGTTGGGGGATATGCTAGCGATGTGTGATGACTACAACTTAAAACTGTAAATAAAAATGTTTAAAAAAAATTGTGAATTGAAGGGGCCATTGAAAAATTTGTAGGACCCCATTATTTTGGCCTCAAAACTGGTAAATACTGAGGAATTCAGTATGGTTGAGAGGTATGTTCCAGAAAACTGGCAATCTTTAGAAGATATACGTATCTGCTTCTCCAGTATGTTCTGTTAATATCACAGGCTAGGTTAAGATCCCTAGAGCGAGTGACTCTTGTGCCATTTGACTTGCAGATGTGCACTATATCCATCAGGGCAGGGTCAGAGACTGCCCTGTAGGTCAGGCAAAAGTTGTGTCTAAGCAGCAATATGATACAGAGTACAATGACAGGGTTTTCAGTCTATCCATGTAAGTCATGGTTTGGAGGCCCTGTAATTTCTATGTGAGAAACCTCTGTGGTCTCTTCAGCTGCTGCAGGTGTCTGGTGAAGTACATGAAGAAGGGAGAATTGTACTCTATTAGTAGCCTGATGAGGGTCAAGTGCAGTAGAGTTATAGCATCCTTAGATCTGTATGCAATGCCCCTACTTATGAGATACACAGCATAGAAGGCTTCCCTTACCACTGTGGAAACTCGGTGGTCAAAGTTCAGATTTCTATCTACCTGTGTTCTCAGGTCTCACACCACTGGGTTTGAACTTAAGGGGATAATAACGCACATTTTTGTGTTTCGTTTTAGACCATGGCTTTGGCACCAACCATTTGTCTGTGTTAGCCCCTTCTGTAATATGGTAACATTGTTGGGGACTCAATGATTGCACCAAATTTGCAGTCACCAGTGAAACTGGTAAGCAAGGCCATCTAATTTAGTTTTGGCTTCCAAGAAATAGATTCCAAACAGTAAAGGCCAAGCACAGATCCTTGTGGTATGCCACTGGTGACAGGTCTACTCTTAGAGGTGGAGTCACCAACTTTAACAGCATGCATTATGTCAGTGAGCCAACTGGCTACCTATCTAGTTACTTAAGGGTTAATTCCCAGCTGGGGGAGTTTCATAATGATATCTGAGAAGGGGATTGTGTCAAAAGCCTTGGCTAGGTCAAGATAGGCAATTTGTACTGTCTTACTTTTATCCAGGGCTCTGGTGACTTTTTCAAAGAAGTATACTAGGTTTAATAAGCATGATCTACCCTTAATGAAGCCAAGCTGGGTTGGGTCTAGAGTTTGAGGGTTGCCTATGCCCTTGTTGATAAGATTCTTGATCATTCTTTCCATGGCCTTGCAGATGAGTCTGGTTAGCCTTATGGGTTTATAAGGTCCCATTGAGGCCATGTTTTTGGCCATGGAGAGCACAGATATGATCTGATCTCTAGAGATATTAGGCAAAGGACTGCTGTCAGTTATGCTTTGGGATATGTCTTTTGGGGATAAGGGGGTGACGTTTTTCACCAAATCTGTCATCTAGCAGTTTGGCAATTTCCTCCAGTATAGTATGAGTGATACCATCTACTACCAGTTCAGCACATAGCTGGGCATTCCCTTTTAGATTCTGGATATAGCTAAAGAATGCTTTATGATTATCCATAGCTAGGGATGCAATTTTAGCTTTGTAATTAGCTTTAGAGGTCTTTACAAGATTTCTGATTTGCTTGATCAAGCTGTGGAAAGAATTATTCCTCTGCTGAGTCAGTCCCCCCTTGTTCTTAGACATCAGTTTCTGCTTTTGGTATATAACTTGCTTATACTTGTAGTCCAACAGGATGGCTGGTTTTACCAGGAGGACCTGGTTTTAATCCAGTCAGGTGCAGCTTAGTATATACAGTTGCTTAAGCATTAATACAGGGCATTTATGTACACCTCTGCATAGGTGTTATTGTTGTCTGTGACTGCAGGTTGTATAAAATGTTTTATACCATCACTTAGTAGGCTGTAGTTTACTTTGGAAAAGTATTTTAGTTTTTTTTACTCCTGTGGTGGTGACAGGCTGATTTATGGTCAACCATTAACAGTGAGGGCATCACACAGGGGGGATTGCAGTGACCCACATTCTGGTGAGTACTATGTCAAGGGCATTTGAGTCCCTTGTGAGGGTACAGACTATCTGTTCCAGAGTATTTGTATTGACAAAGTCCAGAGACCTATTGGCAAGCATGCTCATACTCATGTATGTCACCCAGTTGAAGGAAGGATAGTTGAAATCTCCCATGACTAAGGTATTGGGCTGTATGAGGAGTGACTCCAGTAAGTTCATGTAGGCGTTGTGCTTTTATAGCTAGCAATGATGTGGTAGGGTATTTTGCCTATAGTTTATTGGACATGGAGTAGTTTGAGAGTCATACTGTTTGACTAGTCTTGAGGTGTACTTGGTTTTAATGAAGTTGGATACATCTCCACTTTTTGTTCTTAAACACTCATTTTGAGGTCTGAACATGTGGAAGGCATTGTAACCTTACATGACCGGGGTGGTTTCTGCGGCCTTGAACCATGTCTCAGTGACTGCACAGATGTCAGCATCTTCCAAGGAGAGGAGTGCTTCCAGGGATTGCAACTTCATGTTTAGATTCCTAGTATTAAGTGGCAGTGGCAGTACCTGTACTGATGAGGGTGTTGGTAGTAAAAGTAAAGAAAAAAATAGCAACAACAGATCTAACAGTACTAATAAGGAGTTTTTTCCCAATAAAAAACATCAGGGTAGCAATCAGGGTAGTAATAACAAAACTACAGTGTTAACTCGTAGCCGGACTTTTTTGGGGTCCAACTCGTCGGAGGACGAAATTTGATGGAATCTTTTGACTGTTTTAATGTATTAAATTTAACCAAACATTTGTTTAGTGATACCGAGTTGAATGTTTTAAAATATGGTTTGAACTTTGTACCACGCAATAGAGCAAGTTACAGCAGAACAGTAGTGGATATCAAAAAATACACAAGAAAGTTAAATTTGACTTATTTGATGCATGATTTACCATCTACCAACAGTGGGTTAATTAAACCTTCATGTTACACCCTAAGGTTACATCACACAATAAAAGTATTTGAGGAATTATGTATTACTGACGTTGGTAAATTGTTTAATACTAGATGTTGTTTAAATGACAATTTAACTACTTTAGAAAGGAAAGCGTTAGAAAACCTTAAAAGTTTAACAGGACAATATAGATTTATGAAAAGTGATAAAGGCTCCAATATAGTCATTATGGAACAGGATGTATATTATGCTAATATGTTAAATATTTTGGAGAATGTCAATGAATATAAAGAAGTGACTTTACCTGACATTTACAAATCATTTCGCTTTATTAATTATCATCTCTATGAAGCTTTAATGTCAGGAGACATTAATACTGAACTGTACAATTTTTGTGTAGTTGAACACCCTAAAATAGGGGTTATTTTTGGAATCCCTAAGACACATAAACAGTTAGTCAATCCTCCTTTTCGACCAATAGTTTCTGCAATTCCATCACTGAAGGGATTTCATTAGTGCTAGATGCCATTCTGGGGCCACTTTTGACTGACCATCCATCTTACGTCAGGGACTCCTGACATTTTTTAGAGAAGCTCAGGAATTTTCATGACAGTGGGATTTTTAACCCAAAGAAACACATCATCTTCACCTTAGATGTTGTATCATTGTACACCTGCATTCCCCATGATGAAGGTGTGGAAGCCGTTCGTAGTTATTTATTGAAGAGAGATGTTTTTTCCAGCAGTACAATATCTACTATTTGTAGGTTATTGGAAATTATATTAGAAAACAATTTCTTTTTGTTTAAGAATCAGTATTTCCAACAAATTAGGGGTGTAGCTATGGGTTCTCCGGCTGCCCCAGCATATGCTAATGTAGTTATGGCATGGTGGGAAATTGAATGTATGCCCATCTTAAGCAAAAAATTTAACATTGCATTTTATTCCAGATTTATTGACGATTTAATCTTTATTGTTGAAGGCAATGACCGTACAGTGGATGATTTTGTCATTGAGATAAATTCTTTGTCTAGTTATTTGAAGTTTACCAGAGGTAATAGTGGTTTAACAATTAGTTTTTTAGACATTTGTCTTTGGTGGGACCATGCCAAAAATAGATTTCACAGTAAGATTTTTCGAAAACATACCTTTACAAATGGTTACTTACATTATCAAAGCAGTCACCCAAAACATATCATCAAGAACATACCTAGGGGTCAGTATATTAGAGCTAGCCATATGACTAGCAAAAAAGAGGATTTAATACAGGAATTTATTTTTATTGCTTCCCTTTTTTTAAATAGAGGATATGATGAGGCTTTAGTAATAGAAAGCGGAAATGAGATTTTTGATAAACATTTGACACATTATCCAGCTATTTTGAATAAATCAAATTATGACATAGTTCACCATAATTCATGTTCAAGTACTGTTGAGTCTGGATTAGTGTGTTCACTAGAAATGAGTGCTGACAGTAACCATATTAGATCTACCTTAGAAAAGAACTGGAGAATTATTCAGGGGAACTCTGATATTGTTCGAGTAATTGGTAAAAAACCCAATTTTGTTTTTCGAAACAACTATAACATTAAAAAGCTGCTTAAATGTGACAGTTTATCTATTAATAAGGTTTCCACTACCAAGAAAGGTATGTTTTGTTGCCACAGCTGTAAAATCTGTAGATATATTTCTACAGGTTTCTTTATTTCTGTTGTTACAACAGATAGAACCTTGGAGGTACCTGGATATATTACTTGTAACACATCCGGTGTTGTTTATATTGCGTTGTGCACTGCGTGTCCTGCTTTCTATGTGGGAATGACCACTAGAAGTTTGGGGACACGCATTAAAGAACACTTATATAGCATAAAAAGTGAAGACCACAACAATGCTCTATTTAAACATTCCAGTATCTGTTCTAATTTTAAGAAATTTGTTTTCTCTGTGGTAGAAGTTTGCAAACAGGACATGAGGGCAGGAGACTTTAAAAACTACCTGGAGCAAAGAGAGACATTATGGCAGATTAAATTATCATCAGATAAACCTCCAGGTTTGAACGAAACTATAAATGTAAAGTGTTTTTTAAAGTATCGTAAATTATCCATTAATAAGCACAGTGACTTGTCTTTCTTTTTTAAATAACATGATTGTTATTTTTTTATATAATAATTTTTTAATTAGTAATTAACTTGTTATCACTTTGTTAATTGGTTTTTAACATGTATTTAAGAACATTGTTTTTTTGAATGAATGTATTCTGAGGAAGTCTGTTGATGAAAGCGGTCATTAAAAGTTTTGTACGCTATTTGTTTTGGATTCCAGCATTTTTCTGTTTGGTTCCTCCTGCCATCCTTTTGTTTATTTGTATTTGGGCTATTTCCTTTGTTTAAGTGGCAGAATCTTGAGTTTCTCTCAAGTGGATTTTGTTATGTCAGAAATTTTGTTGTTTTGACATTGCCTAAAAAAGGCACTATGGGCATACCTCTAAACTGTCCAGATTTTTGCAGAATGTCCAGACTTTTGTCACATATTTTTGGTCTATTCCTCATAACATTTGTGTTTTTCTGGCAAATCACTGAGGATTGAAGGCACTAAATAATGACATGCAGTTGAGTTTTAGACTTCATATCTTTCCAAAAATGCATCCTGACACAAATCCTATTATTTGTTCAACTTACTAAGTTTATAAAAGCAATATTTAAAATCTGCCCCTATTTTTGGGCCTTTGTCCCCCATTATTTTAGGCTTTACCCAAATTTCTTGTACTAAGAGGTTGAGAGGTATGACTATGGGGGAGGTAAGTGCCTTTGCCACTATCTGAAAACCTAGAGAAGACAAAGCAGCATGGCCTGTTGACCATGTTTTCTCAGGCTGAGAGATACTGGATCCACCTGGACTGTTACCGCAAGCTAAGCCAATTGTTGAAGTCAGTCATTTTTGTTTATATTGCGGAATCATCCTGAGTGACGGTAGAATGCTGCTTAGGGCTAGGGTCATACCTGCCTGGGACACATAATCTGAGATTCAGTCATCTCTCTCTTCATATAGTCATTCACCCCAACATGGACTACAACAGAGTCATAACAGTACTTGTTGTTGAGTGACTTGAGTGCATGTGTGATTTGATGGATCCTGGCACCTGACAGGCAGCTTATGCAACCTTTTCCTTGTCCAGCCTGGTGAAGGGGACACTTATATGTCTCACTATGGAGTTGCCTATGACCAAGACATTAGATTTTGCGGTGTTTTGCCTTAGGGTCTTATTTGGTGAAACACTGGTGTATGTGTTATTATGTGTAGTGGTTTCTGTTTCCATCACAGTATCTGCAAGTGGTTTATATTTGGGAGTTTTCTGATCTTTTGGTAGACTTCTAGTGAGTACCTCTGTATTTGTGGGTTAATGTGTTATGACATTATTTTGTGAGAGAAGTGAAGTGGGTGTGCTGACAACCTGTTTGATGTGCAGTTTGTTGTTACGTGAAAGAAGTGTTCCAAAATTAATAGTGTAATTACATCTGTCACATATGGTATTTGTTTGTTTTAGGAGTAAGTGGTTGTCAGTATACATGAAGCAGTTACTACATTGCCTCGGGATGCCCACGCCAATCAGATTGGCTGGTAAAATTATGGAAACTGACCACCCATTATAGCAGATTTTTACTGTATGTACTATTTGGGAAGGGATTGGGCTAGTTTAACCAGTTTTTGTGGTAGGACTAAGAAAACTGCTTCTTTTATTGAAGGCTATGGATGATAATTTTGGCAAAGCTACTCAGTGCACCTGTAGTGCAGTAGGGAAGCTTGGGAGGATTGTACTGATAGATGTCTAGGGAAAATATGAGTTTCAAGGTATTTGTGTCTATACAGAACACCATTAACCCCTGTTGTACAGTGTGCTGCAATGTGCAAATGTGATGCTTAAATACAGGCAAAATTAAAACACTTTTAAACTAATCTACCAACAAGAAAGCACACAATGAACCTTCCTCCAGCAATCCACATTTCAGACAAGGCTGGGGTGCAGTGGAGCCTTTCATAATGTAATGTGGTTGGTGTAGTGCTCAAGCATATCAATAACAGGCTAGATTCAGCAAGTCTGAATCTAGTCTGTGCTATACGGGTATCAGAACAGTGTAAATCAAGTGCAGAGAATGAATCAGTCCAAAACAGTAAACCAGTAAAAAAGACACAATGCAGCAATTCAATAAAATATGGTTGAAACAATGCAGAGAAAATCAAAACTATACTTATTTTCTCATTTTTTGCCTTGGATGCCTTGGATTAAAGCAGAAACACTCTAGACCCCTACCAAAAGACAACAAATGTAGAGCAGCTCTGGTTAATTGAGCACAAACCTGAGCAAACGTGAGGCTTAAATACATGCGACATTAAATACTTTAAGCTAAGTTACAAATAAGAAAGAACACAGTGAACTTTCTTCCAGCAAGCCCCAGCTCAGACAAGGCTAGATCCACACTCTTCTGCCACAAGACTGCAGGGGAGCCCTTCTTAATGTGAGATGGTTGGTTTAGTGCTCACGTGTATCAATTACAGGCTAGGTTCAGCAGGACTGAATCTAGTTTATGCCATCTACTTACCAGAACAGTGCAAATAAAGTGTACAGAAGTGCAAAAAATAAATAAATAAATACTTAAAGCCCTTTCTTGTGTTTCCCAGCTCAGATAGACCAGGTAAACACCTACTGCCACCAGATGAACAATCTCAGTCCTCCCACTAAAAAAGCATAGTAAAACAATGTCTGAAGTGAAATGCTACCACAAACAAACTTAAAAAGAGTATGAAATGCTACCACAAACAAACTTAAAGATATAGATGCAACAGTACACTTTAAACAGCTTATAAAAGTGTGATTATTCAATAAAAATACTTCACTTTGAATAAATGAGCCAAGAGCCACTCAGTTGTACAGAATTTATAAAGGCACTAAAAAAGATAAGTTGATAAATAACCCTCCAGGCAATAAAACTACATTCAGAAATTTCAAGTGGTTCCCCAACCTAAACAGACCAGGCTACCCTCCAATCCACTAGGAAAATCAAAGACCTCTTTTGGTCTATATACATTTGGGGGCCACATTGGGGAGTGCAGAAGTGTTGTTCTCCTGCAAAAAAAATGCTTAAAAAGTATTTTTTTTTGCAGTTTATTTTTCAGTGAATGCAGTTTGAGGGTTCTGATCCTTCATAGTGCACTGTAGTGTGATTTCAGAGTTTTTATATTAAAGTAGCAGGGGGGTTGGGGTGCAGGGGGGCTTGATCCCCTGCATAACGATGTTTGGAGACTTTCATAGGTTCATAGGTTCATACTAGGCTATCTGCCCTGGGGCAATTATAAGCCTAGCCCGATTCTGTATGGCTTACGCCACCCCTTGATTTGAGTATACTGTGCCCTTTTTAAGGTTTAGTTTACTGTGCCTCTGCCTAATAGTGACACGGGAGTAATCCCTGGGACAAACTTACGATCCCCCATCCACTTATCGAGATTCTTCTTGAAGAGATTCAGTGAGGTGCTCTGCCTCACATGAACTGGAATTCTATTCCAGAGTGAAGGGAGCATCTGGGTTATGAACCTGTCCCTCCAGCAAGTTCTATTTATTTCTGTGCTGAGGTTCAAGTCCCTCGAGCGTGTGGCTCTAAGGGATTTAGATTTACTGAGTGGAGCATGTCCATTAATTCTGGATTTGACATAGCTTTGTATGTCAGGCATAGATCGCCTCGAAGTAGGCGGTAAGCAACTGAGTAGAGCTGGAGTTTTTTTAACCGAGCAGCATATGGCATCTGTTTGAGACCCTTGATCCTCTTGGTGAGATACTTTTGGGGTCTTTCTAATTGCTGCAGGTGTCGGGTAATTTATATCTCAAAAGGGGCATTGTATTCTATGATGGGCCTGATGAGGGATGAATAAAGGGGCACGATTACCTCTCTTGATCTAGATGTGAAAGCCTTCGTGATGAGGTGGGCTATGTAGAAGGTCTTTCTAACCACTTTGGCAATGTGGTTTTCAAAGGAGAGATTGCTATCAACTTGGGTCCCCAGGTCCCTAATAACTTTCTCTGTACTTAATGGGTTTCCGCCTATGTGGTAATTTGTGGGCACATTGTTTTTGCTAAAGGGTATGACAATACATTTTTTGGCATTTAGCTTTAAACCATGGTGCTGGCACCAGTTATCTGTCTCTGTGAGACCTTTTTGAAGGATGTTTGTGTCAGCTGGAGAGTTGATTATGGCACCCAGTTTGCAGTCGTCTGCAAACTTGGTGAGCCATAGTCCTCCCACGTTTGCCTGTACCTCAGAAAAGTATATACCGAACAAGAGTGGTCCCAGGACAGAACCCTGTGGGATGCCACTTGTGACCGGTTTCGAGTCTGACATGGCTCTAGCAACTCTCACTCTGTGGGTTCTATCTTTGAGCCAGTTTGCGACCCATCTTGTGACATAGGGGTTTATATTTAAGCTGGATAGCTTATCTATGATGCCCGAGTGGGGTATTGTGTCAAATGCCTTTGCAAGGTCCAGATAGGCTGTGTGGACTACCTTCCCTTCATCTATGGCTTTGGTGACTGTTTCAAAGAAGTCAACCAGGTTCAAAAGGCAGGATCTGCCCTTGACAAAGTCAAACTGGGTAGGATCTAGTGTCTGTAGGTCCCCAATGTCTTTGTTTATGAGCTCCATGATGATCCTCTCCATAGCTTTGCACACTAAGCTAGTCAGGCTTATGGGGCGATAGTTTCCAGGGTCCGTAGAGGCTCCACCTTTGTGGAGTGGGACCACTGTTGCTGTACGCCATTCTGTGGGCACATATCCTGTAGTGAGGCTGAGATTGTATAGCTGTTTTATTTGAGGGATTAGTTCCTCTTGTAGTTCATGTAGGACGCAACCTGGGATGCCATCTGGTCCCATGGAAGCAGTGTTTTTTGCTTTGGAGAGGCAGCCTTCACCTGAGCATCTGAGATGTTTGGGAGGCAGCCCTCTGCCAGGATAGATATTTGCTATTTTGGGGGGGAGGGGGTGGAGAAGTTTGCACTGAACCTGTCTGCCAGGATATTGGCGATGTCTGTGGGTTCAGTGTATTTTTTGTCGTTTAGAATCAACTCAGAACAAGTCTGGGAGTTGCATCCCAGGTTTCTAACATAACTGAAAAAAGCCTTATAGGTTCATAGGTTCATAGGTTCATACTAGGCTATCTGCCCAAGGGCATTTATAAGCCTAGCCCATAGTTATGTGGCTTTCGCCACCCCTTTAGTTTGAATAAAAACTATGCCTATCATTTTGCTGTGCCTCTGTCAAGCAGTGACACTGAAGTAATCCCTGGGGTATATCTGCAATCTCCCATCCATTGGTCAAGATTCCTCTTGAACAAGGCCAGAGAAGTGCTCTGCCTCACATGTACCGGGATTTTGTTCCACAGCATAGGGAGTCTCTGGGTGATGAATCTGTCCCTCCAGCACGTTCTATTTATAACCGTGTCAAGGTTTAAGTCTCCCTTGTGGTTCTGAGGGATCTAGATTTTTTGAGGTGAAGCATATTCATCAAATCTGGGTTTGACATGGCCTTATATGTCAGGCACAGGTCACCTCTGAGCAAGCGGTATGAGACTGAATAGAGCTGGAGTTCTTTCAGTCGGGCAGCATAAGACATATTTTTGAGACCCTTTATCCTTTTGGTGAGGAACTTTTGGGGCCTTTCAAGCTGCAGCAGGTGTCTGGTCAGATACATTCCGAACGGGGCATTGTACTCAATCATAGGTTATGATTGTCTTTGGTGTCCTGCGCAATTTTTCTCTCGAAGCTGGCCTTGGAGGAATTTATGAGGGATCGTAATTTTTTGCTAGTACTGATCAGAGATGCCTTCCCTATTAGGGATTTTGCTCTATCATGTAGTAGCTTCCTCCTTCTGTTGTACAGTTTATTTATGGCAGGGGTCCACCAGACTGGATGCCTGCCTTTGGATGATTGGGTCTTGGTTTTGTTTGGGATAGCATGATCCATGCATTCCTGGAGATGTCCGTAGAATGCATTTATATAGGATTCTGCAGTTTGGGCCGTAGTTTCCACTGGCCCTGGGGCCTTGAAGGATTCCACTTCAGTTTTGAGAAGTGAGAAGTTCGCTTTTGAGAAGTTTTTCACTGTGGTTTTCTGGGCGGCGGCTGGGGCCAGGATGTGGACATCCAGTGAAATTAATTTATGGTCTGATCTTACCAATGAGGGATATACTTCTGGTGTGGAGCATAGAGTCCCCATGTTGGTAATGATCAGGTCTAGTATGTTGTCCCCTCTTGTGGGAGTGGTGACTAGTTGTTTCATAGCATTTGAGTTTATAATTTCCAGGAATCTTTGGGCTAAGGTGCTGGGGCTTGAGTAGTGCTCCCAGTCAATGTTTGGGTAGTTGAAGTCACCCAATATAATGGTGTTCGGAGAGATCTTCATGTTCTCCAATGT
This sequence comes from Protopterus annectens, assembly GCF_019279795.1. Taxonomy (NCBI): domain Eukaryota; kingdom Metazoa; phylum Chordata; order Ceratodontiformes; family Protopteridae; genus Protopterus; species Protopterus annectens. Next base: position 1,794,415,903 of record NC_056737.1, read on the forward strand.
TTTCAGGAAAGCCGAGTGGGATTCCTGACTTTGAGAGGGTGGTCTGTAGGATGCTATCAACTGAAAAGCAGTCTTGCCCACTGTTAGTTGCACATGGATGGTCTCCGATACTTCGTGCAATGCCACTAACCTGGAGGTGTGGATATCCTTGGTAAATATGTAAACTCCCCCTCCTTTTGTGGTTCGGTCCGGGTTTTGCGGCCGAAAAGCATGATATGAGGTATAGCCTGGTAGTGCTGGGGTGCACTCTGGAGCCTTGAACCAGGTTTCTGTCACTGCACAGATATCGATGTTCTCCATATTGAGGAGAGCTTTGAGTGCGTGCATCTTGAGGTTAAGACTTCTGGCGTTTAGCAGCATTACCCTTAGTTTCTTGTTCCTTGTGCTGTCTATGGGGGTGGGTTTGACTTTTGAGCCTTGCCTAAAAAAGGCACTGTGGGGGTGGCAAGAGCCTTTGCCAATATCCGAAAGCCCAGTGGTGACAGGTGCAAGCCATCCCTAGGAAAGCAACGTGGCTTGTCGAGCATGTCATCCCAGGCTGACAGACACTGGATCCCCTTTGAATGACACCAAAATTTTAGCCAATTGTTAAAATCGATCATTTTGTCTTTGTACTGTGGCATCATTCTAGGTGAGGGTAAGATGCTGCTCAAGGTCAGGGTCATACCAGCCTGGGCTACATGATCAGAGAGCTCCTCTATATCTCTTTTCATGTAGTCCAGGGAGGTACATCTCAGGTCAATCACACCAGCATGTACAATGACTGAGTCATATTTGTATTTGCTTTGCAGTGACCTGAGTGCTTGCGTTATGTGTCGGATCCTAGCACCTGACAGGCAGCTCACTGTGACCTTCTCTTTATTCAGCCTGGTGAGCGGGACGTCAGTGGGTCTGACAATAGAGTCACCTATAACAAGAGTATCAGGTGTGCTATTCAGCCTTAAGGGCTGTGGCTGCTTGGCACACTGACTTTGTGGGTTATGTGTTGTGTGTGTTTTGTTTTGAGGTAGCGTTTGCTTGGATGTCTGCTTTGGAGGTCTCTGTTGCTTAGGTAGATTTTTATTTAGAGCCTATGAGTATGTTTTTGTGTATTTATGTGTTTGGTTCGCTGATATGGTGGGACTATGTGATACTGGAATTGGGTTGTGTGAGGTTACCTTCTCCTCGTGACTGGTTACACCAGTTTTGAGATGAGAGAGCTCAGCCTCCAGTTTGGCTAAATAGTTGCATCTCTCACATATATTTGAACCTGTTTGGAGGAGGAGAGGGTTGTCCGTGTACATGAGACAGTTGTAACATTGCCTCAAAATTCCCAGATTCACCAGCTGGACTGGAGAGGAAACCATTGACTGACCTTTGGACATGCTAGAGTAATAGGGAAACTGAATTTAAGACAGACCAATAGAGGACAGGGTAATCATAGAGAGTATAAGAGTAAGTAGTGCTTATGGTTTAATAGTGCTAACTTGTAGGATTACTTAATTGGACCAGTGAAGGGCCTTAGAATGAGAATATTGTGTTTAAATTGAGAGATAGAGCAGTTCTAAGGGAAAAAGTGAAGAGCAGACTTTGTGGAGCCAGGAATAGTTTAAACCCAATTAAGTGGCGCTGCCCGCTGTTGCGCTATGCACAAAAACGTGCAAAAGAGAGTTTTAAGAGAGGAAGATGAAGGAGTTTTGGAATTGACCCAAAATGGCCAATGAAACTACAGTTTCAAGTCAGTAACCACTCCCACAGGGGCAGGCAGGCTGCTCAATGTTTTTCACTGCCACTGATCAACAGAGAGACTTCCCTTTAGCCCAAGCAAAAAATGGCCTCACAGAAACTTACAAACAGTTCAAGAACAGCAAGCCTGTAACTGAACTTTTTTAAATCTCAGAAAAATGGGAAAAAAGCAAGATTTTTTTTTTTGGTTTTTTTGTTTTTTCAGAGATAGCAGAGGTTCACAAGTATCAACAAGTTATAACAGTGCAGTAAATGACCCCACACAAGAGTGCTAGGCCAAAGACAGATAAAATGCAAGTTTTGAGAAAAAAACGATTTTAAAAATAAGTGCAAACAGGAAATTCATTAAACAGCTCTAGGTTGTGCTCTAAATACAGTTACTAATGCAGAAATCAAATTTAACAAGCCAGAAAATGCTCAAAATAGGTGGCTATGCAGAAAAACTTAGCAAATAAACAGAGGAAAAATACTTAAAATCTCAAAAGTGGCTCCTTTCTTCTCTCAGTGTTTTCTCCTCTTGGTGGGTGCTTCACCAACAGCCAACAAGCCTGAAAAGACGCCAAAACCACGAGGCAACCAGGTTTCGGAAATGTCTCCTGACATTTACTGTTGTGCTGCAGTCGAAAATGGTCGAATCTGGTTTTCCAGATTACCATTTTCGACATTTTTTTTGCGACGTATTGTTGTTCGGCATTTAAAGTCACACAATAATGCGATCGTACAAATGCATTTCTAACAAATGAAGGTATACCATATATATGGGTCTACTTTATTTCATTGAAAACTCATTTCACTGAACCTCATTTTGTTGAAAACTCATTTCACTGAAACTCAGCTGCCTAAGCACAATTCACTAAAAGCTCACTTCCCTTAAAACTCATTTCACTGAAACTCATTTCGCTGAAAGGTATATGCCCTGTTCCCCATTGTAGAGTGATCCTGGAGTTAGTATATATAGTAAGTGGGGGTGTGGGGGGCACAGACCCCCACATTGGGGGGTATGGGGCGTGTAGCCCTCCACCTTTTTTAAACATTGCAAACCATAGACATGGATACTTACAAGTCGAATTAATAACCCTTTCCAGAAGACAATATATACCCAAACTATGTGGGGGGGGGCTACACCCCCCAATGTGGGGAGCTGTGCCCCCACACCCCCCTTATTATTATACACACACACACACACACACACACACACAGATATATATATACATATATATATATATATATATATATATATATATATATATATATATATATATATATAGACAGATAGAAGGGACGTGATGATTAGTGATCAGCAGTATGGTTTCATGCCAGGAAAGAGCACTACAGATGTGATGTTTGCTCTGAGAGCGTTGATGGAGAAGTACAGAGAATGTTGGAAGGAGTTGCATTGTGTTTTTGTAGACTTAGAGAAAGCATATGACAGGGTGCCTACAGAGGAGTCGTGGTACTGTATGAGGAAGTCATGAATGTCAGAAAAGTATGTAAGAGTGGCACAGGATATGCATGAGGGTAGTGTGACAGTGGTTAGGTCTGCGGTGGGAGTGATGGATGCGTTTAAAGTGGAGGTGGGGTTACATCAAGGATCAGCTCTGAGCCCTTTCTTATTTGCAATGGTGATGGACAGGTTGACAGATGAGATCAGACAGGAGTCCCCATGGACTATGATGTTTGCAGATGACATTGTCATCTGTAGTGAGAGTAGGGAACAGGTGGAGGAGACCCTGGAGAGATGGAGATATGCTCTAGAGAGAAGAGGAATGAAGGTCAGCAGGACTAACACAGAATATTTGTGTGTGAATGAGAGGGAGGATAGAGGAATGGTGAGGATGCAAGGAGTAGAGGTGGCGAAAGTGGATGAGTTTAAATACTTGGGGTCAATAGTTCAGAGTAACGGTGAGTGTGGAAGAGAGGTGAAGAAGAGAGTACAGGCAGGATGGAGTGGGTGGAGAAGAGTGTCAGGAGTGATTTGTGACAGACGAGTACCTGTAAGAGTGAAAGGGAAGGTCTACAAGAGGATATTGAGACCAGCTATGTTATATGGGTTGGAGACAGTGGCATTGACAAAAAGGCAGTATTTTGAGCTGGATGTGGCAGAATTAAAGATGTTAAGATTTGCACTGGGTGTGACGAGGGTGGACAGGATTAGGAATAAGTATATTAGAGGGTCAGCCCAGGTTGGAAGGTTTGTAGACAAAGCCAGAGAGGCACGATTACGTTGGTTTGGACATGTGCTGAGGAGGGATGCTGAGTATATTGGGAAAAAGATGCTAAGGATGAAGCTACCAGGTAACAGGAAAAGAGGAAGGTTTATGGATGTGGTGAGAGAGGACATGCAGGTGGTTGGTGTGACAGAGCAAGATGCAGAGGACAGGAAGAAATGGAAACAGGTGATCTGTTGTGGCGATTTCCCTAACGGGAACAGCCAAAAGAAGATGATGATGATATATATATATATATATATATATATATATATATATATATATATATATATATATATATATATATATATATATATATATATATATATATATATATATATATATATATATATATATATATATATATATATGTAGGTTATAAGTCTGGTAACATGTAATTTCTCTAACATATGCCCCATATGTTTCCATTCCTCCAAAATCTTTAAACTCCTACAGAGGCTATACCTGGTTTCCCACTGAATTCTAAACCATCTCCTAACCACCTGGTAATAAGCTGACACTTATGCCCAACAGATTGACAGCTGTTGAAGTGAGCTGACATCTCATACAAACACTTCAATATTCTAACGTCTGTCTTTGCTTTAGGTATAACTACATAGGTGTGCATAGTCTGTTTATTGTCCACCATTATTTTTTTTATATTTCACATGCTAAGGCAGGGAGGGGGAAGGTGTCCTTTTAACCTTAATCTTTTCTAGATAAGCTTTTCACAGCCAAAGCCACCATAGCAGGAAATAATTCCACTAGACCCCTTTGCAGGGAAACCTATTCTTCATTATAATTAAAGTGACCAGCCCCACAAAACACTTGAAAAGACCTATAACAAAACAGAGTAATAGCTACTATTTATACACTTCCTCCGCCATTAGCTGGGTGATATCAAACACTCTTTTCCTGAAGAAAACTCTTGTTTCCCAATGATACTAAGCAGGCCACTGTTTTTTCTTAGATCCTTTACATTCTTATTTTCTTTCTTACAAGTTGAACTTGATGTGAGGATTGCATTTTTTATACCTGAATGCAAGAATAAATCCCTAAATGACAGTGACTCTTTGACAAGTGAACTGCATATTCCTTAAGCTGTTCTAAAACATTAATGCAAATCACACAAACTTGGCCGCCCACAGGCAGGTGCAATTTTGACTTCACTTGCCAAGGGGTTGGCACATTTACTTTTTAATTAAAAACAAGAAATACTGTTTTTGTCGGTGGTGGTGCTGCGGTAACGTTGTCGCCTCACAGTTAGACGTTGTCCTTTCGATTCTCAGTTAGAGAGTCTTCTGTGTAGTGACATGTGTGAATGGGCATTCCTTCGTTGAAGGTTGTGCGTTAGGCCCGGCAAGCCAGTACGTAAAAATCTACTGCTAATCATTAGTGGACGGGAGTTCCGCGGTGGTGACCCCTAACCGGGAAAAGCCGAAAGACGCAAACAAACTGTTTTTGTTTTTAAGGGCATTCTTTAAGAATGGTCCAGTTGCACACACCTATTGTGTCACATCTGTGCATGCATTAGTGAGCAGACGTCCTGTTCATCCTTTCTGCCTACACACAGAATTTTAAATACAAGAAGATGTTTCATTCTTGTGTTGCTGCTTCAACATGACAGCTTAAAAAATGAAACGGAGAGAGAAGCTTTCAAGGGTATTGTTGATAAGTGAAGGTGTAACAGGTAGGTAGAGTACTAAACACTTAATTCTAGTAACAGGAAGCATCTGTAATGAGGAGTGATTAACTAGATTTTATTATCAAAATATGTTGATCTTTGAATACTCTTCATAACTGTTTAGATTGTGATGCCACCACAGATAGCAATTGTTTTGAGTATGAAAACCTTGCTTCTTTGATTTTTATCTTACCTTTTTTGTGTGTGTGTAAGGATTGTTCTTGATAAGCAAGATTGTTATCTTCTTTAATAGTTTCTATGCTTTATTTCTGTCTTGAAGAAAGGATTTCAAGTTTTATGTAATCGAGTATCGTTGTGCCCATTATGCCATTTCTTCTGAAAAATACTACTTGTCCACAATGGGGTTAATAAGGGGTTTAAACATATCTGTAGCATAACAGGGGTAACCATGGCAAAGAGAGGGCCAGTCCAGGTAATTTAGTTCATCTTCCACAAGATCTTTTTTTTTTTTGTTTGTTTTGTTTTTTGTTAGGAAGATACACTGGAAGATTTAAATGGTAGAGTTGCCTAGAGATGTTGGTAATCAGTTATTGAGTATACATTTCATTTCCATTGCTTTTATGTGCTTTATTGGTTTCTGTTAAATTTAAGAGATTGCAGTCATTGATACATGTATAATGAATAGTTATATTAACTCTAGCATGTCTATAGCTGTCTTCTTGCAGCTACCCTAATCATGCGTACATAAGATGTACAATAAGGATCTTCTTCCCATGATTACAGCTCCCATATGTGTTCCCTAGAAAAATGCAAATCTCTCTTTTGTCTTAGATACACAATCTTGATTACCAACAGCGTTGAGCATGCATCTTTTACAACATGAAAGAATAAACAGTAGTTATCATTGGTAAAAAATCATAGGAAATTCCATTTTATTACCTTATAATGGCCTTACTTGTTTGATCCCCAGCATCCAAGTCAATATGTGCTCTCACAGGAATCTAGAGTAACTAGAAAGTGTTCATGTTGCCTGATGTGCATACTGTTCCCATTGATTCATTCTGAAGCTCTGAAGCTGCACAGATGTCTGATGTCATAAACAAATCAGTCAGCTGGTAAACAAGGCAGTCAAGTATCTATGCAGCACTGGACAGTAAGTAATACACCATGCCACGTTTGTTTGTATGTGTGTGTGTGTGTGTGTGTGTGTGTGTGTGTGTGTGTGTGTGTGTGTGTGTGTGTGTGTGTGTGTGTTTAATTCAGGTATTGGTAATTCTGAATATTCTGTTATTTTACTGAGTTCTGCATCATGATTGATTTCTGTGATGCATCAGATGCTTTAGAGCTGCTGCGTAAACGGTAAGCAAATGATATTTGTCCATGTCTGTGCATCTGTGTATGAGTGTGTGTGCTTTAGAAAGCTTATGCACTTTTTTTTGGGGGGTATGGATTGCACGATAGCAATGATGGCCTTGATGCCTTTGTTGATATACAACTGCAGTGCTGAAAAAAAGTCTCCAGAATGTAATATATGAGCAATCATATACAGTGTTACGATTTGGCTTTATTAAAAAAAAGGGTGCTTTGTTACTGAAATACTTTATGCTTTTTTTTTTTGTGCGCAAACAAAATTCTTTGCAAATTCATGAATGAAAGTGAAAGTTGCATACTTCTTTTGAAACTTTGAAACATCTTATGGTATATAATTATAATTACTTTACCACTTTTGTTATATAATAACTTGTTTAATTATAATTTGCAAATTTTTATGCATATTTGTTAGTCATTGTCCTTAAAACATTGTAGTCATTGTCCTTGCAGCAGGACAAGTGGCGAACCACAGGATACATAGAAAAACATACCATGGGATAACCATATGTGTATATGTGTTATGGTGTGTCTTTTATGTGTGTATGTGTTTTATTGTGTTGAGGTTCGTTTGTTCCATACTGTTCTGATGTCAGCATGAGTGTGTGTGTTTGATGATGTGTGTGTGTGTGTTTAAGTGTTTATTATTAAGTGTATATAAGTCACATTCTGTGTTATTGGGGGGTAGCATCCCCCTTGCAAAACTGGCCTTTGTTCCTGCACACAAATTAAAATAGAAAAAAAATCCTGCACACAAAAAATAAATTAGTGATAAAAACTATGATGCTTATATAGAAAGATGTGTTAACCATGCTGACATTCCATCTTCAGATTAATCTTATCCTCAGACCTGATGGAAACCAGCATGTTTGTCCTCTTTCAAAACCATGATGTAAAACATGTGTGATGAATGGCCAACCATGCTGACTTTGAATGATTTCTTTAAATGTGCTTCACACAAGCTGAGCAAACATCAGCAAACAAAAGCACACAAACCAAAATTTACATACTACCTACTGCTCAACTCAAATTTACTTTCAGTGTTCTTCATCATGTGTGTGTGTCATCTGTGTGTGTGTGTGTGTGTGTGTGTGGGTGTGTGTGACACACACACACACACACACACACACACACACACACACACACACACACACACACACACACACACACACACACACACACACACACACACACACACACACACACACACACACACACACACACACACACACACACATACATATACATATATATATGTATATATATATATATATATATATATATATATTTATATATACACATAACCATATAACATCCATACACTGGGTCCTCAAAGACTGAAATATCACCTAAGGATAGAATAGAAACACATTCAGACTGAATGCTTAAAAAATCATCCTCAAATATCACCTGACAATACAACTCTCATGAAGGCATTCCTTCTTACAACACCAAAGGGCATTCTACCTCCTCATGATCCAGAACATATACCTCCTTATCTTTTCATTCAATCAAATACTCTCTTTTTTTTTTTTTCTCATTCTCTTCTTTTTTTTTTTTCTTCCCTCAAAGCTACGTAATAAAACCACATAGTTCCATATGGACATGAGAATTAAATATACAAATTCATTTTTTTAACTTTGCTAGCAATGTGATGACTAAAGGCATAAATAAATTGATAGACACTGATATAGTGCTAAACAATAGAAAATGAATACTCCATGTTTGTGTGTTTCTGTGTGTGCTGCGGGGTGGTTATTCTTTTCATATTAAATCTGCTATGTGCTCCTAAACAAAATAATGTAATATCTGTTTCTTTATCCAAGAAATACCAACAGGAAATTACAGTATTAGCAACAGTAATACTATCCCACCCACAGTCGAGTTCCATGGCACAGAGTAGTGAAGTCCTGACTGTGACCCATGAAACTGAAGTTCTTTTAGTGGCCCTGGCACTTTAAAAGCTTTGCAGGGAGGGGGAAGAGTGTATCGACATGGCCTGATCACTACTCCCAGAGGGTTATGTACAGCTGGGGAGCACACAAGTTGGTGTGTTTTTTATCTGCTGCAGACTGGAAGAATCACCACTATGTGCTTTGGGGGAGTGAGAGGGCCACTTAGAGGGAACACCCCTTGCTCATAGGTTCATAGGTTTGTACTAGGCTATCGGCCCTAGGGCCTATACAAGCCTAGCCATAACAATTCCCTGGATATTTCTTCCCACAATATTTACTTCCCTGGACCACTGTCTAGCAGGGCAATTGACGTGATCCCCGGGGTGAATTTCCTATCTCCCATCCAATCATCAAGGTTCCTTTTGAAGAGTTCCAAGGAGATGCTCTGCATGACATGTATGGGCAGTCTATTTCAGAGCATGGGGAGTCTCTGGTTCAGGAACTTATCCCTCCAGCATGTTTTGTTCATTGTGATGACAAGGTTTAGAACCCTGGAGCGTGTGGCTCTGAGGGATTGGGATTTCTTTAAGAGGAGCATGTCCAACAGCTCAGGGTTTGACATGGCCTTGTATGTTAAGCAGAGATTGCCTCTGAGTAGACGATATGCCACAGAGTATAGCTGGAGTTTTTTTAGATGGTTAGCATAGGGCATCTGCTTTAGGCCTGTGATCCTTTTAGTGTGGTATTTCTGCAGCCTTTTCAGCTGTTGCAGATGTCTTGTGAGGTACATACCAAATGGGGAATTGTACTCTATAATGGGTCTAATGAGGGATGAGTACAGTGGGATAATGACCTCCTTTTTTCTGGATGAAAAGCCCTTAATGATGAGGTGTACTACATAGAAGGATTTCCTGACTGTTGTGGCAATATGGTTATCGAAGTTGAGGCCACTGTCCACCTGTGTCCCTAAGTCTCTCATCACACTTTTGGTTTTTAGTGTGCTACCTATGTGGTAATTCATGGGTACATGTTTTTTCCCAAAGGGGATAATTATACATTTCTTGGCATTAAGCTTGAGCCCATGGCTCTGGTACCAAGCATCTGTTTCTGTAATGCCCTTTTGTAGAATATCCACATTATTTGGGGATTTAATAATGGCTCCCAGTTTGCAGTCATCTGCAAACTTTGTTAGCCAGAGTCCCTTATTGTTGGCCTGTACTTCAGAGAAGTAGATGCCAAACAAGAGCGGTCCCAGGACTGAACCCTGAGGTACTCCACTTGTCACTTGTCTGGATCTGGATTTGGAGTCAGCTACTTTTACAGTCTGGGTTCTGTCAGTAAGCCAGTTGGCAAACCATCAAGTGACGTAGGGATTTATGCCCAGCTTAGTAAGTTTATCTATGATTATAGAGTGGAGGGTGGTGTCAAAGGCCTTGGTGAGGTCCACATAGGCTGTGTGGACCGCCTTACCCTCCTCCACAGCCCTGGAGACTGATTTGAAGAAGTCAATCAGGTTCAGGAGACAAGATCGGCTCTTGACTAACCCAAACTGGGTGGGGTCCAGTGTTTGAAGGTTGCAAATATCTTTGTTTATAAGTTCCATGATAATGTGTTCCACGCCCTTGCAGATCAGGCTCATCAGACTGATGGAACGGTAGTTCCTGGGATCCAAGGTGGATCCCCCCTTGTGGAGTGGGATAACTGTAGCTGTGTGCCACTCAATGGGTACAAAGCTTGAGGTGAGGCTATGATTAAACATGACACTTAGGTGAGGTGCCAGTTCATTTTGTAGTTCATGTAGTACACAGCCCGGGATGTCATCTGGTCCCATGGATGCTGTATTCTTAGCTTTGGAGAGTGTGGTTTCTACCTGTATGGCCATGATTACTGGAATTTGACAATCTTTTGGTATTGAGATGGGTCCTTTAGGGGGTGAGAGGGGGCTGAAGTTGGCACTAAATCAATCTGCCAGGATATTGGCAATATCCTTGGGATCAGTATATTTAATGCCATTCTATTGTAGCTCAGAGCAGTGAAAGGGAGTGAAAGGATGGTGAATATTGTCAGCCCATTGCATGTCTCTTTCCAGGTGTTTTCCTGAGTGTGGGCATGGAGTTGAGTTAACTGCAAAAATCTTCAACTACCAAGATTACTGGTCTCTCTCATTCGACCTTCATCCTAGTGATGGGGAACAGACATGCTCATTGACTGGGAGGGAGATTATGATTGACAGACAATGTGGACAAAAAGTCTAAAAGGTAAACAAAAAGTAAATAATTCTAGTCTAATGATGAGAGTAATCCGCTAATCAGCTGTTTTACACTTTCTTTTTCTAGAGCTTGCACTGAATCCGCACACATTCTGAACAGGGGAAACAAAATAGGTCTTAGGCTGTATACTGTCCAACCTGTCTTCACTTTAAATTCACACATGCTTCAAGGTTATAACTGAATGATGTGACAGGTCATATGAGTGGGAATATACCTATGCCTACCCTACACACAATATAATTTGAAATATTAACACCCTCACACACTGTAATGAATATTCTCTGTACATGGGTGAGTGGGTGTAACATCTGTTTCTTTTTCACAAATTTATCAAGCAGAAAATTACTATAACAACTAGTTAGGCACTGTATTTTCCATCAATATTAATTTGCCCAAACCATGATGTTAATTATCTACTCAGTTTTCTAATACTTTCTTTTCTTGAGCTCACCCTGCATACCCAAATTTCTTAGTAGAAAAACACAGACAAAGAAATGCCTGAAGCCACATGCCTAAATTATGAACCACATGCTCAAAAGCTGCAATCTAACACAAGTTACATGTCAAAGGAATTATAATAGGTTTTACCCTACCTCACACACAGTATTTATCTATTGTAATTAAAAGTCTTTACACAAAGTGTCATTTATAGACACAGTAATTACATTCACTCTACCTACACTAATCCTTCTTTCAAACAAAACAAGCTCCAAGACCACACTGAATCAGAAATGCCTTCCATGCTGTTTGCACTGAAATTTTTGTTAGTCATTTTTAATGGAGCTATAGCATACGATGCTGAGTAAATAAAAGACCATAATCTTTAAAAGGAAATCTCAGGCAGTCACACAAGCATTGAATCTCAGTTCTGATTCCTTGAGTCTTTCAAGTTTTATATATATAAGTGTTTATACAAAATGATCAAATGTTCTTAATGTCATGATTAAAAAAATCAGAAGAAAAAACGACACACCAAATAGTATTAAAAAAATGGCACTAAGAAGTTCAAACACACTGAATATCTAATGACTTAAATATCAGAGTTACAGAAGACTGAGGAAGGAAATGCATTTCCTCTACTGACCTTAACACTAACCCCCTTCCCCATAACACTACCCTCAAATTCATCTGAATGAAGGTGTAAACTTAAGGTTGTGGAGAGGGGCATGGTTAGGATTAGGTTTAGTAGTGGCTGTTAACCCTAATCCTAATGCTGAAACATAGGTGGCCAGTGGGAAGGTAGCTGGAATAAAGAAGCTGAACCACGACAAAGTAAAATCTTCTTTTTTAATTACAAAATGGTGCTCCTAAGCGCAAAATCCATTTTACTTCCATATTCTCAGTAGCATTGACTATGTCCCCCATCCTATTGCTGACATTCTGAATGTGTAAAACCTGAAACAGAAATATATGGTCATCTCTCTTATCCAATGTATGCTTAGCCAAAACACTATACAGTTGCCCTTTTCTAGTGCACTAAAGGTGATCCCTTATCCATTCCTTAAGGTGACGGTTAGTTTTGCCAACATAGAAATGGAAACATGATGTGCAGTGAGCTACATACACTACATTCTTAGTATTGCAATCAGCAGAATTCCTTAGCTCCCATAGACGCCCTGTTTCAGGGTGCTTAAAAAACCTTGATTCATCTATATAAATGCACTGTGTACATTTTCCACACCTATGCGTACCATTCACTTTGCTATCCATCAGAGCAGGTGTCCTTGGATAGCAAAGCTGCTGTTTCAGATTTTTCTTATTTCTAAATGCAAAATGTGGTTGTCCACCCACTATGTTGGTAGTATCCTCACATACTAACAACATATGCCAATTTTGTCATATGATGGTTTCAAACCTTTTCACATCTCTTGTATATGGTAAAGCCATCAGAATGTATGGTAATAGACTATTCCTAATACATACCCTGTCACTACCTGCTCTATCAGAGTAGTAGGGCTTAGCTTTACCTTTTCTTTCTTTGTGTACATTATGGTAACTTTATCAATTTCATGTTCACTATACCCCCTATTAATAAAACCTGTTCTTAGCTTAATTAACACATTTCTATACACTTCCTCTTGACAACATAGACGAGATGTTCTCACTGCCTGGCCTCTGATTATGTTAGGAAAAATATTAGGGTAATGCATACTGTTTATGTGTAAAAAAGATGGTCTGTAACATTGTTTCCTATGTAATTTCATAGACCATTGGTCATTTTCTCTGTATATGGTAACATCCAGGCAGTCTAAACTCATCTCAGAACAGTTCATCGTAAACTTTAAAAAGTCACTAGTAGTATTTAGGTATGCATACAGGAATTTAAGTTGTTCACCATCACCTTTCCAAAAAATAAAAAGATCATCTAAGAAATGCCTATAAAGGGCTATTTGGGGATTATCTAACAGATGTTCATGTTCCCAGTTAACCATTACCAGGTTTGCATATGTGTTGGCACAACTTGTGCCCATGGCAACGCCTGACAACTGCTTATAGCATACGCCATTGAACATAAATATATTTTGCTCTAATACCAAATTCTAGTAACATACAGAGAAAGTCTATCTTAGTATTAGAGAACTTTCCCTGCCTTGTCAACACTGATTTCACCATGCTTATCCCCTGCTCATTGGGTATACTTATAAATAAAGACACTACTTCTAGAGTGGTCATCATACCCATATCTACTGTTCCCATTTGCTTCACTGTCCCATAAAGGTCCACTAAAAACTGTTCTGTGTCTTTCAAAACATATGCATATTCAGTGAGTGCTGTCTTCAATTCCATATCCAGGTATATAGAGATGGGTTCTGTTAGCCATTCTGCCCCTTGTACTATAGGACTAAATTTCAGTTACATGGGTCTTTGTGTATCTTGGGGAGGCCATGGATTTGAGGTATGAGTGGATTTTCAACAGTGAAATAATTAAAAAGATCTTTACTTAATAGTTCCATACACATGCATTCATATAAGGTACTAGCAATCTGTTCACTCATTTCAAACACAATTGTTGGTACTTCAGCATATACATTTGGACCCAATAATATTTCTTGCATAGCTGTATTATAAAAGTCAGCATTCAGTATCACCACTGTTTCCCCTTTGTCAGCGGGTCTTATAACTATGCTATCATTAGTCTGCAAGTCACACAATGCTTTGTGCTCACTCTTTGTCAAATTATACTTCTTCTAAAAAACTATTATTTCCTGTGCTATAAATGTCATTTTCACAAGCTTTTAAGAAGGTTTCTATATTATGCGGCAATATTGGTACATACAGACTGTTTTTCTTAAACTGAACATCCATTGCCTCATTGCCATTTCCAAATTGTTGTTTCAATGTTACATTTCTGGTAAACATACGTAGGCATAACCGAAATTCACTAATGTTCATTTTAGTCGAAGGTATAAAATTTAAACCTCTGTTTAATAAAGAAGTCTCAGCTGCAGACAGTTCATATTATAGCAATAACCCACACCTGGGTGTGGGTAATGCTAGATTTAGCCACGGTTGGTGTGGTTTGGTCAAGAGGGCGAAGGCCGAGTGGCCAAACAAAGCCAACCGTGGGTAAATCCAGCATTACCCACACCCAGAAGTGGGTTATTGCTATTATACAATGACATTATTTAAGAAAAAAAAATTACTTTTCTTAAATAATGGCATTGTATAATGCCTCCTTGCTGCCCTTCCACAGCTGTCTGGTATTCTGCGGCAGTTCTGATGTACTGCGCATGCATATGCCTATGTAGTACATCAGAGCTGTGGGCAAATGCAACGGAGAAAGCAAGATCTCCGTTGCTTTCGCCCAAACTGTTTCGCTATGTTAAATGGGTTTAACATAGCGAGACAGCTTTAAAAAAGCAACGCAGAATCTCCGTTGCTTTTTAAAGCTGTCTCGCTATGTTAAACCCATTTAACATAGCGAGACAGTTTTGAAAAAAGCAACGGAGAAAGCAAGATCGCCGTTGCTTTTTACAAACTGTCTCGCTTTGTTAAAGGAGTTTGACATAGCGAGACAGCTTTAAAAAAAGCAATGGAGAATCTCCGTTGCTTTTTTTAAAGCTGTCTCGCTATGTTAAACTCATTTAACATAGCGAGACAGTATGAAGCAATGGAGATCTTGCATTCTCCATTGCTTAAAAAAACTGTTATAGTAATGGAAAAAGCCCGGGCGACCGGACCTTTTTTCCATTACTATAACTGATTTACAACATGCACGCTGACCAATCAGCGTGCACATTTTTGAATATTAATGGGGGCCGTTGTATAATTGGAAATATTCCATATTAACTCTCCTGCCCATACCCCCACATTTTCTTCAAAGTGTGAGTTTGTAACTGACCTGGTGCCTCTTTCCGTTTCTGGTCCCTGTAAATGTCCTGTTCCACAGATTTTCTCCTCCCTGCTCGAAATGGTAGGGGTAGAACAGGAAAAACCTGTTGTTGTTCTCCTTCCATATTAATCTTCCATCTTACCATGGCTGTAGTTGTGGAGGCAGTTGCCTTATCAATGGTTGCCAAAGATGATGGCATTTCCATCAGTGTATAAAAAACAGAATGTGCCTCATTTGGTGAAAGGACACTCCCTCCTGGCTCTTGGTTCATTGTTTCCTCTTCCTCCCCATGTGCATTGGTCATCTCTTCAGACTGTAACCGATGCTCCCCCTTGGTCTCTCATGCCGCTGAAATGATTGAACTCACCCTCTCCTCTGCTGGTAGGCTGTTGATGGTACCTCTGACTGCCCATTGGTTTCTCTCACAAATCGCAATTTGCAGTTGGTAGTAGACTGCTCTGCAGACTGTGCAGGTTTCGGCCAAGTAAAGACATGCTGGTTGGTGAAATCTGTTAGCTCCCTACACAGTTTCTTTTTCTTTTGCTCAAGCAGTCTGGTTTCTTAGCGAAGTATCTTATCAATTAGTTCATGCATGAAAACTTCAGTAGCTGCTTCCCTATAAAGCACAGACATTTTGTGTTGTTGCTGACATATCTTTTCATTAAACTCTTGTTCAACCAACTTGAAAAAGTCCAGCAAAAATTGTATATATGTTTTACTGGTGTTAAGATTAATTTGTTGCCACTGGGCTAACAAAGTGGGGTAGGTGTCTCCATATGTGGGCATATTAAGTACTCTGGGTCCCATTGGTATAACATTTAGGTTTATGCAGGCTTCAAAATGGAAACATTGGCTCTGGAGCCACTTAAACCTACACAAATCATTCTCCACATTTCTTTTCAAATTGAGTATCTCAGCTTCATTGATGTTGTTAGTATTAACAGTCTTAGAGTTCACATTATCTTCATATGAAGAGTATCTGTTTGTAGCAGTGGATTATCTTGATTTGTCAGCAAATTCAGAAGTTTCCTTTCCACATTTACAGCAACTGTCGCATCCTCTGCAATGTTCACAGTACCTTCTGCCATCATTAGATACACAAGTAGCAAACAAATAAATCCAAACCAGGCCAGAAGTTGAAAATGTTGAAACACAGGTGCCCAGTAGGAAGGTAGCTGGATTAAAGAAGCTGAACCATGACAAAGTAAAATCTTCTTTTTTAATACAAAATGGTGCTCCTAAGCACAAAATCCATAAGAATTCAGAATGTCAGCAATAGGATGGGGGACATAGTCAATACTAATGAGAATATGGAAGTAAAATTGATTTTGCGCTTAGGAGCACCATTCTGTATTTGATTTATTAGAAAATCAATAACAGGTTTTTATTAGTTAGTTTATATGCATTTGATCTAAATAATTTTACTTATTAATAATATAGTGAACATCTTTGTATATAGTTCATTGTCTTTTTTGATATGTTGTATTTGAAACTTAATTTTTATTTAATGTATTACAAAAAAATTAAATTTTATCTTAACAATTGTATGCTTCAGTAATAACTTTAATAACACTTTTTCAAAAAAAAAAAAAAAAATACTGGAACCAGTACTGTCAAATTCACAGGCTTTGTCATTAATGTCAATGCCTAGAACTTTGCCATCATCAAAAGAAGCTGTTATGTAAGTTGAATTAGAACAGTCATGTAGAAACCCCGGAGGGTAAACAGCATCACAAACATTGCTTTCTAATTCGAAGCCATCAACATTATTGAAAGGACAAGTCTAGTTTAAAGCAATAGAAGAACAGCCTAAAATTGCCTCTTCCATGCCCCCTTCTTGCCAATGCCACAGACACATCCCCTTGCTTAGCTGTGCTTAGCTAAGCTTATCTGTGCACCATAGGGCTCCCATGTGCCTACAACATGCCTGACACACCCCCTTTTCATGTCTGTTGCTCCTCCTAGTTACACGATTGTGCTATAGTACCTACACGGTTAGGTGCAGTTTGGCACTTAGAAGTTTTTGTGATTCAGTAAATTTCCCCTTATTTGCATATCCCACTGCCTTAGTCCATAGTTACTGCACTACCCCAGTGCCTTTCTCCTTGACAACCACTGTTCCCTGGTATTCTTTTGATTCTGCATGCCATAGACTATAATGGCAAAATGCAGATTTCTCTTAAAATTGAGTTTTCACATTTTTTTTATTTTTGGCACAATCCTGTTTGCACGCCGCTGCCCTCTGGTTAAACGTCCGAGATCGGCCAACAAAATAACTTTGATTTTTATAAAAATTAAGCACTTTACCATGCCAATGGCCATATATTTGGCAATTGGCATGCCTAAACACTATAATACATGTTTTTTTTGGAGCTGTCATTCCTCCATTTGGTTATTTGCAGAAAAGTATTCCGTTAGTAACCAAATACATTTCTGCAACTAACACTGTTCTTGCATGGATACTTGCCTGCTTGCTGAATTGCTAATTCACCTCATTTGCATGGTTTTCACCAGCAAATGAGGTAATTAGCATTCTGCACTGGTTTCCATGCAAGAACAGTGTAGGCAGGCTTATGCACATCAAAATACTAGTTTACTGGATCGCTCTGCAACCATATTCCATGCAGCAGTGGCTACACTGTTCCTGCACAGAAAAATTACTTTATTGAATCCAGGGGATGATTTGCCAAAATTACTAAGACAACACAGACTTGCACAGTTGCTCACAAGAGTTTATCAGAAGGGTCCCATAAATGGCTTTCCTTAAAATTTTATAAAAAATAAATAAATAAATAAATAAATAAAAAGCTACAGATATCAGTTTTATAAGTAAAATAAGGAACTTGGGAGTGTACATGCTACAGATATTGCTGCATAACCTGGTAATGCAAGGCTTTTGTTCTTCTGGCTTGTGCGTTCTGCCTCACAACTCCACTGGGAATGAAGCAATATCTGTACTACACACACTGTATTGTGCTTTACTGTACTTGTTAGATTTTTTTCTTTTGGTTTTTACTGATTGTTTTTCTGTGTGATCTTTTTACTCATTGTTTCAGTTTATTGGCTGGGATATTTTGCAGACACCCTAATGGTTATGGATATCAGCTGGGTATGACAAACCTGTATTTCTAAACGATAGCCAAACATTTCACTTATGTTGTAGTGATTATGTCATAAGAAGGCTGAAACATGCATATCCACAGTTAGTGGGGTTTGGCTTTATTTTCTTTTGGCTTTTCCCAGTAAAGGATCACCACAGCGGAACTCCGGTCTGCTAATGATTGGCAGTGGATTTTTATGATGCTGAGTTGCCAGCCCAATGCCCAGCCTTCAAAGAAGGTACACCCATTCACACATGCACCTACCTGCATGTCTTTAGACGTCATTCGACTGTGGGGAGGACATGCAGAATCCACACAAAAGGTGCTCCAGCCAAGAATCGAATGGGAGTACCTCTTGCTGTGAGGCGACAATGCTAATTGACTTGAATTTGTCTATAAATAGACTTAAAAAGAAAAGTCATGGACATTCAGAATTGCCATATAGCTGAAACACCTGATGTCCTTAAATGGTCATGTGCATATATCCCATGTTGCCTCTAATACAAGAGTTTTAAGGAATCAGACAGTGGAAAGTCTAGCCTTGCTAGGTTTTTCTTTTGGTTTTTACTGTACTTACGTATGTATGTATATGCTATACCTGTGTTTAGAAATGTATTTTGTTTATTGTAGTTGTTTGTTGTTGATTGAGATGTATCATGGGTTTCAGAAAGACATTGCATAAATTATTTGTTTATTTAAAAAACAAGCAAGATATACAAGCTATATGATAGGCAAGCTAATCCTAGTTCTCAACAGCCTGTATTTAAGCATAGTACCATACTCTTTGTCACCTGTTCACATTCACCTTCACAGTGGAAAGAACCAGCACCACTGTTTAAAGGGCAGGGTTTTCACTATTATCTGCTAATAAGTTAAACTACTGCTGTCTCTGGAATACTTGGAAAAAGAAAAAAAAATGTGCAAATACAAAATTACCAGGGACATCTGCCACAATTCAACCTGTATTAACACTTGTACCTGCTCACAGCTTCAAAGAAACTAGCAGCACTTAAAGGTGCTTTCTAAACAAAACAGCAAAGCAGCCATCAACATACTGATGCTGAAAGTCAAGCAAGCTGTTCCCTTCAATTATTAATGAAGGTACAAGACTGGTTTAGGATCCAATGATCATTCATTTGACACACACTGCTTACAAACTGTATCCCTGTTGAACTAAAAGATGGGTAGTACAGTGGCTTATGGTTGAGAGATCTGCCCATAGCTTTACAATCAGGGGTTCATTCTTAACCTTTGTTTATCATTACAGAGTTTGCATGTTATCCATGTGCTTGTGATGGTTTCCCTGGTTATTATAGCTTCTTCCCAAAATATCCTGGTTGACTGGCTACTCAAATAGGTTTCAATATATTTGTCTTTATTGCTGTCCATGTGGTTTGGATCATGACTAAAAAGGGGACAAAATTAAAAACACAATAGTGTATGTATGCTTTCTAACAACAAATGGCTCAACTGGATCATCCAGAGGGAATGTAGGATGTAAGAAAATATTACTATTGTTGGTGGGCCTTGATGCAGAGAAAGCATTTGACAAAGTAAGCTGGGATTTTATGAGTAGGGCAATGGAGGCATTTGCATTTCCTGTATTTGGTACAATAATAAGGTTAATTAGGGGGATGTATGAAGGAATGGAAGCAAGATTTAAAGTGGGTGGATTCCTCTTGTATGACTTGTGTCTGAACAGAGGAACCAGGCAGGGCTGTCCTCTTTCTCCTTTGCTATTTACTTTATATTTAGAGCCATTGACAAAGAAAATGATGGACTCAGAAATATAAGAATATAATTGGTATGGTAATCAAGAAAAGTTGGCTTTATTTGCAGATGATATTATTTTGTACCTGCTAAAACTGGAAAAGGACATCTTGTTGTTGTGGAACATTTCAAGACAGTTTCAAGCCTTTTCAGGATATAAAATTAATGAAGGCAAAACAAAAGCTATAGCCATAAATAAAGTACCCACACATGAATTTGTTCAGCAAATACTTATATTTTTGGGACACGATAAAATGAAGTATGTAGAAGTATGGATTAAAAGGCTTCTGTTATGTCAGCTAAGGGTATGTGGGAAGTGACTAAACAAATATAATACAAAAACAGAAAAACTGGAAGCTCTTGTTTATGGATAGGGATAGTAAGATACAAGAAGTGAAAATGTTTTTGTCCCTTTAGTTTTATGTATGGGAGAGGCATATTTTTATCACTCGGAGGAAAAGGTATGGCCAATAATTAATAAAGAGTTGAAAGAATGTATCTGTGATGAGGAGAAAGCAAGACTTAAGAGGGATAAATTGATTCTTCCAATAGAACAAGGGGGTAGGATTGCAATTTTTGAAGGGATATTTCAGAGCTGCACTTTTAAGGCTCATATATGTAACATAAGGAAAACATTATAATTCAAAATGGAAAGGGATAATGATGAAGCAGAGAAGAACTTCAAGAAATAAAGGGAAGTTTTGGATGCAATCCTTAAGGAGAAAAAAATAATAAACACACAGAATTTTATATTCATAAAGTAGCAGAAAGTATTGTAAGAACTAAACCAACACAAGAATGGAGGAAGTAGGGTTTGCCAAAAAGCATGACTGTGAGCAGTGGTAAAGCAACAAGACAAGAGGAGAAACATTTTTTGGAGAAAACTAATAAAGGAACCAAGGTACTGGAAGCAAATAACTAGAGATGGGAATGTAATAGAGTGGGATAAGGTCAAGAAGATATTTGGACTGCAGGTTAAAGACTGCCTTCCCTACTAGGGACTGATAGCAGAGTATAGCCAAAGAGAAATGGATAGAGGAATCTTAAGTGAAATTCTTGCGGAGTTCTTTGCTGTATCTAGAACAGAAGCTGCTGTAAAAAATGGATAATTAGTGGGCAATATAAAATAATGCATGTTACCTATAAGAATCAATCAGAGAATATAAGAACAGGTTAGGCAGAGAGACTGCAAAAGCAATTTACATGACAACAATGGGAATATATATATATATATATATATATATATA
Organism: Protopterus annectens; assembly: GCF_019279795.1. Classification (NCBI taxonomy): domain Eukaryota; kingdom Metazoa; phylum Chordata; order Ceratodontiformes; family Protopteridae; genus Protopterus; species Protopterus annectens. The sequence continues at coordinate 1,794,437,464 of NC_056737.1, forward strand.
TATATATATATATATATATACATATATATATATATATATCTATATATATATATATATATATATATATATATATATATATATATATATATATATGTATAGATAGATATATTTATCTACAGCTCCCAAGTATATAACAAAATCCAGGGTTAGGATCTTTGCTTAGAAGTGCCTGAATATGTATTTCTAAACTCCAAAAAGACATCGGAAAAATTTTCCTTGGTAGATAGATAATGTTGGATGTTTGATGAGTAAGAAAGAAGTAACTGGGAACATATGTTTTGGGAGTGTAATGAGTTGGTAAATTGCAACAATTCCCTATAGAGTAATTTGTCAGAAATATTGGCCAAGGAAATGGCTATTAACAAAGAAAGTAATTGAACTCGGACAAAAGATCTGAATTGCCTAGACATAGTAAGGCCCTATTAAGTTTAATTCTATTGGTGGCAAAAAAAAAATGCTAGGAAATGGAAAACAAAGTATAATCCAACCGAGTTTGAAGTACTGAATATCTTCAAAGAGCTTAAAGCACTGGAGGAGTGGTCTTCCAAAAAGGGAAAAAGGCAATTAAATAAAAATAAATGGAAAATGTGGGAACAAAACATGTAGAATAATATTCAGGAACAGAAGGAGGAAAAGTGAGGTTTATTGGAAGGCAGGAAATTAGAAATGTATGTAATGTTGGCTTGATGATAGTTACAAGGAAAAAAATAAATGCTATTTGATGTATAATGTATGAACATATAAAAAATGTTGATATGGTTTTCTTTTAATGTATTTTGTGTATATCTTAAGTGATAATTTAATAAAGGTTTAAAAAAAATGTCTCAATGGAGTGATTAGTTGTCATCATGGATTATTCAGTAAAATCATTTCTGGGGAATTTCTATACTGAGAAAAACTAGAAAAGCAGTATATTAATTGTATGAACTTGTAAAAATCACAGCAGAAGTCCAGTACCACAAGCGGATGCCAAATAATTTATTCTTAAACACAATATAAGCACTTTCATCTTGAGAATCAAGACTTCATCAGATAACTACAAAACTTTGAACTCAGTCATTTTATACCATGTGCCATAAATGCAATTAAAAACCAATTAGTGTTTTAAAGTAATATAGTCCCTTATCGAACTTCAATACATGACTCAATGCTAATTCCTTATTCCGTGTCCATACATAGAAATCATTTAAAATACATCATTAAAATATTCATTACTGTCCATACTTTGAACAGAAATTGATAAATAAAATGAAATAAGACTATTATGACTTATTAAAATAGTGGAATCACATACCATACCTACAATAGGTAACTATACTTCCACTTCTTTTGCCACTAATACTGGTTTGATAGCAATGTATTTGTTCAAACCTGGGGGGAAATTAGATCTCAACCTTAGCTGCCATTTCAGTTCTTTATTTAACAACAAATTCTTAACATCACCCCCTCTAGTATTTGTTCCAACCGTATCAATTATACCAAACTTAAAACCTTTAAATCCAACACATGTCAAAGAATGTTTATATAGTGCACTGGCCTCCTTTTTATTTTTAATGTCATATGAATGTTCATACATTCTGTCCTTCAAAGCCCTCTCAGTTTTTCCAACATAAAATGCTGGACAACTTTTACATGTTGCCAAGTACACTATCATTTTTGTATTGCAATTCCCCTTGCAGTATTTTACTCTGCTGCGTATACCATTTTGCAATAAAATACTATTTTCCTTATAAATATTTGAACATTGCTTACAATGACCACACATAGTGGTCGCACTCATAGCACTAAGATTTACCTTATGCATCTGTTCAAAAACTCTCTTGAAATTCATCCCAGTCCTATATGTGAAAGTAGGTTCAAGTCCCACCACTTCAAACAATTCCTTGTTTGTTTTCAACATACTCCAGTTTTTTCTAATGATGTCCCTAAATGTTCCTGTAAATCCATTAAATTCAGTTATACATGCTTTTTGAATTTTTTAATTTTTATTATTATTATTATTATTATTATTATTATTATTATTATTATTATTATTATCTTCCCTATTTTATCCTGAAAATCATTAGGAACACCCAACAAAGATTTGTATCTGGTACCCCAACCTCTTATTACTTTGTCTATAACCATGTCCACCTTCTCTTCAAGGTATCCCCTTTCTATGAACATATTATTTAAGTTGTTCAAATCCTTAAATAATTCTTCTTTCTTTGAGGTCATCCTTGCAATTCGGACAGCCTGTCCTTTAACAAGGCTAAATTTCTGAGCTATGGGGTGATTACTAGTAAAGTGTAAGTAACTATTACACCATGTCTCTTTCTTACAAATTTTTGACCGGAAACCTTGAGGTGTTGAAATAATAGTGGTGTCCAAAAAATTTATACTTTTACTGTTCCATTCATGTGTAAATTTAAAGTAGGTGGTGCTCTTATTTAAATATTCCATAAAGGAATCCATTAATTCTTTGCTTCCATCCCAAAGGACAAAAATGTCATCCAGAAACCTTACATACAGACTTATGAATTTGTGAAAGGGACCATTAAATACGTGGCACTGCTCCCATTCCAACATAACCAAATTGGCATATTTGGGAGCACATGCTGCACCCATTGCAACACCACTAATCTGTCGGTAATATTCTCCCTGAACTCCTACAAAATTGTAGTCTAATACTACTTCCATTAACTCAAGAATTAATTGGATTTGGTCCTTCGGTAATGTGGAATGTTTATGCACACTTTCACTGAACATTTGATGCCCCTCCTCTCTAGGTATAGTGGTGAATAGATCTTTTACATCTATTGTGAAAAAACACAAATTTTTCTTCCACATTTCTTGTGTTAATTTCCCTAAAAAAATCCCATGAATTCTTAATGAGATTATCCGTCTTCAATGGGATTTCCTTAATTAAATGGTCTACATATACTGCTAAGGGGTGTGTTTTAGAATTTTTGGCCGACACTATGGGTCTAAAAGGGTTTTTTTTTATACACTTATGTACCTTAGGTATCCCGAAAAAATTCGGAATAATAGGATGAATTTGCTTTAAGAAATTGTATGTTTTTTCATCAATCCTACTCTCAATCAAATACTCTTCCAATAAAGAGTCAATCCTACCATAAGCTATCATTATTTCATTTCTAGAAACTGGTGAATATGTGTTGGTATCCAACAAGATGTTAGTTATAACATCATTGTATTCTTCTGACCCATAAATAAATATACCGCCCCCCTTATCGGGTTTCATGATACATATATCAGTTTTTCTTTTCTGTTATTCCTACAGCTATTTTTCCTTCTTATTTAAATTATTCCCTTCACTGTTATTTTTACTGTTGTTATAGGACTCGTACAATTCCTCAGTCACCTGTTTTTCAAACATCAAAAGAACTGGATGCAAGGGGGGATTAAATGCACTCTTTCTACAAGAAGCTTTCCAACTCTGTTTTCTTCCTTGATTCCATCCTTAAATATCATTTCTAAATTTAATTTCCTCAGGTGCAATTTCAGATCTATTAATGTGTTGGCTATATCCCCATATCTAGTTATAACAAATTTGAAACCTTTTAAAAAAGGTTAAAGTGTTCTTTTTCCAGATGTAAATTGGTGTAGTTAAAGATTTTAAAGCCTTTATATTGATATACTTCACCATCAGTATTAGGTACAATGGTTAGTTCCCTCTCTTCCCCACTTTCTTCCATCTCTGGTGATACTCTTGATGTGTGGGGGAGAAACCCAAGTCTATATTGTTTCTGGTTTTGCTTGCTAACCTCTCCGATCTTCTCACTCCTAAAAAATGTGCATTATGTTCTGGGAATGAATCCAGTTCATCCAACTCTTTTGGTGAACTATGGCCTAAACCATCGTCCCTTTCTTGCCTAACAACACCTCCATCTGTAATGGTGTTACCATTAGTATTTGTGTAATTCTTTCCATAATTATATTCACTTTTATAAGGCCATGGGTATGCTGTGCATTCTGCATATTGTTGTTTATCCTTTACAAACTTTTTTTGTTTCCTAGAAAATATGGTGTCCACCCTCCTATTTACTCTACTTAATATTTTCTTATATAATTGCTCGTATTCACTGAACAATAAATCTTTTACAATATCCTCATTTAGTTTTTCCACTTGACTTTTCAGTATCAGTAAAGCAGACTCATTATAACTAATCAGTCTGTTAATGAGCCCCAGCCCACATTCATTAAAGAATGTTTGAAAATCTTTCACTATGAATCATTATACATAATACCAAAGGGGTATTTGATTAATCTTAACCCCTGCAGGACCACTTTCACATCTACACAACATTTCAAATAACCGTTATCCAATTGCAAACATTTCATTTTAAATAACTTTTTTTCAAACATAAACATCATTTATTTTAGAGTGGGCGAGTTATCACCTTTGCTGAACGCACCTGCACCACTCACCACAACAGAATCATGACTGAAACTAAAATCTTTAAGCAAAACATCATTAAAAGAAACAGTTCCATTGTTTTGAGTGTTAAAGTCACTAAAATGTACATTATTGTGACTGGAAACATGTGCTTTCATACTATTGCGACCACCAGAAAGATCGCCTTGATTCACAGTACCTTTTGGGCCAACCAGGCTGTGAAGGACAGAATGTATGAACATTCATAAGACATTAAAAATAAAAAGGAGGCCAGCGCACTATATAAACATTCTTTGACATGTGTTGGATTTAAAGGTTTAAGTTTGGTATAATTGATAAGGTTGGAACAAATACTAGAGGGGGTGATGTTAAGAATTTGTTGTTAAATAAAGAACTGAAATGGCAGCTAAGGTTGAGATCTAATTTCCCCCCAGGTTTGAACAAATACATTACTATCAAACCAGTATTAGTGGCAAAAGCAGTGGAAGTGTAGTTACTTATTGTAGGTATGGTATGTGATTCCACTATTTTAATAAGTCATAGTAGTCTTATTTCATTTTATTTATCAGTTTCTGTATTTCAATTTAATTATCAATTTCTGTTCAAAGTATGGACAGTAACGAATATTTTAATGATGTATTTTAAATGATTTCTATGTCTGGACACGGAATAAGGAATTAGTATTGAGTCCTGTACTGAAGTTCGATAAGGGACTATATTACTTTAAAACACTAATTGGGTTTAAATTGCATTTATGACACATGGTATAAAATGACTGAGTTCAAAGTTTTGTAGTTATCTGATGAAGTGTTGATTCTCAAGACGAAAGCACTTACATTGTGTTTAAGAATAAATTATTTGGCAACTACTTGTGGTACTGAATTTCTATACTGAAATAAGTTGGCTTCAATAATAAGTCCTGGAAATGTACTACTGTAGATTATACCTCACATTTACATGTTGTTATTATTGCTACTAGCTTCAAACTACAACTAAAAATATATATTTGATAAAACAGCATACCTGTAACTGCTTAAGAGACATGATATAGAAAGTGACTATAAGGCAATGAAAACATAGTTCTTTATTTTGAGTCCTAAAATGTCCATTTTTCTGGCTATTCCACAATGAAAGAGTCAGTCACACATAAAGTGTTAAAAATTTTTAACTGATATTCATGGTAGATATACTGAATTCTTTTATTTATCAAAATAATTTTCATACGTATAGAGCATACCTTTTAAACTCATAGTGCAAAAGTTAAGGACAAAGACAAAAAATAATGAAGGAAAATTTGCAAAATCAAGAACATGTTTAAACATTGCTCTTACATACTTAGAAAGTGGTTAGAATAACAGATCTTGTATTAACATGCAATTTCTGGCTGGACATGAAGTTAGAAACTCAATTGCCTGTCATTAATTAGTTACTGCTGTATTCAACTATTTTCCAGAAAAATACAAATTTTATGAGGAACACCCCTAAAAGTGAGGAAAATTAAGGACATTTGTGAAATGAGGGACAACTGAAATTTATGGTATAGAGTAGCAGCTAGTTTAACTGACACCTCCTCAAACTAAAGTTAAAGAGATAACAGAAAAAAAAACTCATCAAGTGATTTAAATGCTGGTGCAAACACACAAGTGTTTAAATGGCTTAAATGAATTAATGAATAGCATCATCATATCAGTGCCAAACTGCAGTATTGATTGAAATGCCGGTATTCCACTTTAGCACTGAAGATTGCACAACTGTTTTCCTGACAATTTACAGCTAGGGAAGAATCACATCCTCTCTACCGGAGCAATGGTTTTCATCCTGTTAACATAAACTGTTACTGTTTCATATTTGATCCACATTATTATAACTAGAGTTCCATATTACATTGCAGCAGCATTCCAAAAACAAACCAAACTAAAAAAAACTCTGAACTAATACTAAGCAATGTCAAGACAAGATTGGATACAAAATCCTCCACCAGTACTTCTTACTATTCTAAGACATCAGTATGTTTTTTCCTTTTGTTGCTCTCCCTACCTTACTATATAAAAAGGGAAATAAGGTCAGTATTGAACAACTTGACAGCCTCCTCCCCCAAATGATAAAAACACTTACTTAAATAAAAGAGGTATGGGAAGTGGTATTAATACCCATGTCAGCAACCTATTACCATTTTAAATAGAAGCAATAATTACAGGTCTGTCAGCCTCTGAAATATGATAACATTAATTTTAGAACTCAGCAAACAGTGGACAGCATTCCAATGTGGTGGGCTTTCTTAAAATAAAAAAGAAGTTTATGAATGCATGACAAAGTTGTTTTTTTTTAGTTGCTTTGCTACCCCTGCTTGACTGGTGCACACTATGGTGTACATAGTATAGGCTGACCAGAATCCTTGTCACAGGTAAGTGTAGAATTGTCAGCATTTTGTAGTTTAGTAGTAATATGAAGTTTGTTTATGAAAATGTTAAATAAAAGACGGCCACGTATTTACCCCTGGGAAACACTGAAAGAGATTGATTGAAATGGTGATAGATTTCAACAATAGGCTAAGTTTTTGGTGTCATTCTAAGGGGATCCAGTATCTGTCTGCCTGGGATGACATGATTGACAGACCTTGATGCTTTGCCAGAGATGGCCTGCATCTGTCATCCCTGGGCTTCTGGATACTGGTCAAGGCTCTTGACACCCCTATAGTGCCTTTTTTAGGTGGTGCTCCAAAGATCAAATTACCACCATAACAGCTACAAACAAAAGCAATCTGAGGGTCATGTCGCTCAATGCTAGAAGTCTAAACCTCAAAATGCACTTGCTCAAGGTACTCCTCAAAATGGATAACATCGACATTTGTGCTGTAACAGAGACCTGGTTCAAGGCAGCAGAAAACACCCCTGCACTACCAGGCTATAACTCATTCCACACCTTTTGGCCCCAGAACTTAGACTGAAGCTCCAAAGGTGGTGGTGTCTCCATATTCATAAAGGATGTGCACACCTCCAGACTGGTAGCCCAACATAACGCATCAGAGATATTTCAGGTGCAGCTAACATTGGGTAAGCCAGTGATTCAGGTCATAGCCTGCTATAGGTCCCCAACCATATCACAAGACTCGCACTCCTTGTTCCTAAGCAACCTGGAGAATATTAGGGTCCAACCTAACACTCTCTTACTAGGCAACATCAACTACCCCTCCATTAACTGGGTAAACTACTCATGTACCAATGCACTTGCCCAACGTTTCCTGGAGTTCATTAATTCCAATGCCCTGGACCAGCTCGTTCTTACCCCCACTAGAGGTAGCAACATCCTTGACCTGGTCATTACTAACGTGGGTGACCATTGTGCTACATAAATAGTCAGCTGCTCCCTGGTTAAATCCGACCACAAACTAATCACCATAGAAATCCACAACCCCCCCCCAGCAAAGGTAACCACTATGAAAAACTTCTCCAAAGCTAACACTGGGATCCTAAAAACAGAGGTGGCTAACTTCATGGCACCCATGCAAATGGAGAATAGTTGCATGACTGCAAAATCATACGCCAATGCACTGTACAAATATGTACGCAAATGCATAGATCTCGCCATACCTAACAGAACCAAGAATCTCTCCTCCAAAAAAGGAAGCCAATCTGGTGGTCCCCTGCCATAAACAAACTCTACAACAGAAGGAGGAAACTGATGCGGAATAAAGTCCCAAGACTGGAAAAACTCCCTTATCTGCCTCAACAAAAAGTTGAGATACCTCATCAAATCCTCTAAAGCCAGCTATGAAAACAGAATTGCAGCAGATAGTAAAGAGAACCACAAGGCCTTCTATAGTTATGTAAAGAATCTCCAAGCCAATACCCAGATTTGCTCTTGAGCTGCTACACAATGATACCTCTTATAACGAGCCAACAGATATTGCCAGTATACTGGCCGACAGATTCAGTGCCAACTTTGCCCCCCTCTCACCCCCAAAGGACCAATCACAATACCAGTAGATTGCCAGGCACCCAGTATTACTGCTGCACAGGTTAAAACAGCACTGTCCAAGGCAAAGAATACAGCTTTTATGGGATCTAACAATATTGCTAGTTGTGTTCTACATGAAATACAGAGTGAATTGGCACCTCACCTGTGTGCCCTGTTCAATCACAACCTCACCTCAGGCTTTGTCCCCTACCAAATGGTGCACTGCTACAGACATCCCTCTCCACAAAGGAGGAGTGACTACAGAACCTGGGAACTATCGCCCCATTAGCCTGATGAGTCTGATATGCAAAGCTATGGAACACATCATCATGGACCTAATAAACAAGGATATAGGGGAATCTCCAAACTCTGGATCCCACACAGTTTGGTTTTGTGAAGGGTAGATCATGCCTTCTACACTTGGTCAACTTCTTTGAGTCAGTCACCAGAGCTGTGGATGAAGGCAAGGTGATTCATACAGCCTACTTTGATCTGGCCAAGGCTTTTGATACCATTCCCCACTCAGGAATCTTAGAAAAACTCACTAAGCTTGGCATCAAACCCTATATCACTAGGTGAGTTGCAAACTGGCTCACAGATAGAACCCACAGTGTGAAAGTAGTTGATACCAAGTCAGACTGATGATTAGTCATGAGTGGAGTCCCACAGGGTTCGGTTCTGGGTCCTGTTTGGTATCTACTTCTCTGATGTCCAGGCCAACACAAAGGGACTCTTGCTGACAAAGTTCACAGACAATTGCAAGTTGGGAACTATTATTAACTCCGCAAGTGATGAGGACATCCTACAGAATGGCCTCACTGTGACCAATGACTGGTGTCAGAACCATGGCCTTAAGCTCAGTGCTAAAAAGTGTCATCCCTTTTGGGAAAAACACAGTTCCCATGAATTACCACATTGATGGTGGTCTAATGAACACAGAAGATGTTATAAGAGATCTGGGAACACAGGTTGAAAGCAACCTCTCTTTTGATCACCACATTGCTACTGTGGTCAGAAAGTTCTTCTGTGTGGCACATCTCATCACTAAGGGTTTTGCATCCAGGAAGAAAGAGGTCATTGTCTCTCTCTACTCCTCCCTCATTAGGCCAATCATCATGTACAATGCCCCATTTGGCATGTACCTCACTAGACACCTGAAACAACTGGAGAGGCCACAAAAGTACCAAACAAAGAAGATCCTAGGTCTTAAAACACTTGTCCTATATGGACAGACTCAAAAAACTCCAACTATTCTCTGTCTCATATAGCCTACTTAGAGGCAATCTCTGCTTGACTTACAAAGCTATGTCTGACCCAACTCTGTTAGAAATGCTACATCTAAAGAAATCCCAATCCCTCCGCACCACATGTTCCAGAGACCTCAACCTCATTACCACAATTAACAGAACATGCTGGAGGGACAGGTTCATAAACCAGAGACTGCCCATGCTATGGAACAGCTTTCCCATACATGTCAAGCAGAGCTCCTTGGTGACCCTCTTCAAGAGAAATCTTGATGAGTGGATGGGAAACAGAAAATTCACCCCAGGGATAACACCAGTAGCTCTACTCAACAAAGGCACTGGGGACTAAGGTCGGGTGGCACTATACCAGGGTAATCCTATGGCTAGGCTTGTAAAGGCCCCAGAGCCATTAGGCAGATAACCTGTTGCTGTGAGGTGACAATGCTAACCTCTGCACCACAGGTAAGGAGATATAATTAGGTAGAAGGAAAAGGAGATATGATGTGGTGTATTAAGGTCTGTGATGGAAATGGCATTAAGGAAGAAATCTGAGCATGTATGGTGATACAAGTAAGGAGATATAATTATGGCATAGGAAAGAGAGCTGTGATGTTGTATATGAGGGTCTGTAATGTAAATGGCATAAACAAATAGACCTGAGCATGAGTAGTGACACAGGTAACGAGATGTTATAGAGAATGCAACAGAGCTATGATGAAGTGTATGAGAGTCTGTGATGGAAATGGCATAAAGGATGACATTTGAGCATGTGCAGTGATACAGGTAAGAAGATATAGGTAGGGAGAAGAAGAAGGAACCATGATGTGGTGGATAAGGGTCTGTGATGGGAATGCCACAGAGAGTAAGAGTACTATGGTAGGTAGTGAGGTGAGCTAAAGTAATGAAGCAACTATCTTATTTATGCATTCTGTAATGCTTAACATGCAATGGCAGGAGAAGGAAGGCCCATTTCCTTAAGTTATGCCATATGAGAATTAACCATTGTATATTTTAGAAATGGGTTCAGATGTTCCTAAAAGTGTTACTTCCACTGTAAGCATCATTACCATTGGCTACAAAGTATTTAAACTTTACGTAAACTGATTGAGTAACTTGATTTAAAGCTTAACCTGTATAGAGCGAAAATCTGGGGAACTGATGTTAAACAACCTTAATTTATGGGGGTTTTTTTATTAAATCATGTCAGACTGGAAAAGTTCTATAGAGTAAAATGATATACTTGATTTCACATTCTATACTAGGGCTTCTCAATGATTTTTCAGTCTCAAGTATGTAGTGAACTCCTAGGTAACAGTTACAGTAAAACATTCTTAGAGAGCAAAAATGCAACAAGCAATGCAATGCCTTATTTGCATCATTATTCATTTATGATTAAATCCATTTAAAATAACGAGAAATATAGTCTGTGTTTGTTTGCTGAGAGCAATAACATGCTAGGAATCAAATGAAAAAAAGGAAACAAAAAATACCATAATTTAGTGGTGGTGGGGTTGATGGAGGACGAAGGCAAAATGGCTTTTCCTCATTTGTCATTTTGTATAATAACCAGACTCCCTAATTTGAACTGCAAAGCACAGTACAGGCGCATTACCCCATTAGAAGATATAGTTATATTGTAGGTTAAACAGGTAGACTACCACTTTGAGGAAAAATTATTTAAAAAAAAAATGTATCAGGCCACTAAACTAAGTCTGTAGATAAAAACACATCCTGGAAGACATTACACTGCACTGGTTTCTAATGTTGAAATGTTAAAAAAATCTTCATTTCCACTCTGGCTGCTGTTATGTTTTGAACTTTACTGTTCCATCTGTTCTATGACTGATGAGTCAGGCTGGGAATTTTGATTAATGAAGGATGTCACGCTCGCAAGGCCTCTGTCTTTCATAACAAAGCATTATTTTTTAATTTCTTTCAGACTGTCTGTGTGGCATCATTGGAATAAAAGTGTAATACATAATTTTGCTATGAGTCATTTTATTTATTATTTTGTATAGAATACGTATTCGTGAAATTTTATTTCTTCTGAAAACAATACAGTTTAGTTGGAAGCTCTTGGATGGATATTACAATATGGGAAGGTTTCAGTATTTGACACCCTCCATCTAGTTTAAACCTGAAGCATATAATGGAGGAACTGAATATTTCAAACAAGATGTTTTCCATTAACAGAAATGCCATTTTGTTTAGTTATCCCCTTTAAGTCACTAGTACTTTTTCAACTTTTAGCACAGTGTTAATAAGATCTGATATATTGTAAGATACATATCAAAAGTAATCTATAGTGCAAACATTTATTCTGCCTGTCATATACTATTTTTCCTGAATTATGGTGAAGTTATGTCATGACTCTCTAATGCAAATGGATAGAAGGTATATATCTGAGTAACTGTATCAGAAAGGACTTTATCAAGCTTAGTGTTCTCTACAACTCTGAGTCTATGATTCATAGATGGAGGACAGTGGTTCTCTCATCTTGTGTAAGTGTTCTTTCAGCATGCCTGGTTGGGACTTCACTGTGACAATTATTTTATTATATGAAGATGTACTGCATATGATTTGAAAAGAAAATCTACAAAATATGTCTTTTAGGCTTCCTTACTGTGCAGAAAGGAGCAGGGGAGGGTCATGGGAGAATGACTGATATCATCAAAGGACGAAGAAGAATTCAGCAAGTGCTGGATTCTTCTTATTTTCGTCTGAACTGCATTGTATAAATAGGGGCTGAAAAGACACATTAAGATGACTGGATATTTGAAATGAGATCAGCTATAAAATGGAATATGAAGGGAGTTCTAAAAATGCAGAAGAAAGCAGTAAAATAGAGAGTTCAGTAACACTGGGGGGATGATGTGGCAAATTAAAAGTCAACAAAGAAAAAACAGTAAGAGAAGAGGATAGTAATGTGACCTTGGAAAGGGGCATCAACAATGGCAGCAACTGCATGACAGTAACAGGAGGATAAAGGAGTACGGGAAAATGTAAAGGGAAAGTAGAGAAAAGAAACAGAATTAATCAGAGAGGGAAGAGAAATGTGGAAAGGAAATGTATAAAGTGAGCTGCATGCTACAACAAATGGCACAGAATAGGAGGAGAACCATGTGAAAGGCACCAAAAGGAAATAGTAGGTGATGGCATTAAGAAAACCTAAAAAGAAAAGAAAGGAAAAACACAAGAGGATGGAAGGCTGTGGTGAGGAAAGAGACAGAATCAGGTTAGTGTTTAGCAAGGCTACAAGCCTTGGTGAGAAGATAGCTGCAGTGGAAATACTTAAAGAGGTGAATGAGAAGCTTTTTTTTTCCAAAATCTCTTTATCTCAATTTTCTTTTTTCAAATAATAACAATACAGTAATGCAAAAACACAGATAAACAATACAAATACCTATCTAAAGAAAACAGACAACAATCTCGTTCTGAGAAAATTATACATATGTATATTAATTGGGAAAACTACTCAGGTACCAATTCCTTTTCCCAACGGTTCTTGGAATTCATAAATTCCAATGCCCTGGATCAGCTAATCCATTGTCCTACCAGGGGCACCAATATCATAGACCTGGTCATTACCAGCATGGGAGATAGATGCTCCACACCAGTGGTCACCCCCTCATTGGTCAGGTCTGACCATAAGCAAATCACCCTTGAGATCCACATCCCACCCCCACCCTCCAGTAAGGAAACCTCCTTAAAATAATTCTCCAAATCCAACTTCAAGCTACTGAAGTCAGAAGTGACAAACCTCACAACACCCATGCAGATGGGATCTGGAAGTTCGACTGCAGAATCCTACAATAAGGCACTGTACGAGCACATCCACTCATGCATGAATTGTGCCATCCCAAATAGAACCAAGATGCTCTTCTCCAAAAAATGAAGCCAATTTGGTGGTCCCCTGCTATAAACAAACTATACAACAGAAGGAAGAAACTGTTGCAAAAAAGAGGAAAATCCCAGGATGCAAAAAAACTCCCTTACCAGCCTCAGTAAGAAGCTGAGATCCCTCATAAAATCCTCAAAAGCTAGTTACGAAAATAAAATTGCCAAAGATTCCAAAGACAACCACAAGGCATTATATAGTTATGTCAAGAATCTAAATGGAAATGCTCAGATCTGCTCTGAGTTACAACAGAATGGCATTAAATATACTGATCCCAAGGATATGCCAATATCCTGTCAGATCGATTTAGTGTCACCTTCACCCCACTCGCACCCCCTAAAGGGCCCATCTCAATACCAAAAGATTGCCAAATTCTGATAATCATGGCCACACAGGTAGAAACCACACTCTCCAAAGCTAATAATACAGCATCCAAGGGAACAGATGACATCACAGGCTGTGTACTACATGAACTACAAAATGAACTGGCACCTCACCTAAGTGCCATGTTTAATCATAGCCTCACCTCAGGCTTTGTGCCCACTGAGTGGCGCACAGCTACAGTTATCCCGCTCCACAAGGGAGGATCCACCTTGGATCCCGGGAACTATTGTCCCATCAGTCTGACAAGCCTGATTTGCAAGGGCATGGAAAGCATTATCATAGAACTTATAAACAAAGACATTGGCAACCTTCAAACACTGGACCCCACCCAGTTTGGGTTTGTGAAGGGCCAATCTTGTCTCCTGAATCTGATTGACTTCTTCAAATCAGTCTCCAGAGCTGTGGAAGAGGGTAAGGCAGTCCACACAGCCTATCTGGACCTCACCAAGGCCTTTGACACCATCCCCCACTCTGGAATCATAGATAAACTTACTAAGCTGGGCATAAATCCCTACATCACCTGATGGGTTGCTAACTGGCTTACTGACAGAACCCAGACAGTAAAAGTAGCCGACTCCAAATTCATCCAGACAAGTGACAAGTGGAGTACCTCAGGTTTCAGTCCTGGGACCACTCTTGTTTGGCATCTACTTCTCTGAAGTACAGGCCAACACTAAGAGACGCTGGCTAACAAAGTTTGCAGATGACTGCAAACTGGGAGTCATTATTGAATCCCCAAATGATGTGGATATTCTACAAAAGGGCCTTACAGAAACAGATGCCTGGTGCCAGAGCCATGGGTTCAAGCTTAATGCCAAGAAATGTATGGTTATCCCCTTTGGAAAAAAACATGTACCCATGAATTACCACATAGGTGACAGGACACTAAACATCGAAAGTGTGATGAGAGACTTAGGGACACAGGTGGACAGTGGTCTCACTTTTGATAACCACATTGCTACAACAGTCAGGAAATCCTTCTTTGTGGCACACCTCATCACTAAGGGCTTTTCATCCAGAAAAAAGGAGGTAATTGTCCCACTGTACTCATCCCTCATTAGACCCATTATAGAGTATAATGCCCCATTTGGTATGTACCTCACAAGACATCTGCAATAGCTGGAAAGGCCACAGAAATACCTCACTAAAAGAATCACAGGCCTAAAGCAGATGCCATATACTGACCGTCTAAAAAAACTTCAGCTATACTCTGTGGCATATCGTCTACTCAGAGGCGATCTCTGCTTAACATACAAGGCCATGTCAAACCCTGAGCTGTTGGACATGCTCCACTTAAAGAAATCCCAATCCCTCAGAGTCACACGCTCCAGGGATCTAAACCTTGTCATCACAATGTACAAAACATGCTGGAGGGATAGGTTCCTGAGCCAGAGACTTCCCATACTCTGGACTAGACTGCCCATATATATCAAGCAGAGTGCCTCATTGGCCCTCTTCAAAAGGAACCTTGATGACTGGATGGGAGATAGGAAATTCACCCCGGGGATCATGTCAGTCACCCTGCTAGACAGGGGCCTGGAGAAGTAAATATTGTGGGAAGAAATATCTAGGGAATTGTTATGGCTAGGCTTGCATAGGCCCTAGGGCCGATAGCCTAGTACCATCCTATGAACCTATATATATATATATATATATATATATATATATATATATATATATATATATATATATATATATATATAATATATACACAAGAAGTCACTACATCGTCAAGTAAAGTATGAGAATTCTTATGTTCATTTGATCTCATAAGCGATAGTTAAAATGGGGATAGTCTATATATAAAGTAAAAATAGAAATTTAACCATTTATTTGTATGTTTCGGGAAATATCTAGTTACACATATACTAAGAGAAGGGAGAAGATGCAAGAAACACTGGTTATACTACATTCATTTCTTATTTAAAAGTTAGCTTTTCATGACAATTTGTAGGCAAATTTTATTTGTCAAGAATTATATCTGGTAAGTAACCCCAATATTTTTGGTAATAGCGTTTGCTTTTTGTTTTTGAATAAATTAATTTGTGAGATGAGATATATTTGATAGCAAGATTTCTAAAATGTTCCCATGTAATTGGTGACATGACATTCCAATTCTTTGTAATAAAGAATTTAAAAAGGGCACACATCGTAATAAAGACATGTTTTATTATTTTTTGGGAGTTGATTGATATTAATGTGCACTATAGCTGTCTCCCAAGTAAGGGTTGATTTTTCATATCCCATCTTTTCTAATCTTACTTTCAAGGAACACCATAAGTTGTATATCTTAGTACAGTTCCACATGACATGTAAAATATCAGCTGTTTGATCTGGACAATGGGGACATATAGGCAAAATGTTGGGATTGAATTTATTTAATTTAGATAAGGTATAATATAGATTGTTATTTACCATAATTTGTGTATATAACAGCTTCTTTAAAGGAATGAATGTGATTGTATTTTCAATGGCTAGTTTCTTATTTTCTTCAGTCAGTGATTGATTTTTCATTTGCCAATAGTTTGAAAATAATAAAGAATTCTGATGTTTTGCACTCATTACAATTTTATAAGTCCTAGAAATTGTTTTCCCTTTAATCGCAAGATTTTCAAGTATTAATTTAACTAAATCTATGTTCTATAAGTCAGTCCCCGGGATTCATGAAACTCGGCGGAGAATCAAGACCGGTAGTGCACGCGGGATTGCCTTCATACCTGAATCGCTGGGTGGCCTTATTTATGGCTATTTATAAGCTATGCTGGCTAGCCTGCGCGAAGGCATGAATCCCGGGGAGTGTGTATTTGTGAGAATTTAGCATTTATAAGATGATGAAGTTGGTTAAGGATAATACTATATTTCATAGGAAGTTTGAGTTCAAGTCTCATTTGCCCCGTGTTAGAGTCTTTCCATTGGTATATATCCCATATTGTGTAGTCTTTTATCAGGGGGTAGTTTGTTAGATTTACTGGTTTATTATTTATTAGTAGATGAGGATTTAGGTGTAACGGTTGTATAAGGGCAAAAGGGACAGCAAATTGCAATGATTTAAATAGTTTCTGTGTTGTAAGAATCATGTTTTTAATTAGTGGATGTAAATTCTTCATGTATATGCTAGCCTGGTTTAAATTCAAGAATGGTAAGGATTTGATATTACAGCCAAGGGATTTTAATTGTTCATACCAGATTTTGGTCCACTGGGGTGTCCAAGTATTTATATATTAGTCATAGTTTATTATTTGTATTAGTCTGTACACAGTAAGTATACTATAGTAAAGCTTAAAATCAGGTAACCCCAATCCCCCCTTATCTTTAGCGTGTACAAGTTTTGCATATTTAATTCTGGTAGATTTGGGATACCATAAGAATCTTGATATAGCTTTTTCCATGGCAAGGAAGAAGTTTTGGGGAATATTTGAAAAGGTAGCATTTAATTGAAAGAGTATTCTTGGTAGAAAATTCATCTTGACAACACTAGCTTTTGACAGTAGAGACATATTAATGTTCTTCCATCTATCCATATTGTTTTGAATACTAGTCCATGTAGTTAGTAGGTTATTGTTTATAATATCTTTGAAGTCTGAAGTAAATATTATTCCTAGATATTTTATCTGGTAGTTTATTTTGATCTCACTCATAGGAAAGTACAATTCTTTATGCCCTATATGATTGAGGGGAAATATGTGTGACTTGTTTAAATTTAAATTATAATTTGAAACTACCGAGAACTCATCAATAACTTTTAAGTATTTTTGGGAGGTCAGTAGTGGGGAGTTGGAAGTATATATTTAAGTCATCAACATATACGATTTGTATTGTGGATTCTGGGAATATGATGAAAGTTTTTTTGTGAAATAAACAGAAGGAGGGTTTCTAGTTAAAGATTAAATAGGTATGGCGAAAGAGGACATCCTTGTCTTGTACCATTGGATAAGAGTATAGGGTTAATTATAAGTTTATTTACCTGTATAGTGGTAGAAGCTTTATGATACAGAACCTGGATCATTTTAATGAATTCTTGAGGAAAACCATAGAAAGGTAGTATATTAAAGAGAAAGTGTAAGTTTACTCTATCAAAAGCTTTAGTTGCATCTACTGTAAGGGCATATCTGGGACATTTATCCCTATTAAGTAGTCTTACAATGGTATCTAAGAGGAGGGTGTTGTCACTTGTTTGCCGAGGTGAATGAGAAGCTTAATGGACCTGGAGTAGCAGAAGTACATGCTGACGCTAAACTGGGATGGAGCATGTTTGTGTTTGGAAACTGGATGCTCAGAAGATGACGGGTATGCAAGAATGTTAGCTAGTAACAATACTCACAAAGAAGCATTGATTGGGAACTTAAAGAAGAAGTTGGGTAATAATACTCATAGCCGGCCTTAGACATAGACCAACAAGTGGCCTCCTAGGGCACCACTCTAGCATGGATGCTTTTTTAGTATTTATTTGTTTATTTTCTTTTGTAATAAAGAAAGGGTTTCCTTAAAATGTGTTGAATGCATACAGGAAAAATTGAAGAGTAAAGTTAAGATAAACTGTGAAATAAAACAAAGAAAAAAGTAATGTAGATGGGGTAGGTAGACTAGAAGTGGGGCACTGAATGGTGTGGGGGGAGGGGTTGTAGAGCCCTTTTGCTTAGGGCACCTGTTGACCAACGGCTGGCCCTGATAATAGTATATGTGATGGATAATATGAGAGGGAGCTGATACAAGAGCATCAATTGGGACAAAGATGTAGCTGAAGGGCACATTGGGTGGCAGGAAGATGGGGAGGATCATAAAAAATGATCATATCTGTCTATCTATATATGCATTAAGTTACATTTCTGAGAAAAAAGTTGTTTAGCATGAAAGGAGAAGGCTGGGTGGTGGATGCCATGTACAGGCAAACTATGGTATGTGTATGGAACTATAAGCTAATCAGGGACTGAATCAAGAGATGGAGAAGGACAAGAGGGTAGGTCTACAATCTACCAAATGTGGACTTGAATATGTTCTTACCTATGATGGGCAGAGAACACAAGAAGGGTGAACTATCTGACCTGCAATGAGAGGGTTTTTGGGAAAGTTATGTGTAAGTATGACACAGAACATTAGAGTTCATTAAAAAGGAACATGTGGAAATGGGAAGAAAAAGTTAACATAGGGGAAAAATGCATTGTTTGTGTATACAGGACAATGAAGATGGTGGTGGTGGAGGGTAAAACTGTTGAACTAGCTTGGGATGGGAAAACATGTAAGAAAGTTAAGACAAAAGTGGTTGTTGTAACTGAATTTCTTGCACTGTTGTTCAGCCATGGAACAGAATGGAAGTTAAAATCTGAGAAGATGGTTCAGAACCAGGAGGAGGAGGATGGAATAATAGTGAAGGTCGTCAGATGGGGTACTTTGAGGAATAAAAGAAGATAAAAGTACAGGACAAAAAAGGACTGGTACAGTTTTAGTAAAAAGTCATCACAGAATTAGTTAAGTCCCATAAGGAGAGCAAAGAGATGCATCTGAAGTTCAGATCTACAAAGATGGAGCAGAAAGCAGCCCAGGAAGCTTCAGGCCAGAATGTACGAATTTAGTGACAAAGAAACCAATAGATGTGATCCTGACTTCAAGGGTTACAAGGTTCCAGAAGTAGAACAAGATGCTTGATAAATTCCATCTAAAACTGACAACAGATAGATTAACTGACCCAAAGCTTTTATAACTTAGTCTCAACATATACTGACATACTGTACACTGTTGGCTCATTAATAATATGTTTGTTAAAATACCAGTTGTATAAACATTTCATATTTATCTTTTGCTTTGTCAAACTACCAGCTGTATGAATGTTTCATATTTATCTTTTGCTTTATCAATCACTGTTATGAATACATTTATCAAAATGCTAAATATTCACTATACATTCATATTAACATGTATTTGTACCTTCTTGTTTGTTTATCTGTTGTGGATGAAAAGGCTTAATTTGGATCAGCTCACTAATCGGATTAACAAGCATTAATCTGTTCATTTGTTTTCTATTATAGAAAGTAATTGGGAAAAGGTATAGAACCATCCTGGACTGGATAACAGTCTTTCACGGGATGCTCATGCATGAGCACACACACACACACACACACACACACACACACACACACACACACACACACACACACACACACACACACACACACACACTGTACACAAAAAGACTGGCACATTACTGTGCATGTATGTGCACACTCACAGACATCTACTGCCAAATGTGCATGTACACACACACACACAGACACACACACACACACACACACACACACACACACACACACACATTGTACACAAAAGGCTGGCACAGCACTGTGCATGTATGTGCATACTCAGAGACACATACTGCCAAATGTGCACACACACACACACACACACACACACACACACACACACACACACACACACCCCTAAATGTTAACTAGAACTAAATTTGAGCTATGACACCTGATATATTTTTGGGATTTAGAAATATGGAGGAAAACCAAAGACCAGTGGTAAAACCCATGTAGTCACTGGGAGGACATACAGACTCGGCACAAAAGAAACTCCACTCAGGAACCAAACTTTAGCACAAAGCACCAGGAAGAATCAATTTTAACAGATGAACCACTATGCAATTTTAACAGATGAAGCACTATACCACCTTAAACTGACATGTTTGTATAATCTCTCATTTTTTTATTTATAACACTCCACCATAGACAGATCCATATTTCCAGGAATAAAGACTACAATTGTCAATTCAAGATACATGTCATAGACATCAGGTGCTATGTAATGCTCATTTTAGGTTTATGATATTCATTACAGACTATCCACAACTGAAAATACATTCCATTCTGTTTATAAATAATGCAATTTAGAGATACAATGAGTATGTAACTACAGTGACACTGTTGTATTTAATTGTAAGCACAGCTTTGCCTTGTATTCATATAGTTCATCTTGCAGATAGCAGGGTATCACAGTCTGTTCCACCCAGAGGCATTACAGCCTCTAGAATCCTGGAAATAAATGCCCAAATTGCATCAACTGAATTTCTTTACTGATTTTTATCTATTATGCCCTTTTTCAATGTATGTTATTTTGTCTTCCTGTGCAGATAGTAGTAATCATGATTTTAGACATTCTTTACTTATTTATCTGTACACATTAACTCTCTAATAAAACGTGCCAGAATACAGCTGTAGAAGTCATGCTGTACTCTACTCCTAAGTATTTCCATGGCAGTCTCTGTTCTAGCCACTATAACTCCTGTTTGCTCAAGAATCACAGACAATGCCAAAAGTAATGGGGTAAAACTCAAAATTAGAGACAATTTGTACATATCACTGTAATTCACTTAACATGTTAGTAGAACAACAGGTTTTGCATCAAAGCCCATTTTTTGAACAATAACAGGTATGAAACTCTAATGTCTGGCATTATTGACTTACTGCACTCCTCAGTGATTTGCCAGAAAATCAGAAATTTCATGAGGGCCATGGCAAAATATAAGGCAAAACCAAAGACATTTATGAGGATCATCAGTTTTACACCAACATTTTATGCATGTGTATACACTTTCTGGCTAATCCTGTTAGACAATAGTTTCATTACCATGCTAAGACAACTGCAGCCATTGTTTTCTACCTATAAATACAATCATCTTGCTCCAAATGACCATCTAAATTTTTCTGGCATTGATATCAAGGACTGTATTCCTAAATGCATTAAATAACTCTACAATCTGACATTACTACTCATATCATTAATCCCAGCTTCATACGGGTATATCATGCCAGGGGCAGAGTAACACCACCACTGCAATGGTTAGGGATACCTGAATATTCAGGATTGGATAACATAATTCATAATCATTCAATGTAAATGAACCACATTACCTTTTTCTGGTGTTTTCTGATAACCCAAAGCCTACCACATACATGCCGATAACATCTGAATTTGACTGTCCTTATGGTACCACCTGTATGGTGGATGTGTTAATAAATACATGCGAGTAGGATAAATATTGTCATGCATGCTTTAATAACTCTGAAAATATAGATGCCCCATGCTGTTAGGATGTCATACATGAGTATATATAGGTCACTTTTTTCAGAACTAAGGAGTTTTAAGTTTCCCCAGTGTCATAAAGGGGTGACTTTCAAAACATACTGTTGCAAGAGCATTTATTTGACATCCATTTTTCCATATCTCTCAATTTAACCTCTGAGTACTACAAATCATAGTACTGACCTTTAAAAATCATAACAGATGGTCCAAAAAGATGAGAACTTTCTTATTTTACAGAAGAGAATGCTTTTAGAAAGTAGTCACCTAATAGTTAGTGATAAGTATTCCTTGTATATGCTTATTTTAGTTATTTAGTAATATTTGTACCATTAAACAGATCTAATTTCATGAAAGTCAACATGTTTAGGGGAAACATAGGCTAAATGTGAGAACATAAATCATATCACTATGCTTAAATCATAGCAGCTGAGAGGTATGCTAGTATCTCCAGATTCCTGGTTTGCTTGAGTATGACTCCAACTCTATGTCAGAAATGGTACTGAAGGCCTATGTCTTTTCCCCAGTGTACTGCCTGCATTATTATATCTAGCACACAAATGGAGCACTCCCTATGTTGAATAGTTCTATAGGACTTTCTGGCATTCGATGCCAATATAACATTTCTAACTACATAGGTTGCCCTATATCACTACATCAATTTAACTCTACTAGCTCACCAAAAAACTGTGAGAGCATTAATAGCAGGGGACAGTGCAGTGGTGCAGCAATAGCATTGTTGCCTCACAGCAAGATGTTCTCTGATTCAATTTTCAGCTGGGGTGCCTTCTGTGCGGAGTCTGCATGCCCTCCCTGCATTCGTGTGAGCTTGTGCTGGTTTCCTCCTACGTTTAGAAAGACATGCATCTGGAGCATTTCTCCATGCGCTGAAAATTGGCTTCATTCCAAGTCAGATTTTCCCAGTTAACAAATGTTAAATAAAACTATAGTGGTATTATATACCCACAGAGGGTAAATAAATAAATAAAATTCACTCATCCAGACATAGCAAATATATTTATTTGCCAGAATTTTATTTATTTACTACTTTTGGTTAGTTCTCATGATTCTATTCTTCTTAAAAGAATGGCCTAAGAATCGGAAATATTCCTTTGTGATTCTTCATTAGCCTACATAGCTTGAGGAATCGCATGATTGGTTAGCATCTCACTTCAAGTGTCAACCTCTTTTAGAGAATGGATGAACTGTATATCGCCACTCTGTGTGGAGAATGGACATTCTCCAGCAGGATGTTAATGCACAGGTAATGCCTGCCTAAAATATGTCCACTGATTCACAGCAGCATATGAAGCTGGTGTGGAGTTCAGACTGTAACCAAGATAATGGCTCACATTATTTTACACTCGTTAAGCAGTGCTTTTGCTGTTTAGTGACCAAAAATTAAAAAATAAAGAAAATTAAAAAAAAAAATAAAATAAAATATATATATATATATATATATATATATATATATATAGCTGTTTATGTGTGTTTATGTCTGTATGTGAGTGTATGCATGCATGAAAGTAAGAGTGAGAGCCATTACTTTATGCTCACTACACAATGCTTTTTTCTGTTTAGCAGATGTAAAATTAAAAGAAACAGAAAAACTAAAAATAAAAACGTGTGAATATGTACGAGTGTGTTTATGTTTCTGTCTGCATGTATGGATGCTTGTGTGCATGAAAGTGTATGTGTGTGTGTGTGTGTGTGTGTGTGTGTGTGTGTGTGTGTGTATTCATGTGTGTGTGTGTGTGTGTGTGTATTCATGTGTGTGTGTGTGTGTGTGTGTGTGTGTGTGTGTGTGTGTGTGTGTGTGTGTGAGAGAGAGAAAGAAGAGTGAGATCAATCAACCAGTGGAAGGAGCAGTTAAGAGGTATGCCTACCTGTCAACCATTTAGCTCAAGAAGTCTAGATAAGGCCTAAAATAATGAGGGACAAAGGCTTAAAAACAGGGACAGGTTTTAAATATTGCTCTTATAAAATTAGAAAGTTGCTATAATAACATAATTTATGTTAACAATCATTCTCTGATGGATATGAAGTCCATACGTCTCACCTGTCCCTGATTTTCAGGGACACCTCTGATTCTGACATAAATTTTAGCTATGTCTCCCTGCATCCCTCCTAAAACTGTGGGCTTTTGGAGAAAAGGTGGGAGATTATACTAAGCAATGACAAAAAGAAGTTAAAGACTTTTTACTTTGGAAAATATATATTACTTCACATTGTCCTATACTGTCAATATCTCAGATCAATAGTACTAGTATTTTGAAAGTATCCCTGATTACTTCTGGATTTGTCCCTGATTCTGTTGAGATTTGTCTTTGATTTGTTCTTCATTAGTTGAGAGCTGTGATAAAAAGTTTAAAACTCAAATGTAACTCACTATTTAGTGACTTCAACCCAAAATGATTTGCCATCATATACTACAGCAAGTTTGAAACAGTAAGTGGAGGAACTATTCTACATCAACATTATTAAAAAAGAAAGAAAAAAAAAATATATATATGCAGCAATTAAAAAACAAACAAATACAAAACAATTTAACAGATAGACCATTCTCTAAGTGCAATAATGCCCTCCAGGGTATGTGTTATTGTGTAAATATTACCCTTCCAGGGATGTAGATGTCCTCTGTCTGTGCTGTCAGCCCTCAGAACACCACTAGGTGGGCATTGTATACAAAATAGCACATACGCTGCCAGACATTATTGCTTGCTTAGGTCCCACATCAGGTAATAAATGCATCATGTTATTCATATTTTATGTTAATGTGGGTGCAGACAAATCATGCAGCAACATTCTATACAACAATACACAGCCAGTGAAAAAGCACACTTTGGCTAACCCAGGTTGCAGCAAAGGAAAAGTTTCACTTTTCCTTCAGGATCAGGACCATGATATTTATTAATCTAAGTAGACATATGCAGAAGGTGCAACCCATTCAGTGATGAGTGCTTGTGTGTGTGTGTGTGTGTGTGTGTGTGTGTGTGTGTGTGTGTGTGTGTGTGTGTGTGTGTGTGTGTGTGTGTTGGGGAGGGCGAGTACACTCCATTGGGGTATACCTCCATTTCCATGGGAGCCATATCAGATGACAAGCAAGTGTAATCTAAATCATTTCCTATAGTTTCAATCCTTCATTAAAGCAAATTATTTCCTTATGTTAGTTTATACCTACAAACAAAGATTACTAACGGCTATACTATTATAAATCAAACTCTGGATTTTAAAGAAAGACAGTTAATTATGGAAAACAACATCAACTGTCTTACTACAACAGCAGATGCGAGTGTTATAAATCTATCTCAGCCTTGGCACAACCCATAAATAGAGCATACAGTTCAGCTTAGTAGATATCGTAGGAAAATTTACTGCTGTGATAGTGTTTCTCTCTGTCACACACACACACACACACACACACACACACACACACACACACACACACACACACACACACACACACACACACACATCTATCTATATATAGCTATATCTATATCTCTCTCTCTCTATAAATATATATATATATATATATATATATATTCTTCTATATATATATCTATCTACATATATATATATATATATATATATATATATAATCTATATATCTATCTATATATATATATATATATGTATATATATATATATATATATATATATATATATATATGTATATATATATATATATATATATATATATATATATATATATATATGGGTCTACTTTACATGGTCGACTGTTCAGAAAGTCGACTTTCATATGGCTGAGACAATATGATCGATTTTCGAAAAGCCCCCCCCACCCCCGTAAGTTAAATATACCAACTCCGAGATCGCACTACAGTGCTGAAGAAGGACATTTTCCCATTCTGCACTGTACAGAGATAGCGGTTCCCCATGGTCGGCTTTTCGAAAGTCGATCATATGATCTTGGCCATATGAAAGTCGACTTTCTGAAAAGTTGATCATGTGAAGGGGACCCATATATATACATACACACACACACACACACACACACACACATATATATATATATATATATATATATATATATATATATATATATATATATATATATATATATATATATATATATATATACATTAGATAGATAGATATCTGCCCATTTCTCCTTCAAAATTATAAAAACTAATAGGACTCCAGCATTCTTGGACAGATTCTCAACTGACAACACTGTAGATGTAGAAGGTTTGTTGTACTCTGTTAAGACTGCATCCCTCAACACCGCTATAACTTCTATTGAAGCTTCATTGAAAGTAGCATGAGAATACAAGCGAAAGTGGCAGTTGTTACACTGATGCCCAAGACATGCCCAAGACACCTAAACCTGACAATGCCAATGACTTCAGACCAATCTCAATATTGCCACCCTTTGGAAAAGTATTTGAAAAAATAATATATGACCTAGTAGCAAGATATATGTAAAGTGAGATCATGCACAGTTTCTTTTCAGAGAGAAGCACTTTGCCTTATAAAGCTTTACTGATGATATATTTCAGAACATGAATAAAGGCCTGCTTCACTGATCTCAAAAATATGTTTGATCTAGTTGGTAATACTTTACTTGATCACACTTTCCTTTTCAGAGCTAAAAATATCTTCCACATCATCTCTCTGTCAGGAAGATCAGCTGTAATAGAATGAGTTCTACCTCTTCAACTAGAATATGGGCTCCCAGTAATTGCTACAGGCGCAAAAAGAATATGCAATCTTTCCACTTCAAAAGTATAAAAAGCATGAGATACTGCAATACTCTTAAGCAAAATTCCAAGAGATGCCGCCACAGATGCAGATGAAATTTGCCCATTTTTATTGCATATTACATCATTCAATCCCTCAATTACCTCTACAACCTTTGCCTTAGTAAAAGTGTTATTC
Organism: Protopterus annectens; assembly: GCF_019279795.1. Taxonomy (NCBI): domain Eukaryota; kingdom Metazoa; phylum Chordata; order Ceratodontiformes; family Protopteridae; genus Protopterus; species Protopterus annectens. Next base: position 1,794,464,324 of record NC_056737.1, read on the forward strand.
CAACACAGTGAAGTTAGACTAATGCCTAAGACAGATATGTCTTCCACTGCTATTGACTTCAGCCCACTGTCACTACTCAGAGCAGGAATCTGTTCCTGAGCTATAGAGTGGCTCAAACCTTTCCTGACTAATAGATACTTGAATGTCCAAATAGGAGTAACTGATATCATCCCTTCAGTTCCTCTGCTCTAAAAAGTCCTACGTGGATCAGTGTTGACCCTCATATTGTTCTCCAGGTTCATTAATTAATACCCTGCTAATCTTCCCTACCATCTCATTATTTTTTACACTGATAGCATGGTAATCTATTGGTCAAGCTCCACCCCCATACATACACAAAATAGAATTATAACAAGATATAGAGCTCCTCTTTAATTGTCTAGTTCAATAGAACCTCATACTTAACACACACACAATAATAAAAAATTGGGTCTATATTACAAGATCGAAACTTTAGTTAATTGAATAACTAAAGATCGATCTTGTAATATCAAAAGTTAAAAACCTCGAACGGCCAATTTAATGCAGGGAAACACTTCCCTTGGCCGCATGAAAAAAACTTTTAATCCCAGATCAAGTGGGAGCTTTATCCCCCACAACCCCTGATGTGAGGGGCTGTGCCCCCCCCACCCCCTAACTAAATATACTAACTCCAAGATCACTCCAAATTAAAGAAAAGGACATAAGTCACATAATGGCCAAGGGAAATATTTCCCTGCATAACTAATGCTTTGATCTTATAATATAGACCCTAAAAAATCAACTATGCTGTTTGCAGCACAGCATGAATTAGCCAAAGTGTCAAGTGCTCATGATTATGGGCAATAGCAATGAATTTATCTAAACAGTTCAACATTTCCTGAGAATATGGATAGACCATAATCTCATCTTCAGATCTCATGTCCAAGTTGTTAAGGTCAAAGTAAGCAAGCTCTTTTTTTGGAATAAAAAGACCTCCCACTTCCTCTCCAGAGGATTTTTTTGTTATTGATGGTGTCACGATGGATATCAGGGTAGGTGCATGGTCTGCCTTACTAGTAAAGAGAGAATTATACTGGCAGTTGTTATTAAATGCGAACAACTGACCAGATTTAAATGAATCCCTCTCTATTAATTCCCTTTTAAAATTGAGAGCTTTAAACAGATGATTATTTATTTATATATTTATATATTTATTTATATTTTTATTCATTGCTCTTTTAAAAAATTGTGAAGTCAATGATCGTTTTTATATATTTTCTATATTTCTTTATATCTAGTAACATGAATTTATTTAACATTTTGTCATTGACATCACATTTGTATTGCCCTTTTAAATTTTTGTTACTTAGGGAGAGTGGCTACTATCATGTGAAGCACAAATGGAGTCTTTAAAATGTGTTCTGTGTTTGATTTTAATTTGTCTGATGAAGTTCTTTTGTTGAGGACAAAAGCGCTTACCAGCTTTCTACTGTCTTACAATAAACTTTTTTGCTTTACTTTGTGGACTACCAGCATTTTCTACAACATCAATATACCAGTGGTTTTAGAGGTTCTCCTGTTTGATTCTCAGCTAGTGTGTGGGGAGTGTCTTCTGTGTGGAGATTGCATGTCCTCCCCGCGGGTCGAGTGGCGTACCAAAAGACATGCGTGAATGGGAGTGCCTTCGCTGAAGGTTGGGCATTGAGCTGGCAACTCAGCACCGTGAAAATCTACTGCCAATCATTAGCAGACTGGAGTTCTGCTGTGGCGACCCCTAAAAAAGCTGAAAGACAACAACAACACAATATTTGGTTTGCACACTTTTGCAGTTTGATCCCAGTATGTCCCAATCTTTGACCCCCCCCACCCCAATTACATTTGGCTTTGGCTAGACTTCTTACATTAAGAGGTTGAGATGTATGATTCTCATGTATGTTTAGTTGTGCTGTTTGGCCTCTATGGTTCAAGTCATGACTGAATGGAGTCCTGGCTCATTGGAACAGTCTGCATACTCAGTTAACAGATGTTTAATAAACATGTATTCATAGTCCAGTACAGAAAAAACAGTGACCCCCTTCGCTGCACTGTGGCTTATATATCCCAACTCAATTTCATGCCAAATGCATGGCCTTTGTAACAGTGCAGGCCTTACTTAGACTGTCATGAAATGGTTGTCATCTATAAATGTATATATATATATATATATATATATATATATATATATATATTTATATATGTGTGTGTGTGTGTGTGTGTGTGTGTGTGTGTGTGTGTGTGTATGTCTTTGCGACATTTCCATGATTCTGCTGGGATATAAACTTCCAAGGAAAAATAAGCTGTTGTGTTGTTTCCGTCGTGTATTACAGTACTATAGTATTAGAGTTATGAGAAGATAGAGGGAAGGGACGAATCTGCACAGAGTTGTGTATTTCGTTTCAAAGTTAGTGCTGTTCTCAAAAGAATGAAATGTGAGGACATTCCCATTATGAAATATTTGAATAATTCCTGTGATTTGCCAGCTACGTCAACGCCAATCACTAAACTGGTCCTATTTGTAATATAATGTTGTCGAACTCGTACATCATTGGTTTACATGTGTAATGTGTACATTATATAGTCTTAGTTATAAATTTAATTTAGTGTCTTGTACATCATTGGTTTACATGTGTAATGTGTGCATTATATAGTCTTAGTTATAAATTTAATTTAGTGTCTTGTTAACGAGAGTAATGATGTAATGCAGTATAGAGTCTAATCTTGAAATAAAGACATGTGTGTCCCAGGTAGGACAACCCAAAAATTGTGAATAGTGTCCTATTGGTCACTCATTTCACCAACATTTGTGGACTAAAAGGTTGGGATGTCTGGGGATACGTGGAGTGAGTCAACCCATTGGATGGGTCCAGAGGAGTAGGGAGTGGCCAATGTGTAGTGGTGTGGATACACCATGTTCCCAAATGGAGAATGGATGACTGCTGTGTCAGTGAAGTGTTGGGGTGGGTGTTTGGGGAACTAAGATCCATGGGTATATGGGTATATATGCAAATGAAGCAGCAGAGCAATAGTGCAGTGGTTAGAGCATCCGCCTAACGAACAGGCATGCCCATTTCGAATCCCACTGCAGGACATACCATTTTCCATTGGTAATCTGTATATGAACATATTTTGACATCTATCTGCTGTATAACCTGCATAATAACTATTAAAAGCGAACTGGAGTGAAGTGTCAGTGTCATAATGAATAAGGCATGAGTAAGCAGCTTTAAGCATAAATAAGCAGTAGTAAGCATATATAAGCACTAGTAAGTATGTTTAAGTGCGTTTGCGTGGGGGTATGCATTGCTTACACAGATTAAGCAAAGTAGAAGCTAAGTGAGAGTAAGAAACTGCTTTAAAGTGCCTTAATCACTCTGTACCCAATGGCTTGTGTTCTGGCCAGCAACAAAACAAACAGCCTCTGCAAGGCTAGAACTCAGGGCCCTGTACATCACAGTCACAGTAGTTAACCACTATGCCATGATAGCAATACTTATAAAGGAGGTATCAGCAAACTAATTATCACCACAAGGATATCAAATCAAACATGTGAACTGAATCTATGTACAGTGTAATGTTCGATAGCCTGCCAAAGACCATAAATATGTGAAGTGGAGTACTGCAGTAAACATAGAGTTGAAGTGTCACTGTAATAAAGTTTTGAAGTTCCCAAGACCCCATACAGTGTATGTACACATGAATAACGGATACCAGACACATATATAACCTGTAATGAATAAGACGTCATTGACAAAAGGTAAATATAATGCTAGATAACCAATAAGCAATGCTAACCGCAGCACAACCCAACTAAGTAATTGTAAGCAATGTGTAGGGAACCCAATTCAATATGCGCACAGGTGCACCTCTTTAAGCAGTGCCAAGCTGAAGTAAGCAGATGTGCCCATAGCTTAGCCTTCTCAAAACCAGTCAACTCACAGTACAAAACGGAGGCCTGGGACAGTCTCGCCCGTAACCTCACTTGTGCCACAGGTATCCCCCAGACTGGTGAGCAGGTCAGGCACCACCATGCAGACCTGAAGCGGCGGAGTGGGGATGTTCTAGAACAGTGGATCCAGGAAGCAAGGCAGATGCAGAATGCCCCAGAACTGAGTAAGTACTCCTTCCACTATGTAGTTAATAATTGCCTAGCTTGTGTATACTATGGATAGGTATGGCTAAATATCACTGTACTTCTCTCATAGCTGCAGATGAGTGTGCTGCGAACCAGCAAGCCTGTGATGCTAGGCTACAAAGGATGCATCACTAGGCAGGTTAGTAAATAGCCTGCAAGTACTGTCATAACAAATAAATGTAAGAGCCTCAGAAAGTGTTGTACCTGTATACAGAATTGTGTAATATGCTACCAATAAAGGTGCAACCCCTGCATTGCTTCAGTTTACTCTGCAGTCATATGTTGTTGTACTGTTGCAGTTATTAAATAGTACTATTGTAGTAAGCAGTGGTACCCACACTGTGGTATGCAGATAACATGTGTATGAAGTGCTGTATAACAATGTTGGAAGTGCAAACAGGTCAGTCATATTAGACAAAATACATTGAAAAGCCTCACAACAATTGCCTGATGGCATAGTGTACAGTGATCTTAACTGTAATGCTTTTGTCACACACAGCAGGGCTTTGGATCCCAGGAGCACTAGTAAGTTGTATGCATAATCATTCCACACAACTGCACACAGTTTGTTAGAATGTTCAGAGAGAAAGCTGTATGCATATATACACTTAACAACTGTACAGATTTTGCTAGAATGCTCAAATAGGAAGTGGTATGCATTTTCATACCCCTCAACTGTTCCAATCTGCCTAGTATGTCCTGATAAATGGCCCACATCACCTGCCTTTTGCCCTGTTCCCTTGACAAATTAGTGTGATGATCCAAGAAATGTAGACAGGTCTTAATGACATATAACTAACAGTCAGACTTGTACATAGTCAGAGAATGTACATGCAAACATACCTGTCATCCCAGCATCTCACCCAAAGTGTATGACAGCAGTCTCAAAACATGTTGCATTAACACCTGCATCTTGTCAATCCTGTACATAAGACACAGGTCCCATACATACTAATCTACAAACATACCATTGTACAATATAATGATATTGGGTAGTGTAATAATTCATGTAAGGGACAGATCACTGCAGTGACAACGAATATTGTGGAAACTACAAGGATTTATTAGTTGTTAATTGAACTCTCTCTCTCTCTCTCACCCCTACCATATGTTGAAAAATAACCGATTTACATAACTCATTTGGTATGTCTACACTCCTAACCTTTGTTGGGACATATGTCCTATTGGTTTACAAATATTCACATCTGTTTCTATGCATGTGGCATGTTAAAATACTCCCATATTGGTGGCCTGTTGCCATCAATGAAATCTGCATGTTGTTGTAATGGCCACTGGTTACCCATATATGCATGTGTTCTGCCTGCTCTGCAACTATTTTTATATCTGGTGCCCTGGGTAATGGGAATACCTATGCATGCTGTTATAACTAATCGTGAATGCTGTTGACTATTACTAACCCATATCTGCTTTAAACATGCTACAACATTGCTCATATGGAAGGCCAGTCCCAGTGGACCCACCTGTCCCACCTCAGCTGGCCATGGCACTGGGCACCTGCACATCTGGTCCCAGCCTGGGGCCTCCTTGTACACTAGCCCTGCACCACCTTCGGGTGAAACCGCCACAGGGGATGGGGCTCGGCCCCCTGGAAGCAGGAGCAGACAGGAACCTATCCCCAGTGATACTGTCTGGGCCGTGGAATGTAGGGAGCTCGACAGGGAGATTCGAGACCAACTATGCCAGCTTGAGGGCCAAGTGGTGCAACTAGAGGGTGAGCCTGCCCCTCCTACACAGCCCCCAGCACAGCCACCTTCTGGGCTATGAAGGTGCAGTGGTGACTGCCCATGGGTAGGGACCTCAGTCCCACTGTATCCATTTGTGGGCTCATGGGCTTGCGACTACACCCCTCACAGTCCAAGATGTCCCCCCACACATGTGTCATATACTGCCCCTGTACGCATCTTGTTTGTCTTGTCTGTCATCCTACCCAACCTATCCTCCCTGATCATACCTACTCTCCTTCCCCAACATCCCACTCTCACCTAAACATAAAAGAAAAAAGGGGCAGTCTGTTCCCGCAAAAAAAGCATGCCCCATACATAGCTGTCCATTTCACACACGTGTCCACTGGACTCATGTAAACATTTCTAATTGGCATCACAACATACTATTGTTATCCTCACCCCTCTCTCAGGGTTGTGAGTGTCCAAATGTACCAGCAAATGTACTGCATATGCACAGTCATTGCTGTAGAAGAAATGGACATCTATGGACCGTCCCTACACCTTTCCTGCACATCCCTAGCTACCTTGCCTACTGTCTTTCCCTCTTTGTGCACCTTTTTCACCACTTTCCTATCACCCCTTTTTTCTTTTCTTTTAAAGAAATTAGCGCAGGGTAAGCAGGAGTAAACACTTTTAAGCAGCAGTGAGTGTGTTTCAGCCTGTTTGCATGGGGGTAAGCACTGCCTACACAGGTTAAGCAGTCAAGAAGTTGACTGAGTGTAAATAACTGTAACCAAAAGTAACCACTGCTTACCGTCGTGCAAACCCGCTCACACCCACTCACAACTGCTTAAAAGGTCCTTAATCACTCTGTATCCAACGACCCTTGTTCTGCCCAGCAACAAAATAAATGGCCTCTGCAAGGCTTGAAACCAGGACCCTGCATACCACAGCAAATGTGAATTATCACTAAGCCATGGCAGATATACAGCCATTGGATGTAATCACAAACATATCATCCAGCACAGTCACTCAACAGTATAGGAAATGTATTTCATTATGTAGATGTATGTGTGTGTGTTTATGTCCAGATATATATACATACATATATATATATATATATATATATATATATATATATATATATATATCAAGAACTTACCATGTGACAAAAAAGCATTACAAAAGAATGAAAAGGAAAACACCAGCAACACCTGTATTATGTAGTGGTGTTGTCCTATGTAATATCAAGACTCCCTCAGACAGACATGTGTCATTAATACACACAAACATTTGTACATTGCCCAAATACATTACTTTGAGCATTTTATTTACATTAACAAAACAGTTTCTGTCCAGTCATTAAGTGAAAACAGTACTCTTGCAAGGTGCTGTGTGCAACATCATCATCATTAAAAAGTTAAATGGGGTAACCATAGAGGGACTGGTAGTGTCGTGTGTACACTGGGGTCGTCTGCATCACATGTACCTGGAACCTTTAGGAGTTATGAGCATACCAGGATCGTGTGCTGAGAGAGGGGTGAGGACAACAGTAGTATGTTGTGATGCAAATTAAAAAGGTTACATGTGTCCAGTGGACATGTGTGTGAAATGGACAGCTATGTATGTGGCAAAAGTTGTTCTGGGAACAGATTGGCCTTATGTTTCTGTTTTTGTAAGGTGAGAGTGGGATGCTGGAGAAGGAGAGTAGGTATGCTCATGGAGGATAGGTTGGGTAAGATGACAGACAAGACAGCATACAGGGGCAGTATATGACACATGTGGGTGGGAAACACCTTGGACAGGGAGGGGTGTTTGGCAGTCACAAGCCCATGAGCACCCAAATGGAAACAGTGGGACAGAGGTCCCCACCCATGGGCAGCCACCACTGTACCTTCACAGCCCCAAAGGTGGCTGTGCTGGGGGCTGTCTAGGAGGGGCAAGCTCACCCTCTAAATGTGCCACTCTGCCCTCGAGCTGGTGTAGATGGTCTCAAAAACCCTTATTGAGCTCCCTACACACCACAGCCTGCACCGTACGATGGCTGACAAGTTCCTATCTGGACCTGCTCCTGGGGGGGGGGTAAGCCCCATCCTCAGTGGCAGTTCCACCCAAAGGTGTTGCAGAGCCAGCAGATGTGGAGGTCCAAGGCTGGGCCCCAGATTTGCTGGTGCCCGGTGCCATGGCCAGCTGAAGGGGACAGGTAGTTCCGCTGTGACCTCCAATCCCATACAGCCTATGGTGTTGCAGTTTAAACACAGATAAGGCTTAGTAATAGTCAACAGCATTCAGGATTACTTATAACAGCATGCATAGATATTACCATCAACCCAAGACAACAGATGTCATACATTTGCAGAGGAAGCACAACACATGTATATATACTGCATGACATCTGTCCAAAGCGTAGATGACTTGTGACTGCAGCTTTGAACAGTGACCCATTATTGGCATGTCACTGTGATAACCTCAGACAGTGACTGTCATACCACTGTTTCATGTGACGTATGTCCAATCAGGGATGTGATGTCAGTAACTGTCGTCACTGTCACCGTGTAATGACTGCAATCCTCACACTATGCTTCTGCTGTTCACAGATGTGTGTTCTGTGAGTAACACAAGAAACAAATGGTTCCGCACACTGACCAGTCCACAGATGACCCTACAGATGGGAGTTTCCTCACAAACAGAGCGGTGTCTTGTCACTTATTAAAACATGCAGACTAGCCATTACCACACAATGCCTGTTAAATTGGCAGTAGTCTGAATGAAGCATAGCTGCACTTACATGCTGTAGTCATGTCTGGCACATCACCCTCTTGTCTTTAGGCTATTTTCCACTGTGTAAGTTGTTTAAAGAATATCCAGATTTCATCTGTGATGCTGTTTACTAATCACCAGATCCAGGTTCCACACACAGTGACTGTCATGGGCAAACACCAACATGATGTGCCTAGATATTGTATTGTGTTTCCATGCAATTGGCTATGGGAATGTCACCACAGCTGTTCCACATGCAATCAGCTAGAGGAGGACTGCAATAGGTGCAGAGGCCATCACCTGATCATGACCATCACTTACAAAACACAAGTTGCTGCTGAGCAGGTGTACATCTCCACATCCACCAGAGAGTGTATGGGAGGGACAGACAGAGGCAAAGTACATCAGAGAAGGGCTAGAAGACTAAAACCTAAGCATCTTCTGTCACACACCTACCAGTACAGGGGTTCAAACCCCTGACTGACTAGCCATTACTATTATAAGTGCATGCAGTTACTCCATGTGCCACATAGCTGACATGGGGTGCTGTAAGAACATATATGTGTGCTGGTGAGTGACATTTGCAACAGAGTTATAGTAGACATACATTAGGTGCAGCACTAATGGCTGTCCACATGAACAGATGTCATTGTCAACACAGCCACGTTCTCTAAGGGACTCAGACACATTGGCACACTTTGACAGGCTCACATATACACTTCCTAACTACTTAGTTTACCACACTACAGTAATGCACAGGTATTACAAGCACCACAGGGGTTATCCTGAGGTTCTATGGGCTAGGGCATGTGAACATGTCTGACATCAGTCCATATGCCAATGGGAGATATACTGGTTGTGACTGTGGTTGGGAACATCATACCCCTCACACAGACATAAGGTGCCAGTACTGACATGCATGTGTGCATTGCTTCATGGGTGTGTAGTGGTTGGCTGTGCAAGATGGCTGTACAAGGCTGGGTGAGGGGTAATCCTCAGCATCAGGCCACCTGAAAATGGTCTGCAGTGTGGTTCAGGGGTGTAGTGTCTGCAATGTCCCATACAGATGGGTATGGTATTAACCGTCCTGTCATCCTGGTTACTATTGTGTGTGGTCATTGCTTTGCAATGCATGCCATGTCTGTGTTTGATAGTTCTTGACATAGACATTGCCTGGGATGTGCACATCCCACATTAATGTACAGTGACATGTTTATGTGTACCTGGTTTGCATCCACATGTTATGTACACAGACTGTTATCATCAGATGTGCCAATCCTGGCTGGGTGTGGTAGAACCTGCTAATAGACAGCAGGTTGACCTTGCACCTGCATTGATAGCATGATACAGGTATTCCCTGGTGTCAGTGGCATCTGTCCATACAGGGCATGTGTGTAAGGCATTGTATGTCCTTTGTGGATCACATTTGATGGCACCACATATGTTGCAGGCATCCAGTGGGGAACATATTGAAGGTGCATTGTCCGCAATTATGTGCCTATTATACTGGTCGACAGGGTGCTATAATAGTAGGGTTGCTTACTTTGTTCACCAGGCCATTTGCCAGCTGTAAGTTTATGGCTTGCCAACCCAGTCTCTTGGCTGATTGAAATCTGTAGTCCTCTTGAGGTGGACATTGTGACATATAATATGGCCACTATATAGGAAAACTACAAAATACACTCCTCAACATGTCCAGTGGATAGACACTCACAGCCACCTCCACACAGGATATGACTGACAAACACACACACACACCTGCCATGTCTTGGAATAGAACACCTACCAAACTAGTTTATCACACTAGAGCATTACGCAGTTATAACACGTGCTATGGAGATTACAGGGCTACCCTATCCCCAAAGGGGTATTTCACATGGAATGACATCAGCAGGTTTACCAAAGTAGGGAATTTAAAATTTCCTGCAAATGAGTAGCCCAAAATGCATTGCTCACAAAACAGACAGTGAGACACACACAAAACATCCACAACTGACATGTGTGGGTATAGAACCCATGACCAAGATCTATATCCCATTTAGAACCCATGACCAAGATCTATATCCCACTACTGCTTGGAGATGTTATAGGACACACCAGGAGGATTACTATGGAACTTGTTCCCCAGAGGTGTATTTGACAAGGAATGACATCAGCAGGTGTACCAAAGTAGGGCATTGTAAATGTCCTGCGAGTGAGTAGGCTATAATGCATTGCTCCCTACACAGACATTGAAACACACACAAAACATACATAACTGCCATGGTTGTGGATGGAACCCTACTACAGTTCTAAGTCACACTCCAGCAATACGCAGTTACCAAACTTGCTACAGAGATTACTGGGTTGCAGCATTTCCAGAGGTGTATTTCTAGGTGTGTGACAGCAGCCTTGCCAAAGTTGAGTATATGAATTGTAAGGAGTGTGAGTACTCTAAAAAGCATTGTTCCTTTCTCAGGCAGACAGATGCACACACACACAGTTGGCAAGTCTAGGATTAGAACACCTACCAAACTAGTCTATCACACTACAGCATTACGCATTTACAGGACACACTAAAGAGATCACTGGGTTACAGTAGTCCCAGAGGTATATTTCTAGGTGGGGGACATTGGCAGGATTGCCAACGAATCACAGTGAGTGTGACTAGTCAAACATACAGCACTCTCCATGCAGGCATAAGAACACACCAAAGAATCCACAACTCCCATGTATGAGACTAGAACCCATACCAGAGTTCTATATCACACTACAGCATTACACTGTTATAGCATGCACCACAGAGATTACTGGAGTACTCTCGTACCCAGAGGTGTACTCGCCAGTGATTCACATCAGCAGGATTGCCAATATAGGGCATTTGAATTGTATTAAGTGTGACCAATCTAATTTCCACAATTAGTCTGTATGCATTAATCGCTGTCCAGGCCAGACAACAATACCCCACCTTTGCAGGTCATGAACCCAGGACACTGTCCATTATAATCACAGTAACCACTAAGCCATCACAAAAGTACATGAGACTGAGGTTTCACTACACTAATCCCAGTACTGGCTAATCAAAGTGAACATGTGAAAGGAATTTATATACAGTTGTCCATAAAAGACCTCCCCAAAGCCAGCTTCAATCTATACAAAGAAGTTGTAATGTTTGTGACACCCATGGAGACAGGAGCTGACGGTTCAATAGATTAATCCTGTACTAAGGTATTGTATGAGCACATCCACTTGTGCATGGTTCCTGACATCCCACATGGACCCACAATGCTCACCTCCCAAATAAGTAAGCCACTCTGGTAGCCTCCTGCCATTAACAGAGTATACAACAGAAGGTAGACACTGTTGAAGCAAAAAGGATACTCCAAGGATGCAAACAACTCCCTTACCAGCCACAGTAAGATGTTGAGATCCCCCATGGATTCCTCCAAAGCTGGTTATGTAACTAAAATCACCACAGATTCCACAGACAACCACACACCATTCTATAGTTATGTCCTGAATCTAACAGGCAATGCTGAGACGTTCCCTGAGCTATGACAGTATGGCATAACATAGCTTGCTCCCATGGATTGTGCCAATATCCTGGTGGATTGGTTTAGTGCCACAGTCACACCCTCTCACCCCCAAAAGGGCCAACGGCAATATGAACAGAGTTCCACTGGCCAGTAATCATGGCCACACAGGAAGAAACCGCACTATCCACAGCTAAGAATTGTAATCATAACCTTGCATCAGGCCTGGTGCCCACTGAGTAGTGCACAGCTGCAGTTATCCCACTCCAGAAGGGGAGATCCACCTTGGATACCTGGAATTACTGCCACATTGAGCAGAGTGGAGGAGAGGTGTTGACTACAACTCTGATGTGAGATATATAAGTATCCTGTTTTTTTGGATTATTTATACTGATTATTGTTTCTAGCAATTTATATATAGCACTTTTTATTGCCTGCTGCATAGTTTTTTTAGTGTATTATATTGCTATTAACTAATCTGCATGCGTAACTGATTTATTTGCAGTTAAAACCATTCTGTAGAGTCTCATTGCTCCTTTATCTCTTTAAAAACTTTCATTTTGTGGCTTTCTGTAGTGTTTACTGTTTGTAGGCTAATAGCTTTAGGACTGTCCCCACCCTGCCTCTGTTGCTGTTATACTTGGTGGTTTTGCAGTTGCCCACCCCTACTGTAAATCTGATCTGAGACACTCCTCGCAGTCTAGTGTCATTAGCTCATTCTACCTAATACAGAGAGAACATTTGATAAGGCCTTCTGTTTCTCCTTTTTCCCTTTCAAAAAAAGAAAATTTGCCAGAATCTCCTTGTGTTCTGACTGTGCTTCTCAAACATTTTGGAAATATAGAGTATATTTTAGAGCATTTATTATAACTGTAATTGCCTTAATATTGCTACAACTCAAGTGCTCTAGGTGGCACTGCATCTGAATTGTTTGAGTGTTTCAGCTGCTTTTCTGTATATATAGACTTCTCTGTATATGTAGACTAGCTACTCATTCTGCTGTATTACTGCCTCTTAAATTGTTTTTCAGTTGTGCACTTGCCTTGCTTCATTTAAAAAGTTTTAAATTGCTAATTTTGTAGAGTTTTAATTGCATTTACTGTTTAGCACTACACACTCATGTGTTAGCCTTTTCTGTGTTTATTTACTGTATTATTGCATTATTTAGCCTGTTTCAACAAAAATAAATACTATCTTGTTTGCTCGTTTCCCACATTTCCTAGCCAGTCCATATCCCAGGCTTTGCTTGTCTCAGGACTTTATTTTCTGTGTTCAGAGCTATCCAGACCTTGCTGTGGTAGAGGGAAGTCCTACTGCTTACCAGTGGGACTGGTGAGCATTGTACTGCCTATCTAACACTAGAAGAGTGGTTTCCAGCTCTGAAATTTTAATTTTATTAGCCTTTTTGGGCTGATTTCTATTCCTTTCAACTTTCTGACTTAAAAACGTATGTGTTTGCACATTTTTCGCATTGTGCAGCACTGCGAGGCTGCAGTTAAACTATTCCAGGTGCCAGAAAGTCTGCTCTTCAAATTTTCCCTTAGAACTAGCTGGTTTCTCAGTAGTAGCACTAAAATCTGAACCCCTGTGACTAGCACTTGCTCTAGAACCTGTTAGAAAGCACTAGCAAGCCTGAAACTGATACAAGCACTCAGCTCTCCTTGTCATTAAGGAGAAATTAATCACAGGCACTAAATAGCCTATAACTGCAAAGTACCTTGCAAAGGTAAGGGAAAACAGCTCTTAAACCTTACAAAAAAGCACCTAAACAGGCATGTCCAAGGGTCAGCTTCCGGTGATTTCTCCTGTCCACCTGGTGAATCTGGGCATACTGGGGCAATGCGGCAACTGCCTCATGTACACAGACAATCCTCTCCTCCTACCACCCAACACTACAACCTGCGAGAGATGCACTTACATAGCCAAACTGGAAGCAAAGCTCTCAGCAGCCAAGATTGTGCTAGACAGTCAAGAGGAGAAGGTTAACACCTGCATTACACCTCAAGCAACTCATAGCCCTTCAAAACCTACACCATCAACACTCACACATAGCAACACTAAACCCACATATGCAGAGGCCCTTAACATTAACCTGCCCAAGCAAGAAGGAACTCCGAAGCTGAAACGCAAACAAACACCAGTCATAACCAAAGTGACACATAGCTCACAACACCAGTGTGCTACCCAACAGCCCCTAAGGCAAGACAATGTACCCAACATTTTAGTCATAGGTGACTCTATAGTCAGGCACACTGATGTCCCACTCACCAGGCTGAACAAGAAGAAAATTACAGTCAGCTGCCTGTCAGGTGCCAGGATCCACCACACAACGCATACACTCAAGTCACTCCACAACAAGTACAGATACGACTCTGTCATTGTCCATGCTGGAGTGAATGACTTGAGACGTACCTCCCTGGACTACATGAAAAGAGACATGGAAGAGCTCTTGGATCATGTGGCCCAGGCAGGTATGACCCTAGCCCTGAGTAGCATCCTGCCTTCACCCAGAATGATACCACAGTATAAGGACAAAATGATTGACTTCAACAATTGGCTAAGCTTCTGGTGTCATTCAAAGGGGATCCAGTATTTGTCTGCCTGGGAAGACATAATCGACAAACCACGATGCTTTGCCAGAGATGGTCTGCACCTGTCACCGCTGGGATTCAGATTACTGGCTAAAGCTCTTGCCACCCCTATAGTGTCTTTTTTAGGCAAGGTTCAAAGGATAAAACCACCACTGTAACAGATACAAGCATGCAAAATCTGAAGGTAATGCTACTCAATGCTAGACGTCTAAACCTCAAAATGCACTCACTCAAGGCACTCCTAAAAATGGAGAACATTGATATCTGTGCAGTAACTGAGACCTGGTTCAAGGCTCCAGAGAGCACCCCTGCAATACCAGGCTACAATTCTTACCACACTTTTCGGCCACAAAACCAAGACCAAAACACTAAAGGTGGAGGAGTGTCCATATTCACCAAGGATATTTACACTTCCAGGCTAGTTGCCCAACACAATGCATCTGAAATTCTCCAGGTACAACTAACACTAGGTAAGACTGCAATCCAAATTGTAGCTTGCTACATATCCCCTACCATGCCCCAAGATTCTCACTACACCTTTCTAAACATACTGGAAAATATTACGATACAAACAAACATCCTAATACTGGGTGATTTCAGCTACTCTGCCATTAACTGGGAAAACTACATGGGTATGAACTCCTTTTCCCAATGGTTCCTGGAATTCATAAATTCCAATGCCTTGGAACAACAAATCCATTGCCCCACCAGGGGCTCCAATATCCTAGACCTGGTCATTACCAACATGGGAGATAGATGCTCAACAACAGTGGTCACCCCCCATTGGTCAGCTCTGACCATAAGCAAATCACCCTTGGCATCCACATCCCACCCCCACCCCCAGTAAGGAAACCTCCTTAAGAAACTTCTCCAAAGCCAACTTCATGCTACTGAAGTCAGAAGTGACAAACTTCACAACACCCATGCAGATGGGATCTGGAAGTTCGACTGTAGAATCCTACACTAAGGCACTGTATGAGCACATCCACTTGTGCATGAATCGTGCCATCCCAAATAGAACCAAGATGCTTTTCTCCAAGAAAAGGAAGCCAATCTGGTGGTCCCCTGCTATAAACAAACTATAAAACAGAAGGAAGAAACCGTTGCAGAAAAGAGGAAAATCCCAGGATGTAAAAACTCCCTCACCAGCCTCAGTAAGAAGCTGAAATCCCTCATAAAATCCTCAAAAGCTAGTTACGAAAATAAAATTGCCAAAGATTCCAAAGACAACCACAAGGCATTCTATAGTTATGTCAAGAATCTAAATGGCAATGCTCAGATCTGCTCTGAGCTACAACAGAATGGCATTAATTATACTGATCCCAAGGATATTGCCAGTATCCTGGCAGATCGATTTAGTACCAACTTCACCACCCTTTCACCCCCTAAAGGGCCCATCTCAATACCAAAAGATTGCCAAATTCCGGTATTCATGGCCACACAGGTAGAAACCGCACTCTCCAAAGCTAAGAATACAGCATCCATGGGACCAGATGACATCCCAGGCTGTGTACTACATGAACTACAAAATGAGCTGGCACCTCACCTAAGTGTCATGTTTAATCATAGCCTCACCTTAGGCTTCATGCCCACTGAGTGGTGCACAGCTACAGTTATCCCACTCCACAAGGGAGGATCCACCTTGTATCCCATGATCTACCATCCCATCAGTCTGACAAGCCTGATCTGCAAGGACATGGAACGCATTATCATGGAACTTATAAACAAAGACATTGGCAAACTTCAAACACTGGACCCCACCCAGTTTGGGGTTGTGAGGGGCGGATCTTGTCTCCTGAATCTGATTGACTTCTTTGAATCAGTCTCCAGAGCTGTGGACGAGGGTAAGGTGGTCCAGACAGCCTATCTGGACCTTGCCAAGGCCTCAGACACCATCACCCACTCTGGAATCATAGATAAACTTACTAAGATGGGCATAAATCCCTACGTCACTTGATGGGTTGCCAAGTCGCTTACTGAAAGAACCCAGACTGTAAAAGTAGCCGACTCCAAATTCAGCTCCAGACAAGTGACAAGTGGAGTACCTCAGGGTTCAGTCCTGGGACCACTCTTGTTTGGCATCTACTTCTCTGAAGTACAGGCCAACACTAAGGGACTCTGGCTAACAAAGTTTGCAGATGACTGCAAACTGGGAGCCATTATTG
Organism: Protopterus annectens; assembly: GCF_019279795.1. Lineage (NCBI taxonomy): Eukaryota > Metazoa > Chordata > Ceratodontiformes > Protopteridae > Protopterus > Protopterus annectens. The sequence continues at coordinate 1,794,481,169 of NC_056737.1, forward strand.
AATCCCCAAATGATGTGGATATTCTACTAAAGGGCATTACAGAAACAGATGCCTGGTGCCAGAGCCATGGGCTCAAGTTTAATGCCAAGAAATGCATAGTTATCCCCTTTGGGAAAAAAACATGTACCCGTGAATTACCACATAGCTGGCAGGACACTAAACATCAAAAGTGTGATGAGAGACTTAGGGACACAGATGGACAGTGGTCTCACTTTCAATAACCACATCACCACAACAGTCAGGAAATCCTTCTATGTGGCACACCTCATCACTAAGGGCTTTGCATCCAGAACAAAGGAGGTCATTGTCCCACTGTACTCATCCCTCATTAGACCCATTATAGAATATAATGCCCCGTTTGGTATGTACCTCACAAGACATCTGCAACAGCTGGAAAGGCCACAGAAATACCTCACTAAAAGAATCACAGGCCTAAAGCAGATGCCATATGCTGACCATCTAAATAAACTCCAGCTATACTCTGTGGGCATATCTTCTACTCAGAGGTGATCTCTGCTTAACATACAAGGCCATGTCAAACCCTGAGCTGTTGGACATGCTCCACTTAAAGAAATCCCAATCCCTCAGAGCCACACACTCCAGGGATCTAAACCTTGTCATCACAATGAACAAAACATGCTGGAGGGATAGGTTCCTGACCCAGAGACTCCCCATACTCTGGAATAGACTGCCCATACATGTCAAGCAGAGTGCCTCATTGGCCGTCTTCAAAAGGAACCTTGATGATTGGATGGGAGATAGGAAATTCAACCCGGGGATCATATCAGTTGCCTTGCTAGACAGGGGTCCAGAGAAGTAAATATTGTGGGAAGAAATATCCAAGGAATTGTTATGGCTAGGCTTGAATACTCCCTAGAGCTGATAACCTAGTACCAACCTATGAACCTATGAACATTGGTGTGATAAGCCTGATCTGCATGGCCATGGAATACATTATCAGTGAAGTTTGGAACACAGACATTGGCAACCCTCAAACACTGGACCCCACACAGATTGGCCTCATGGAGGGCCAGTCATGCCTCTTGAAATGGAGTGTCTGCTTTGACTCAGTCTGCATAGCTGTTGAAGAAGGTAAGGCAGTCCACAGCACCTATGTGTACCTTGCCAAGCCCTTCAATACCATACACCAGTCTGGAAACACAGATGAACACACTAATCCGGCCATACATCAGGATGCCATTCAATGGTTTGCCACATGGCTTACTGACAAAACCCAAACTATAGGTGTAACTGTCTCCAAATCCATCCCCAGACAAGTGACAAGTGGAGTACCTCAGGGTTCAGTCCTGGGACCACTGTTGTTTGAATTCTACATATCTGTAGTACGGGCCAACAGTACGGGACTCTGGCTAACAAAAGTAACAGATGACTGCAAAATGGGAGTCATTATGAGCCTGACTGTACTGCATGATATGTTACTGATACCAGCCTGACATAATACAGGTGGGATGGGGTACTGTTAACATCTTGTGGCCTTGTTGTGTAAGGTCCTAATTATGGGTTCTGCAAAAGTTGGTAGTGTATTGCAGGTCAGACATGTTTTGCTGTGGGGGGGAATACCTATTCGTGCCTGGCGTATGTTGTTTGTGCTTGTCAATGCCATTCATGGTACATGTGGACATATGTGTTTCTGCTATGTTCCCACCTTATCTACAGATGTATGTCCATATATATCTATATAGATATAAATATCTGCTTACACA
>NC_056737.1:1794487892-1794489157 GCF_019279795.1 Protopterus annectens
ACTACCACCCTATAACTCAGATCCAGACATGTGGGCCATAACACTGGCATGGACCACTCCAGGTGGTGGTGTCCACATATTCATAAAGGCTACTCACAAGTAAAGACCACTACTCCAACATAATTCATCACAGATTAATCAGGTACCAGTGACAGTGGCAAAAGCTGCATTCTAGGTTGTATCCTCATCCACCACTATGTCCTCAGACTACCAACACACATCCATTCATGTGGTATGAAATATTATGGTACAACACCAAATAACCTTGGACTGGTGGAATGTACCTAGCCCTACTTCAACTGTGCAAAGTACCGATATAGTGGCACAGTTGCATAATGTATTATGCAATGCAATAATACCACTGTTTTTAACCAGGTCAGTTGTACACATACCAGGGTCCCTCAGATGTTGTCAGCATTAACACAGTTGACTGTTGCTGTACACCAGTAAACAACATCCTCATGGTTGGATATGACCAAGATGTACCTGCCCTGGATATGTACATCCCACACTCATACAACATAAATGAAAATACCATAGCTGTTGTTGTCCTTAGTACATACAGGTGGCTACATTCATTACACACATGCACTTGGAAGATAGGTCCATGGCTGTTGAATGCTAACAGTACATAAGGATTGATATCTATGTTGACAGAGGTAATATTCCCTCGCTACCGGTCAATATAACTAGCACTCGGACACCAGCCACAAGTCAAAGAAGAATTTATTTCAAGTTAAGTGCTTTCTTCCACTGGTAGGGACGTCTTCAGAACAATTAACAGAAGAAAAACCCAGCCTTAATAGTTTCATAATCTGGTATGATGTCTATAGCATTCAATTAATTTAAATGACTTTTGCCAGCATAAGCAATAGTTGCATTAATAATCTTACTTGTGATGACATAAACATATATATAATTGACCATCATAATAATATCAGCATTAAAATGTTTCTATTTATTAAAAATCGCCTATTTATTAAATTTTATTTGCATAAAAACTTTATAAAACATGCAACAAAGCTTCCAGGTTTAAATGAAACTATAAACATAGCGTGTATTTCTAAAATTAAAACAAATCATAAATGGCTGTTATAAATGTTTTTGACATCATGTTAGGTTTGATATAACATAAAGTCATTTATAACAATTTTATGATATTTAATAAAAGCATAACAAATTCAAGGTTTAAATGAACTAAAAATAAGGTTTTTGAAATTAAAAAATACGTTAAATTAGTTTTATGTTAATACAGATTTTGACTG
>NC_056737.1:1794489657-1794604657 GCF_019279795.1 Protopterus annectens
GTGGGCAACTGTTGCATAGTTACACTATGGCATAAGGTATTACTGTGGTCCACATTAACAGCTGGGACTGCGCTGTAACATGTGGTGTTCAGTGTATGGGACACTGCAAAATGACACACATGTGTAGGCCTTACTTGTCAAGCATCTGCAAAAAGGCTGAAGGTGGGTCTGGTGTCAGCATGACACACCAGTGCACTGCATCTGAGATCCTAAGGATGCTAAGAATGGCTGTATCTGCATATAGTCAGGTTCAGGAACTGTGGCAGATGTAATCCTACCCCCACAGCAATAGTGATGGCAGTGTGTGAACACCAAGGGATGTGCACATAAGTACACCTTGCAATCATGCAGATTAGGCAGACATGTGTAGGGTAGACTGAACATACACTGACAAATGTAGATGGCCCAGGCTAGTATACCCTTACCAGGAGTAGTGACTGCTGTAGTACACATAATAATAGGTGCAACAAACCATCAAGATAAGGGTGTCCACACATATGCCCACACGGAGTGTATGCATCACGGTCAGCATCTGCACACCTAACACAGTCTGTAGACACTGCATGCGAAAGTACAGGACATATGTCACATATTGTTCTCATGTTCTGTTAAGATCTGCAGTGATGTGGTCCCATCGCAGATCAAGGATGGGTGCGTCCTGTCACTAAGGGTGTGTACACCCTCCATAGCCATGGTATGCCCTGATGGTTGTCAGTGTAATAGTATTGGATTGGTCATACATGGTCCTCTGGTGTTGAGAGCTGTAAATCAGACATCAGGCATTCACAAATGACATCTGTCCACATATCTTCCCAGGTATGTGTTGCTGAAAAACATAGGGGCTGTGAGCATTAAAGCTGACATAACTGTGACACAGTACTACACATTCAGCAATGGGTTGTACACCTGTGAGGTATGGTGCACAGTACATGGCAGGGTGCAGAACAGGTGCACAGCAATACTGTGTACATGGGTGTAGTGGTATCCAGGGAAAGGGGCATCACCTAAAGCCACAGCACATGCATCACACATATGTATACTGTTGCTAGCATGGATTGAATATAGCTGAACTGCATGCTGTTTTGTACCATATGTTATGCATGTTGACAGATAAGTAATAGGAGGACTGTGTGCACTATCATTGTGCAACCTCACCTGTATGTGTGTGTGTGTGCATCCTGGTGTGTAGTTAGTTTGTCTGTAGGGTCACTCTGATGAAGTGGAGGGAGGTTGATGCATGTAGGATGCGTGTGTGCATGTGTGTGTGTTTGTGTGGTTAGCCATGTATGCGCATGTGTGATTGTGGGGTTGTTCATACAGCAGTACCTCCCTTTAGGATCATGCAGTACATGGACATGGACTGCCACATTACACACCAGGAATGCTTGTCATGTATGTAATCACAGGACAGCTGATAGCATAATAAGGTCTGTAGCATAGAACAGGCATTGAAAGGGAAGGTAGACACCAGTTATACCCTTACTATCGCATTTAGCAAAGAGGTGACCGACAACCCACGTATGCAGCACTACAGATGCATTAGGGAAGCACTAGTCAACACTGGGGAGTGTATCCATATATTACAGTTGCCACATGATAGGCTGATTAAGCAGCATATCTGGTGTGTACTGAGCAATACATGCACATGACAATCCAGTGTGTGATATTATGGTGTGAACATAGTAGCCCACACTTATAGGGGCCATGCTCATGATGTCCGAACATACACAGGGTGAACACTGAATGACAGCAGTGAGTCCATCTAAAACCACTACATACAGGTCAGGCAGGAAATGTAGTAACAGGTCTTGTGCTGTGATCACTTGTCTAGGCATTTAGAGGAATGATATGTTAATGAGTGGTATCACTGTGTGTATGTTACCAAGTGTGATACAGGATGAAGAACACATGGAAATAAACATGGGGCTGTCTGTAAAGTCACAGACAGGTAGGTATTACGGGTGTGTGTGTGTGTGTGTGTGTGTGTGTGTGTGTGTGTGTGTGTGTGTGTGTGTGTGTGTGTGTGTGTATTTGTGTGTACTGTTATGCAGTGATGTACAGGTTTTAGAGTGCATTTATTGTTTTCCCCCACAGGTGGCGAGGTGGGTCAGGTCCCTCCTACATGCAATCTGATGGTGTCCATACAGACACCGAAGATGATGATAGTACTGTTGAGGCACAGGTGGGGTTGTCAGGGGCTAAAACAGCACCATCATTTGACACCCCCCTTTTAGTCACCCCAAACCTGCACACAGTTTCAGTGCCTATACATACCCCATCACCAGTGGCCATAGCGGAGGGACAGCTGGCATTTGGTGGCAGTGCACAGGAAAGTGTGGTAACCATGCCTACTGTGTCTGGTCACAGCAGGCATAGCTGGATGTCTGGCAGGGCACCACATAGGCAGATGTCCCAGGGTGGTCATGGTAGGGCCACTGGTCATCATGGCCCTGGCAGACGTGACACAGCTGGTACCAGCAGGTGCATGTTTCAGGCTGTCATGGTGGTGCATGCACGTATAGAACATTACACCAGACAAAGCCTGTGGCTGCAGAGGGCTGCTCTTTCATCAGCAAGAGACAACACCCGTAAACTAGCTGGTGCCATCCGTGCATTAACCGAGTTCATGGATAGATGGTCTGGTGAGATGATGGCCTTCATTGACCGTGGTCTGTCTGTGCTTGAACATGTGATGGGAGTGTGGCGATGGCCGAGTGGACATAGGCCAGCAACGCCAACAGCTGGCAGTCAACATGGACATGCTAGGACATCAAGGAGCTCCCATATTGGCGGTACCAGCCCCGGCACTGTGGTGGGTCACTGTCCACACCACACCACAGCAGGCCACAATCACGTGGTCCTGACCAGTCCCAGGAGGGACCTGGTTCCAGCAGACATTTGTCATCCTCAGTTGAGAGTAGCACATCAAGGCCTGTACCTGGATGTGCCCATGGGACTCCTGGCAGGTACAGTGCACGTGTCCTTGGCCAGTGGCAGTGGACTGCACATCCTGCCAGGTATGGTTTGCAGCTGTCCATAAACACCTGTGTAGGGCAGCCACATGGCAGAACTGTGTGCATGCATACCCACACACTATATAAACACACCTAGGCCAATCCCATACCTACACACACCACATCACCATGCATAGTTCACCTCAGTACACCCCTCAGCTACACACATGGTGTCAAATGTATGAACCACCCTCAGCCTCTGGCAAACCAACAATACACCCTGTGCATATGATGATACCTGTGTCATATCCCTGTCATCCATACCATCAATGCAGGGACAAGCTAATATGGTTCTGATGCACATGGTTACTCTACTACAGTACCACAGTACTGCAGTGTAACATGTTGTAAGGAGTAAAGTGTAATGCATATATGTCGGGTAGTGTAGCCGTCCAACAATGATGCATTATAGCTGTTAGTAACACTGGTTGATTGTGGTCTCTATAATGTTATCCATTTGTGTTATAGGTGTACATGTGTCAGCACAATAATGGTCTGCAGTCATATTCCACAATGGGGTATGGGACTGTAGTGACACCATGGCTCTGACATATCTGGGGTGCAGTTGAACACGTCACAGGTTTTATAACAGTTATTGCCTGTGCCACATGGTCAGGTGACCACTGGGGTGTGTATAATCTGCAGCCTGATGTAGACCCATCCACATGCATACACATTCTTACTTCACAACACTGGGACTAGACCCCTACCTAGGTATGAAGTGATACTGAAGTGTGTGGCTTCCATTGCACACACAACACAGTGTTTAGGGTGAGGTGTGTTCCAGACTACATGTTACATGCAGAACATCCCCAGACATGCTAATGGGGGATGTAATGAGTGTATATGGACAATACATAGTGTGACATACCTTCATATACACATTAATAAACACATAACAGGCAGACACACGTCTGAGAGACCTGGCACTATCGCTGCAAACTTACTTGACCGTGTGTCCAGTGGGTTACAGGTAGACTGCACACAGCACATACATAACTGTTCTGGATTGTGGTATCAGTTATCTGTATGATTGATGGTGACAGTGGTAACCATAACGTGGTACATGGGACATATACTGGGTGTACCTTGGTGTAATGACAGTGTACACAGCACCCACATCCCTCAGTGGATTTTGTACTCCCTGAAGCCCATGATGACACTCTGACATACCCACCATCACACATTGGCCATGACTGTGATACAACCCATTGTAGATCCCAACAAGTGGTACTACAGGGGTATGCATCTGATGCACATGCCACATGCATAGTGGGGTGTTGCATTGCCATGCCTCACCTATGAGCAGCAACAACACTATCGGTACTACTGTGTGGCAATGGGTATTAAAATAGGAGTATGTGGCCTCGGAATGCTGTACCCTACATATATACAAACGTGCACACATACACACACTTGCCAGAACACAATGGGTATCCCATGCCTATCAACCCATTTGGCCAACACTGTTGTGCTGGTACTGCAAGGCTCATGTAGCTGGTATGGAGAAGAGCTTAACAGGGTACATGTAATGTCCCATACAGCAGCAGCCACAACTGATTATGGCAATAGGTGTAGCGGTGGTTTTGAAGGCCCTCATGGAATTCCCAAGTACAGGTGTGCTATCACACAATCATTGCTATACTCAGTCATGCACACATACACATGTGTCAGTACTGGGGTTCATCACTGCAGGTGGCCATAGCTGTGTACCTAGCTATTGTCCAGGGAGAGATGGATTGTGTAGGGGTTGTGTGTACAGTGGTATCCTGCCTCCTGCCATGTGGCAGCAGGCAATCTATCGACAGACACTACTGTGATGACCCTCAGGGTGAGAGTGACATGCATCGGCCAATCCTCCAGGTGCCTCCTGCACATGGCCACTGAGGTGATCAAGCTGACATGTATGCAACATGCATTACAACACATGGTTAGTGTCTGTGATGGAGACCTGTACCCAAGGGTGTTCTGTTGACTGTGGTAGTGTAGTGGTGGTACCCATGGCATGTGATGTGTACAGGGTGTTATTTCCAATATATGCCAGTTCTTACACAGTTGGGCAGACATGTCATTGTCAATCAAACTTAAGATGCCTGTACATATCCCAGCTTGATACCTGCCATCTGCACATCTGCACAGGGACTGACAGTCATCAGCTTGGCAAGTAGCTATGCAGTAGGATGAATGTGTTGACAGATAGATGTTTGACAAAAATATGTATGCCATGACTACATGTCAGGAGCCCTCGCTATCAGGGTGGCCTAATGGTTAAGCTGTTTGCCTTGCAAGCACAAGGTACAGGGTTTGAGTCTCACAAGGGATAATTGGCTAGGCTTAAAATGGCTCGCAAGAGCAGTTAGCTTAGTACGAACCTACGAATATCTATGAATACCTACGAATGTGCTGTACAGACAGTAGTCTACAGTTACATTCCACATGTCTGTTCATTACCCAGTAGGGGTCATATACTGTGACACAGCTGACACACCAGGGATACAACAGGGAGGCCTCAGAGTCTAACTATGCCTGCAGGTGTGCCGGTTGTCAGTAATACATTTGGCGCTCTACTCTTGCCTGGGGAAGCACTGTCAACAGTAGTACCACCATGATACACTACATGCCAGTATGACAGCACATACCCTGGGCTACTACCCCTGTATGTAACACATTCACAAGGATAACAGTGCTGTACAAGCCTCATATATGTCTGTGTCCCACACATGACACTCACACCCCTTGCTACTATAATGACAGCACATCGACACATGTATTGTACATGGCATTACATACACTTATTTCAGATGTCATTACCCTGCTATGTTATCAGACTGGGTGGTGTAAGCTGGTTACCAGGGCTAAGCCATGCTTAGCAGGTATGAACATTACTGCAATATAACAGCTAAGCTGATTTGTGCACTGGTAAGTGAAGCCTACACTGTTTAAGCACCCATATGTTTACCTGTAGCTTAGCACCACTTAGCTTCACGCAAACCCATGCAAACCTGCTTAAAGTTGTTCAAAACTGCCTTAACCACTCTGTATCTGACAGCCCTTGTTCTGCCCAGCAATACAATGAACAGCCCTTGCAAGCCTTGAACCCAAGACCCTGTAAACTAAAGTCACAACACTTAATCACTATGCCATGACCACTGTGACAACAGCTGTTGTTTTTTCTAATATATCTTTCAATACACATATTGATTAGTATTGAACAATTGCCTTTACTTCCACAATTGTGTAGTACTTGTTATTAATATGACTGTTGCATTACATATGTTGTTTTATCATAATGTGCACATAGTAGATACATACGGTGAGATACATCTGGGAGAGTATACACAACCGTGAGGTTTACACATGACAGGAATATGGATATATACATATAATCGGTTGATATATGTCTACATGTACATACACATGTATATTCATACATGTGTCTGTATACACATCTGCATAGTGCAATATATATATGGCCATGTGTACATCTCCTCATATGTACATTCATATATATATATATATATATATATATATATATATATATAGCTATATATGTATGCACATCTTATGTTTACAGATATGCCTATTTATGTAGATATATATGTAGATATATATAAATATATGTGCATACATATCCATTCTGATATACCTATTACTATCAATATATATGTAGATATCCATAATTATATCTGCATATATATCTCTATCTGTATATGTGTAGACATATATTGCTGTGTATATATCTGAGTTTATATATATATAAATATATATATATATATATATATATATATATATATATATATGTAAATATACATATCCATCTATGTATGTACCAGTACAAAGTATCAAACCCCTGACTGACTATGTATTGCTATTACAAGTCTATGCAATTATTGGATGTGCCACATAGCTTACATGTTGAGGAGTTCTCCAAACATATATGTGATGGTGAGTGACATCTGCAACACAGATATGGTAGCGATACAATAGGTGTAGTACACATGCCTGTCCACATGGGCAGGTGTCAGCGTCAACACAGCCACACTCTCTCATGGACTCACACACATTGATGCACTTGGCAGGGTTAGGAATACACTTCCTCATTAGTTTGCCACAAAATAGTACTGTGCAGGTATCGCATGCACCACAGGTGTTATTCGGAAGTTATATGGACAAAGGGTATGTGGATGTGTCTGACATCAGACAGCATGCTTCAGTATGCAAATGGGGGTTGTAGTGAGTGTGAATGTAGTCAAAAGCATCATACATTACACACACAGACACATGGTGCCAGTACTGACATGCATACATGCATTGCTTCATGGGTGCATAGTGGTTGACTGTGCCAGAAGGCTATACAAGGCTAGGTGAATGATATACCTTGGCATCAGGCCACATGACAATGGTCTGCAGTGTGGCTCATTGGTGTAGTGTCTGGACTGGCCCACAAAGGTGGGTATTGTATTCACCATCCAGTCACCTGGGTAACACATGTGTGGCCATTGCTGTTCAATGCTTGCCATGCATGTGTTCTTTAGTCCATGACATGGACACTGTCTGGGATGTGCACACATCCCACTTGCATGTACATTTAACTGTGGAACTGTACCTGGGGTGTCTGGCCCATGTTGTGTACACAGATTGTTATAATCAGATGTGCCTGTCCTGGCCTCATGTGCTAGGATCGGGTAATGGACAGCAGGTTGACCCTGCACCTACACTGATAGCATGATACAGGTATTCCCTGGTGTCAGTGGCATCTGTCCATACAGGGCATGTGTATAAGGCATTGTATGTCCTTTGTGGATCACATTTGATGGCACGACAGGTTTTGCAGGCATCCAGTGGGGAGCATAGTGAAGGCACACTGTCTGCATGTACGTGCGTATGTTACTGATGGACAGGGTGCCATACCCTCTGTCGTCCACTGCAATCACATCACGGTTACTATCTGTGGGCAATATGCAGTGTACTACCAACATAGCAGTTGTTGCCTAGGCAAGTGTGTTTGTGTATGGGACATGGGTTGAGAGTGTTCTCTGTGTAATACAAAGTTTGCTAACATTGTTCGCCAGGCCTTGATTTCACATGTAGGGATATGGATTGCCACCCCAGCTTCTTGGCTATTTCACATGTGTTATCCTTGTAAGGTGGACATTGTGACATATAATAGGACCACCATATAAGAAATTTGCAAAACCTACTCCACAATGAGTCCAGTTGTTACACACTCACAGCCACCTCCACACAGGATACGAATGACAAACACAGACAGACAGACACACACACACACACACACACACACACACACACACACACACACACACACACACACACACACACACACACACATTCACACACACCTGCCATGTCTGGGATTAGAACACCTACCTAACTAGTTCATTACACTACAGCATTACACAGTTACAGGATGTGCCATGGCAATTAATGGAGTACTTTTTCCCCAAAGTTGTATTTCACAGTGAATGACATCAGCAGGCTTGTCAAAGTATGACATTTGAATTGTAGTGAGTGTGACTATCCTAGAAAGCATTGCTCCCTACACAGACATAGAAACACACACAGACAAACATCCACACTTGCCATGTGTGGGAATAGAACCCATACCAAAAATATTACATCACACTACAGCATTAGGCTGTTATAGGATGCACCATGGGGATTACGGGGCTACACCTTTCCCAAAGGTGTATTTCACAGTAAATGACATGAGTAGCCTTGCCAAAGTAAGGCATGTGAATTGTACTGAGTGTGACTAGACTAAAAGACATTGCTCCCTACACAGACAGAGACCCACAAACACACACATGCACAGTTGTCATGTCTGGGATTAGAACTCCTACCTAACTAGTTTATTACACTACACCATTACACAGTTATAGGACGTGCCAAGGAGATTACTGGGCTACACCTTTCCAAAAGGTGTATTTCACACTGAATTACATCAGCAGCCTTGCCAAAGTAGAGCATTTGAAGTGAGTGTGCTTAGCCTAAAAAGCATTGATCTCTACACAGACACACAGACACACACACACACACACACACACACACACACACACACACACACACACACACACACACACACACACACACACACACACACACACACACAAACAGTTGCCATGTCTGGGATTTGAACTCCTGCCTAACTAGTTTATCATGCTGCAGCAATACTCAGTGTTAGGACATGCCATAGAGATTACTGGCTACTCTATTCCCAGGTGTATTTCACAGTGAATGACATCAGCAGGCTTGTCATAGTAGGGTTATGGGGAACGCAGTGCATGTGCATGGACCATAACCCTTCATCTAGAGGTTGACACACCACATGCAGGCACACATAGAGCTATATTCCGCAGGTACGTGTATACAGCTGCTTTGACTACTGCCTGGTACAGTCATGTTACACAGCTAGCACTTGCAGCACATAGTCTGTAATGCTGATGGATACCAGTGGCTAACTTCTACAGTGAGTGATATTTACACATCATGTGGTTATAGCCATTTGGCTGTGTGATGGGTGGGACAGGCCTCATGACGGATGGCTCTTTGTCACAGTCACTCTCTTCCACACATCTATGTATGTCTACTTTTGCATATTATAGTGTGTTGTCCTTGGATATATGTCTGTATTCCTATCCAATGTGTGTGCAAAGCATGACTGTGCATACTGGGGAGTGTATGCACTAACATCTGCAACTGTCAGATATGTATGGTCCACTGTTGTTTGTAGACATGGGCTTCATTTGTTTAAGTGTGTGAGCATGCCCAGTATGACCTTTCAGTATGTTGTTGTCTGACATTGCCTTCATTTCTCTGTGTGTGAGCATGCCCAGTATGCCCTTCTGTATTGAATGTGTGGATCCATTCCAAGTAGTTTGTACTCCAGTGCAGACTTTCGTGTTGTACACCTACAGGTAGTAAACTGTTTCTGCAGGGTATTCTTAGATCATTTGGCAATATGGGGTCAAACTGTGCAAGGGATAGTGTGTACTGTAGGTGATTGTGTCTGTGCTGCTTCTGCTACATGGTACTGGTGTTAGCAGAGATATTCAGACATGTGTACTGTAATACACTGTGATGCTTTATGTCCTCAAGTACTGTGAGGTGGTCATTTTTGCTCACAGTGATGTCCTGGGGAACAAGGACAAATGCAGCTGTGTCCGGTATTGTGGGCAAATGCCTACATATTCATGTAAAGTTTTGCCATTCTGGAGGGGGAGCTGCAGACACTTGCTGCTGGGTCTGTGTATCCAGTTCAGCACCTTGGTACAGTGCTGGCAGAAGACCCCATACTTGTACATCCATCAACATGACAGTATGGCCTTATCTTGCTGTGGCAATACCTCACAACTGTACAGATTCACACAGGTTACCCAGAAACAGGGGCCATAAGTCAGTACATGTGGTGTACCGGCAGGTTTGTAGCCACCCATTTATGTGTTTGCAGCCAGGAATAGTGTGTGCACATGGCTGTGTTGGATCTTGCACATTTCATGCTGCCCATGCTCCCACCCTCCCTCTATTATTCTATCCTCTTCCATACATTATGCATACATTCTCTGATACTTTCCCTAAGGTTAACCTCAGCACAGCTGTGTTTTGGTATTGGTCCACAGTTCATGCAGTGGGACATGGTGGGCATGTTACTGTGGTTTGTCAACGTGGCCTTGCATCTGGCTTATGTGGAGTGTGTTATGTTGTTCTTTGGGTGTCCATGATATAACATGCATTGGCAGTACATGTGAGGCACAGGTCTTTGGCAGAGACCTGTAGGACATTTGGTGGTGATACGGGCAAGCTGTGGCAGACCATTGCATTCTATCAGTCCTACAGTCCCAGACCACCATCCAGTATATTCCCCTGGGGTGATAGGGTAGGTGTGCTAGGTGTTAATGCCAATACTTTCTATCAGTTTTGATCAGGTGGTGTGGATACTGGCAGGGTGCTACCTACAGCTAGGAACATACCTGCATGGGACACCTGCACTGCATGCAGCATTCTTTCGCTATTGCCATATACAGGTGGGGATCATATTGTACCGATTTCCAACAGCAGGGATATGACCAGAGAGGTGCCTATGGGTGGTGTTTGAGTAAGCTGAGTGCATGTGTGGTATGGAAACTACTCGCATCTAACTCACAGATATGCATGGGGCATTCCAGTTATGCTGGCATGTACAGGTACATCAGCTGTTTCCCAGTACATCAGTCCTATCACCTTTGTGATCTGTAAGTGTTCGGCCAGATGACACTGGTATTCCCTACTACATGCCCAGATAATGTGATGCATACCTGTATGTACAGTTCCAAGGGTGTGTCCATTTCACAGTTACACATTATATACTGTATGTCTGGGGTATTTTCCCCTGTGTACTGCTTGTATGTCTACCTCAACAGGCATGCCATGTCAATCTTTCAGATTTTGACACATATTAACACCATACATTTACAATGGCATACTGCTAGCATGTGTTATACTGGTGGAAATTGTCACTGCAGTTGTGAGGACTTGGCCCTGTCATCAGCAGTAGTGGGAAATGGCCACCAGGACATACCTCAGCATGCATACATATTGACCACTCTCACACAATATGAAACACACCAACCTAACACACACATACCTGCATATTGTACAAATGCTACTGTCTATCCTGCTACCTTGGCTACCTGTGGGCATATGTGCTCCACTGGTATTATACCCACACATACATGTTACTACATTTCCACATAGGATTTGGGGGGTACACCTGAATGTTACAACGTGTGTACATCAGATTGGGGAGGCACCACCAGACCATTACTACATTTCTAAATAGGATTGGGGGGCACACCTGACTGTTACTACATTTCTAAGTAGTGTTGGGGGGCACACCTAACTGTTTCTACATTTCTATACAGGATTGGGGGAGGAGGGCACACTTGACTGTTACTACATTTCTACACAATTGGGAGGGCACACCTGACTATTTCTACATTTCTACACAGGATTGGGAGGGACACCTGACTGTTACTACATTTCTATGCTGGTTTGGGGGAGCGGTTGCACCTGACTGTTTCTACATTTCTACATAGAATTGGTAGGGGCACACCTGACTGTTACTACATTTCTACACAGGATTGGGGGAGGGGGGCACACCTGACTGTTACTACATTTCTATGCAGGATAGGGGGAGGGGGGACCTGACTGTTTTTACATTTCTACACAGAATTGGGGGGCACACCTGACTATTTCTACATCTACATTTCTACACAAGATTAGGGGGGCACACCTGGCTGTTACTACATTTCTACGTTGGTTTGGGGGAGGGGGCACACCCGACTGTTTCTACATTTCTATATAGGCTTGGGGGTCATACCTGACTGTTATTACATGTCTACATAGGACTGGGGGGCACACCTGACTGCATATACATTTCTACACAGGATTGGGGGGCACACCTGACTATTTCTACATTTCTACACAGGATTGGGGGGCAAACCTGACTGTTACTACATGTCTACATAGGATTGGGGGCACACCTGACTGTTTCTACATTTCTGCACAGGATTGGGGGGCACACCTGACTGTTACTACATTTCTACATAGGATGGGGGGTGCACCTGACTGTTTCTACATTTCTACACAGGAATAAGGGGCACACCTGATTACTTCTACATTTCTACACATGATTGGGGGGGTACACCTGGCTATTTCTACGTTTCTACATTGGATTGGGGGGGCACACCTGACACTTGTACACATTTGCTATGACTGTATTGGTATGTCAGGTACTCCATTTCATTCTGTATTCTAACCTATCATGCTGACTAAAGGCATATCAGTGTACTACAGGTCGTAGGTTTGATTGACCTACATATTAGTTTCTGACTTCCTACCCTTCAGAACTAACATCCCACTGCCTGACCTGATGTAGTCTGTCTGTGTAGGCCGGGGGGAGGTTACCCATATCATTCAAAGGCCTTGGCACAGTCTTTGTTTGTGTTTGTCTACACTTGTCCTGCTGGCTGAGATTGTTGCTGGGTATGTGAACCTCCCTGACTGGCATGTGTGTGTCATATGGACACACGTGGCCCAGCACATTACCTGCAATGGGTTTTGTCACCAAGTGTAGTAATGGCTACTATGGTAACACCAGTATTTGTTACAAATCTCATGCTGCCACTATAGGTGTCTACTATCTGCTGGCATCCCATTCAGCCACCCAACTCCCTTGCATGCTCACATCCATACCATAGATACAAGTAGCAACACATACTACTCCAATCAACAATTGGTAAGGAGAGTGCCTTACCTTGTGGCTGTGCCAGTATTGAGGATGGTGCTGGGGGCTGCCTATGTTGGATGCACATAGTACACTCCCTATACATGGTTGAGCACAGGTAGTGTCATGTTTGGCATCCCTTTTACTGTATGTGCGAGTCAGAGAGAGGTGTCATTCCCTTGGTCCCTACTGTGTCAGTGTATGGGCTATGCGTTACCTCTTTGCCAAGGCCAGAGCATACTGAGCACACCTCCATCTACCGACTGGGGCAGGCTCAGGTTGTTCTTCCTCCAAGTCACTCTGTGCCTGTGCAGGCCTTGGCATTGGTGAGGGGCTGTGTGGCCCTTCCCCGTGCTGTTCCTGCTGTAGCTGTTTCCACATGATCATATTGTGTAGCATGGCACATATGATAATTTGGGTGCATGTAGCTGGAGAGTACTGCAAGGCTCCACCAGATGTGTCCAGGCACCAGAACCATGACTTCAGCATCCTGAACACATGCTCTATAATGATTCTGGTCTGTGCATGTGCCTCATTATGGAGTACTTGTTCGGGTATGTGTGCATTTCTAATGAGTGTCATCTGCCACAGCTCCAGTGCGTAACCAGCATCCCCCACTAGGTGACCATAAGGGATGTCCCCATTGGCAAATCTCTGGTACAGCTGCGTCAGATGCCAGATGTGGGAATCATGACAGCTACCAGGGCAGCCAGCACACACATTCATTATAATGCCCTGGGCATCACACACAACCTGGCAGTTGATGGAGGTGAAGCCCTTGTGGTTGATGTAGACCCTACCCCTCTCATCAGGTGGTGCTTTGATGCATATGTGCATGCAGTCTATAGCACCCATCACCTCAGGGTATTCCGCTATTTGGTGGAAGAGACACATATTGCTGCCCAACACCTCACGAGTGTTGAGGAAATATACGTGCTCACTGGCATGTGCTGACATGGCATCCAGGAACTGGTGGAATACACTGGATGCTAATGCCTGTGAGATCCCCATGATATCCCCAGTTGGGCTTTGGGAGGTACCTGTGGCTAGTATTCCTTAGCCTACACATACCTTGGTATCAACTGGGATGGGTTCCCCTCTGTTAGTTCTGTTAGTTCTGTGTGTCAGGCATGGCCAGCACAGCTCAACAATTTGCTGTAGGAGGTCCCTGTCCACCCTATAGTGCTCCACTATCTCTAGCTCATGTAGCCCCTGGTAGGTTACCCTGGGTCTCTACACCCTTCTCCGTCTCCTCACTGTGGGTTGGTCGACAGGATTCTCATCCTCACCACCCTCAGCCTCTTCCACATGTTGATGTCTGATAGCTGCTGCAGCCCCTATCATTTTGTTGTTTTGTTTGTTAAAAGTTCCCCGCTTGTATACACCGGTGGTGTAGAGTATGTGAGAAAAACCAGAGCAAAAGGTGTTTGCATAGTTTATAGTAGTGTTCTGGGCTGGGCTGGTCTGCTGCCTGTGTAATTGGCTGATTCTGATACATTTCACCTGTCAGCTATGCTAGATTTCCTAGATTACCTTCCTACTGCTGTTTTCCCTTCCCATTGCCTTCCTGTTTAAGCCCGGGGGTGTGCCGCGCAAACACAGTGCTCAGCTGTGTACAGAGCTGCTATTTCCTGGTTTACTTTTTTTTCTTTAAAACCAAGTGCACTGCACGCACACCCACTTTGGCAATGTAAAGAGTGCTAGGCAGCCTCAGAAACACACCCTTGTTTAGCTCTGCTAAGCTGAGGGCAAAACCAAGCCACAGGGCTGCAATCCACTTACAGTATGCCTGACACCCCCCTCATGAAGTCAGCTAACTCCTAGGCTTGCACCAGGCTATTCCTGCTCTTACACTGTTGGGTGCTGACTAGCATGCAGGGGAAATCTGGGATTCAGTATCATTCCCCTCATTTGCGTAGGATTGCCTGCTGATGCAGAGTTATATGTCCCACACTGAGCCTCCCCCCTTAGCAACCACTATTCACTGACCATGTTGTCCTCTGCCTGCCATTGAGTATAATGGGAAAATAGTGATTTTGGTTAGAATGCATATTTCAGGTATTTTTTTACTATTTTTCACCCGATCCCATTTGCGCGCCACTGCCCTATGCTTAAACAGCCGAGATCAGCTAAAAAGAAAAATAAAAGTTGATTTTTTTTTATTTTTGCAACTGTTTTCCATGCCAATGGCCTTATATTTGGCCATTGGCATGCTTTCAACATAATATCCATCCTTTATTTGGAGCTGTCATGGCTCTGTTTTTGTAGTTTGCAGAAATGTACTCTGTTACTGGCGGAGTACATTTCTGCAGATTACACTAGTCCTGCATGGCCGGTTTCCAGATTCCTGTTTCACAAATTTACCTCATTTGCATGGATTTCTCCTGCAAATGGGGTAATTTGCATACAGGGGCTGACTCCATGCAGGACTAGTGCAGGAGCGCTCATGTACGTCCCTACAGCTTATTCCTGGATCGCACAGCAGACATATTGCCTGCTGGAGCTCCTGCACTAGTCCTGCACACCGTGCAGGGCTTGCTGAATCTGGGGGCAAGTCTGCAGATCAGTTAAACATGAGTTTCCTCAATCAAGGATCCATCGGAGGTCATCCATAAGCTGACATAGACACACAGCCTGCCAAAGAGAGCAAGCGCAATGTCAAACATATAAAAGTTATAGCTGGGTAAGTAAGGATTAACCAAAACAGATCAAAAGTTTTAATATTTTTGTGAGTATTCAAAAATAATATATTTACATCTTTCATTCTGCATACATTAATAGTGTGACTCAGCTGATATTTCTACACCATATCTCATTTAGAATTTGGTTACATATAGGTCTATTTAAATCAATACATTTGCTTACATGATCCAGTTCCCTGAAGCAAGGAAGAATCTTGGTAGGCTTGTCCTGCTCCTAAGTAACATCAGAGTCAATGAAGGAATGTTTTGGTTTGGAATTCATGGTCCAGGAGGTGTGAAACATCCTTCTTGTTGGGTCTGACCTTGCTTTTGTACATCTTCTGTAGAGTTGTATAATGTATTGCCTGTTTCTTTAGACTACCTGCAATTGCAATTAACACATAGTGTAAAATTTAATGTTTTCTTTGTAGAAGTTGCTTTTATACAAAAACACTATATTCCAATTTGTGTTCTTTCCTTCCAACTGGTCAAGCTCTGGGGTGCTACATTGTGGTTATCTCTCTATCACAAAGGAGGTAGAGTCATCAGTCTCCAGTGGTGGATCCAAGAAACTGCAAAGGGGGTCTGCAGTTCAGTTAGTCGACTACCAGGGTGGGAGTGGGGAAATGGAACACTGAGTTTGGGAGGTGTGAAAATATCACCTTAAGATGCTCTGACATCATGTGTGAAAAGGCAGCAAATTGCATTCAGTTCCACATGATTTTTCTGCGGATGTTGTAGTAGAAACTGGTAATCCCTATGCAACACACAGCAGATGTACAGATTGTATAAGTTTTTTTGGTATATGCCTGGAAGAGATTATTGGTTGCCCATGCTAAGTCATAGTCCCCTTCCATGGTATATTGGGCATATGTATTGTCATAACCTAAGAAAGAGTGCCACTGAAGGTGATTATTAGCAACAGTGAGTACCTTAGTATTTTTTTTTTTTGTAAGTTAATAAACAAACGTTACTGTTTCCACATCAATCATTATGTTGTAAAAGTAACAGAGCAAGTAAGGAAGTAGATGTAATGAAAAAATCCCTAAAAGCAAATATTCAGTTTAGTCTTGTCAAAATAAAAACTATTGTAATTATTGTAACAATTTAGATAGCACTGTTGGTCAAAATCTACTTTATTGTTGTGACACCCCTCCTCTGGCCAGTAATCAAAGAGCCTCAATCCTCAAACTGGTACTGATGAGGGACATTCACTTGGAACAAAAACATTTACATGTACAGTATTTTCAGCAGCTCTCTGTACCAAGCACAATTTCTTTTAAGAGCACACAGAGCACACTCAGTCCCGGGACTGGGTTTACCCCTCTCTCTCTCTCTCTCTCTCTCTCTCTCTCTCTCTCCATGCCACCAGTAAGACTCCCCACTGGCACAGCTGCGGAGATGAGTCCTCAGCAGAGTGTTCCAAGCCAAGTCCTCCACCACCCTGTCTGTGAAACTAGTGTTCTGTGTCTCTGCTCCAAGTAGCTAAAACACTCACTCTTTAAGATTTGATTTTCAAACACACACACACACACACACACACACACACACACACACACACACACACACACACACACACACACACACACACATGTGAAAGGCTGGCACAGATTTACCAGTTATGCCCAGACTATAAGGTAGTTTCACTGTCAGCAGAACACTCCAAAGCCAGCTACTCTAAGACTCTTACAAGGGTACCCAATTATACTCAGTAAAATTACTACTAATATAAATGGTAGTGTTTGACTAATGCAGCAAGGCTATCAGGAGTGGCCACATTGTCACCAAATAAATACAAGCACTCTCAAATGTTTAAAATATTATCTAAAGGACCAGCCACAATGAAAAAGTTTAAATATATTTAATGATAAAAACAACATGCAATTACTGAATATCTATTTACAGTAAACACCAGAGTTTCAGCACAGGAAATATTAAAAATAACACAGATAGAAACATTCACACAGATACAGAAAAACAATACTTAACTAATCTCGCTATATTTTTCTGACTAATCTAAATAATTGCTATTTTCTGGTTACTTACTAAAGCAAGACAAAATGAAGTAGGTGAGTGGTCTTCCTTCTTTGTCAGGTTTAAAAAACAAACTGCCCTGAGACTTCTGTCTCATCTAGTATTAAACATTATTTCAGTGCTGGATTCCAGGATGACTTCACACATATCTGGTCATCTGACTTCTGGCTCCCACACTACCCCCCCCCCCCTTTACTAGAAACTGAACCAGAATCTCACACGTATGTGTTACCATGCACACATATACAGCTTTGTTAAGATGTGTTATTGCATCTGGAAGCTATAAAACCATTTCAAAACTTCCATCCTTCCAGGGTAGCAATTAGTTCATCTCCAAGGACAATACAGTAGGATTCCTAGTCCTGATTTTTACAGCCATTTTGTCTCTGGCTGCAATCAGAACTATAAGAGGCAATCTTTACGGCCTAAACCAGGTAAATTAATTTCAGAATATTATTCAACATTAGCTGGGCTAAGATTAAGCCTCTTCTCTTCCAGTATACTCTGTTGCAATATATTCATTTCAGCAGTTACAATACAGTCTGACATACAGGAGTATTTCATTTCTGCCCAGCAAGACCTACTGTTGGTACATTTTTAGCACAAGCAGCTTCACAAATACATTTTTCAACCAGGCATCTGTACAAATCACTTTGATATACAAATTACATATATTTATTTACAAAACTCTAGCTAGCTATACTGGCATATGTTACACATCCACTGACCTACCCTCTCTAGCATAGCTGACACTGCCTCACATTGTCACAACTGTCATGCAACTTCAAATATAAACCACAGGCACAGAGGTTTGGATAAATCAGCAAAGGCTTAATTTAATTGATATACCAAATAACTGAAATCAAAAAGATTTTCTAAGCAAACTGTAATATTTTTGGACAGTTCAGTTCTTTTTTAGTGGTTTTAAGCACAACCCACTTTCTGTTAGAAGTCTTTTAATAAAAAGTCCTAGCATAAATTTTCACTCCTTTGAACAATTTGTAGAAGGGGCTTGGAAGTGGAAGACAATGCTTGTCTCCAGGAGTTCAAAAATGCCAGTGTCTGTTGGTTGTCTTCTTTTTCAAGTCAAAATCCCTTGAGACATAAAATTGTTTTCTTTAACTTCAATATTTTTTCCAAATTCATGGTCATCTGAATTTGAATAGTTTTCTCTGTCGAAAAATGACTTCCTTGACAGTGAACTTCTGTCAAGCAGAACTTGAACTCAGCTTGGATTGCAATCACCCCATCTTCGGCTTTGAGGAAATAGGTTTCCTGACTTCAGAATTACTGCACTTTTTCAACTGCAGATGTTTGTTAAGTGGAACAGTCTGTAGCACTGAATGGAATATAAACTGACATTTTCCAATGCATTGGCTACTGTCCTATTTTCTGCAATTGCTGGGAAATTAAATGCAGCAGTGTTACATCATCATTTTGCAGAATTTTAAAAAATTCAGCTGGTCTTTCAGTCTTATTAGCAACACATTCTAGTGTCAATTTAACTTCACTCTCCAAGATGTTTCACTCTAGTTAGAAAACACACCATTCTATGTGACGTTGGTGTCCTTCTTGTCAACTTAATATGTCGTCTGTGGAGCAGCTAACCAGTGATGGTACTTCTCCCATTTTTGTCTGGTCATGTCCATTGTTACCTGGAAGTTTCCTTTACTATTACTCGTCTTCTTGAACAGACTTCTTGTTGTTTGCATTCTATTGATTTCTTCCATTTCATTGCATTGCTCATTTACACATCCTTTCTTATCTGTTCTTGCAATTATCTATGAAACTCTGCATTAGGTTTTACATGTTACACCCTATGTCCTAAAGCCTCTAAAGCCTTCACAGACAGTCATTTTGTTTTCTTAATCTTCTTTCTATTTAGAATTAGTTTTTGCCACTTCCTGGTTAATATCTTAGCCTTTTGTCTACAGTTCTTCAGGTATTCTGTCCACCATGTCTAATCCCTCATAACTATTCTTCACTTCCAATAGATATTCATTTGTAATGTTGCCCAGCTCATATCTCACTGCCTGGTCACTTTTTTTGTTTTGTGTAAGTTTAAACTTGGCATTAAGAAATGCCAATAGCAGCATAACAAAGTATACTATTAATAGCTTGGTAAATATGAACTGCGATGCAGAAAATCATGAACTGTAGCTGTGCACAGACAGAAAAATTATGGCCCAAGGGAGAAGCAGATATTGTATACATCCTGACCCATCAATATATATCTATATCTATATAAATATATGAATATAACATATACTACACAAAAAGGTTAGTGAGCATTGCAACAAATTTGTTTTTGAAGTTTACATAATATCAGCAGCTCCTTGTAACACAATATTTTTAATGCTCGGTGCTAGTTCAGTGAACACTGGATCTTCTACACAGCAATGCGTGGCTTATCGTCTGATAACAGCATGCCCCAGTGGCTTAATAAGATACTAAACACTTACACTGAGTGCTTTCACAGTTTAGCAACAAGGGTATGATTTAGTAGACAATATAGGCTGCACCTCTGAGTATCTTACTTCAGTTATAAAATGACCCCCAAATATAACAAAGATGAATGCAAAAGCAAGTAAGCAACAGAAGAATTAAAAAATTATTGGAGGAAAAAAATAGTCCCTTGGGTTAAATTGCTTCTGTCAGTATGAGTCATACTGGGTGTATCTCATATGCACATTGTACAGGGTTTGATTCTTACTTTTAGGATGGGAAATTTGGTTATGTTTATAGTGCCCCTCAAGGGTAAATAGCCTGCTACTAATCTATGAACTTTTACACACACAAACACACACACACACACACACACACACACAAAAACACTTCTTTAGTTATTGCACTAAACAAACCAGGATAGGTATATATCCGATTCTCATGATAATCATCAATAAAGGTGCCTTAACTAAAACTGGTTCGTTTTTATTATAACACACATTTTGTAAAACCCAGTCATCATCTCCTTTCAGCTTATCCCAGTTAGGGGTTACCACAGCAGAACAACGGTCAGCAGAAAGATTGTCAGAGGAGTTTTACAGTGTTGAGTTGCCAGCCAGTGCCCAACCTTCCACAGAAGGCAAACACACACTCACGTCTAAGGCCAGTTTAGAGTGTCCAATCCCCCTACAGCATGTCTTTGGCATGTGGAGGAAACTGGAGCACCCAGAGGAAACCCACACAACCACAGGGAGGACAGGCAGACTTCAAACAGAAGGCTCCCCAGCCAAGAATCAAGCTGGAGAACCTCTTGCTGTGAGGTGGCAATGCTAACCGCTGCACCACCATGGCCACCCATTTTGTAAAACCCAGTATTAATCATAAATATCAAATCCAATAACTATTTGTATACTGCATTATATACACCTATCCTATTTTATGATACTCTTCAGCTGCTTAAACACCAAAGGAAGAAGAGATGTTTCCAAAGCCCTACATGAATCTGGCTCAGACATACAGTATAATACTTTGGGCAGCACAATTTATTGTTTTACAAATCTGTAGTAATCGTAATTATTTCAAGATACCCTAACGAAGACATAAAAAAAAAAAAACTATTAAGAATACAGAGTACAGTGAAGCCTTATTTTTGATTGATTTTTCTCCTTAGTTCACCTGTACAATAAAATGAACTTTCAGAGTATTAAGCAACATATGCTGAATAATTAACCTGGGCTCTGAACATACCTCTCAACTGTTCAGATATTTTGTAGCATGTCCAGATTTTCATCTCGTAAAGTTTGTGGTTTTCTGGTAAATCAATCTGAGAACTGAACTCATTAAATAATGACATACATCTGTGCTTCAGACTTCATTCTATCAACTTTCTAAGTTTAAACTTTAAAAGAGCAATATTTAAAACATATCCATATTTTTGAGTCTCTGATCCCATTATTTTAGGCTTTGTCCAGATTTCTTGGGCTAACAGGTTGAGAGGTATGCCCCCAACACTGCCTTCATGAGAGACAGAGACATAGGTTACATTTCTGGTGACCAAGAAGATACTTATAATATAAATTTGGAGGGTGTGGATAGCCGGGGATACAGGAGAGTCTGCTCCCCCCTGCAAAAAAACATTTAACATTTCATTGAGCCTGATCATCAGGGATTTAATCAAGGGTGAGTCATAGTGTAAAGATTTACTATATCCTTTCTCTAAGTGTCCTAATGATGCCTTCAGTCATTTGCCCATGTATGCACAAGCATTTCACTGACATCAGAATGAAATATTTCCCCAAAAAATCCTTCAGTAGTTTGTCCATGTATACACAAGCACCAGAATGAAATGCTTTCCCCAACAGCCCCTTCAGCAGTCTGTTCAAGTATACACAAATACCAAAATGAAACATTTCCTCCAATGACCCCTTCATCAGTCTGTCCAAGTATGCACAAATACTAGAATGAATCATTTCCCCCAACAATCCCTTCAGCAGTCTATCCAAGTAAGCACAAACACCAGAATGAAACATTACCCCAAAGATCCCTTCAGCAGTTTGCTCATATATGCACAAGCACCAAAATGAACCATCCCCTAATGACCACTTCAGCAGTCTGTCCATGTATGCACAAGTACTAGAATAAAACATGGTTTCGCAGTTTGTCTTTAATAATTAATTGGAAGAGAACACTTTTGGCCTCAATTCCATATTGTGTGCATATGGCAAATATTTACTTTACTAATGCATCTCCATCCCCCAGATAGTACATGAAATGAATTCCAGGTAGACTTTGACGACACCTGCTTCCGAGTACCTTGGTAAGCATACTCAAACATAAATGTTCAGTAACGTTTAATACAGGTGTAAAACTCAAGGTTGTACTGCTGTGGTGGAGTATTCTTGTTCCTACTATACAGATAATTGAAATTTACAAGTGCATCTTGGAGATCAGTTTGATCAAATTGTGATGACTGGACACCAAGATGATATACCACATTCCAGAATGAACAAGAAATCTAATGCTTACTACAAGAATCAAAATATTGAACTTGAGGCTAAGGAAAACAATATCATATTGAAAATTTTCTCTGCCTGATTCTGACTCCACCAATACAAGGCACATTGCAGGATTTTCAGGAAAAATAATCCTATTCAGTTGAGAGTTCGCACAGAGGAATTAAAACTAAGAGCCGTTAATGAGCTGCTTCTATAGTCCAAGGTTTGAATCTCTCAGCCACCATTTGCCTACTGTGTTACTTTAAGCAAATCAATTAATCAGATATTGCTCTAGGGTAATTAGGGAACTGGGATAGGTTCTTCAGTGGTGTCCTTGAACACTTTGCTAGTAACTACCCAGAATTCAGCATCACTACTAGTTCTTAAAGAAAACCATATCATACATTATCAAGCATGGAGTAAACTCTGCTACCTAGGCTATACATCTACAGACCCTTCACCATTTGTCACAGGTACTCAGCCTCAGTACTCTTTGAAATCTTACCTAAAAGTAACAGAAAACTCAGGCTAATTATATTACAGAAATTAGTGATCTTGTGAGAAATAAATTTAAAAGTCACACAAAAATGGCAGTGCTAACAGTATCAGTGGCACAAGAGGTAGCACACCACTTCTAGTGCCGAATGTTATGGGATCTATTCCCACACCGGATAATTTGATTGATAGCACTGCAGTACAACACTGAGGTGGGGGTGTTGCACTCCTGAGTATACCTTTTTTAGCATGAGATATTAAACCAAGTCCCTATCTGCATGAACTGGAGATAGCTGAGGTGGAAGTAAAAGATCCCCATGGCACCTATTAGAAAGAGTCAGGGAAGTTCCCAATATCCTTGCCAAATTTCTCCTTGTATAATAAAAACAACATTAGGTCTCCCCTGAAAAAGAGACTATTAGCCTAGTGAAACTATCTTTGTCAACAATAGAGACATAAGATAAGTAAATAAATTCACAAAATACATTTCCTTACACATCTATACTATACTGCATTACCTCAGTAGACTGAACCGGTTGAGATATCTTTATGCAAAAAGCTGAAGAAAAGATCACATGATACTGGAAATTATCTCTTAAATCTTAAAGTATACATTGTTGCCCCCATGCCGTTGCTAATGCAGAAAGAGACATTTCACTGTTTTGTTGTTAAAGACAGCCCCCTCCAATAGTCTCAGAATTGCAATCTGACAGCATGTAACTCAAAAGGAGTGAGTTAAGGAAAAACACCATATATGTGCAGTAACCACACACCTCAACATCTGTAACAATACACAGACTATTACATTTTTACACTAGCTAAAGCCAGAAGAAGTTTGCATTCTCTGCAAAGGCATAATTTCACCTACATCTTTCAAACAATCTGCCTTGATTTGGTAGTAACAATATGTGGTACTGGCATTCTTATACTGTAGCATAAATAACTTATTTAATATCTACAGAAACAACTTGATTTGGATTAGATAGCATGTTTTGCAAATACATACAAAACTGTGGCCAAAACATTACATCATTACATTCTAAGGGTATAGGCATAGGAAAAAATGAACATATGACAGAATATAAAACATTTAAAAACTCAATACAAACTTCCTATTTTACAGCATGAATTTTAACTTCCTTCTTTACAGACAGTTGTCAATGAAACATAATATCAAAGGCTTTTAAAAACCCTTTAAGCAGTCTGCACTAATGTTATTTATTTAACTTAATGTGTTATCTCCTTTTACCTATCTATAACTGAGTTCAGCTATAATTCTGTCATGGGTTCCGACTGTTGCCACTGAAACGGTCTCCTTGCTCAGAGCACTAACTTTGTTATCAACTAAATTTTATTGCCCGAAACTATACCTACAGCTTACATTCTTTTCCAGTCTATCAAGTGCCTGCAATGCAATTCATTGCAAGTAGCAAATGTACAATGAATAGCTCATGATGTTTTACTAAACCTGAAGATTTACAATTGACCCACTGTAAAATATTTAATCTGAGGTAGCAAACTTTTTTCTTTCAGACTCTATACTATGTGTTTGCTTTAATATTCTAATTACCTGTCTAGTAACTGTCACTTGTCACAGAGATGCCTTACTTGTAAGGAATGAATGCTACTGACATTAAGTCAAGCACACGGTTTTGTAAAAGTATGTGTTTTTTTCCTGCAAAACAATAGAGCTGCTCAGACCAAACACCACCAGTAAAAATCAAAGCAGTTAAGACCCCCTCACACATTAATAAAGTGGCATGCAAAGCTTAGCAAGCACTTTCAAAAGTTAAAAATTAGTCAAGCAGTGAAGAGTCATTTATTCAGATACCAAATAATAATAAAGCAAAAGCCTCATACATCACATTTATGTACAGCTTTGCTTACCACCTGATTTAGTCTTTTACCCATGTTTTCCTACTGCAGAGAACTTTCTTGCCATGTGATAAATTATTGTCATGTATCCTAACTTAAACCCTGAACAAGAAGAAGAAAGCAAACTTTAATCCAGAAATTAATAGATACAGACACATGTTGGCCTGATTTACATATAAAACACCTCTTAACACCTGTGTCAGATGTTTACACTTTGGTGGGCAAGTATACAGTGCTGCATTTGGAAAAGTGAGTAGTAGACTATTGACATACCCGCTGAGCTCCACTGGGTGCAGGTTTGTCCCAACAGCATTGGGTAGTACTCTATGAGATGCTTTGCCATTACAGCTCACTGTAGCATGGGTACTGGAAGTAATCTCCAGATGCTCTCTTAATGAAAATCATGCTTGGCACTCTATTTCTGATTAATCAACAGTGACGATCTTTGGAAGGGGTGTAGTCTCCTTGCCCAGCATGATGCTTTTCAAAAAAAGATGTTTCTTGACTACTCCAAATCTGTGTCTGTGTATAAGACATACTGCGGGCCTAGATGCTGTACAATTTTGTTGACACCATGCTGCTGTCTTGGCTTTGGAGAATGGTTGGTGGATGTAGAGGCGTGAGGGCTAAGAGAGAGGAGCAGAAATCATAGGTCCTAGAGGAGGTGCCTGGTCTACACAGGTCTGATTCTTTGCCCTGTATATGAAAAACATATTTAATGATAATTATAAGACAGAGAATACTGACTTAAGAACAAGGAAACATCAAAAGAAAAATAAAGTCTTTAAATGTATAATCATCATGAAATGATTATTTGATAACAGAACATACTGCATGATTATATTAAAGGTTGTCCCATGTGAAAATTTTTCAAAAATGTGATTACCTCACTTTCACCATGAGCAAGTCTCCAAATGGTTTTCCTTCTGAAAAAAGTGCTCTGGCCAAGGAAAGAGATCATGTAAATCCTCCTTAGAGAGGCTGGAAAGCATGTCTTTGGTTATATTAGCAGCTGAAAACACATTTACTCACTCAGTAAATGATCAAGCAACTTATTATTTTCAACAACTTCAGTCATGAAGTCATTTAAAAGTGAAGTTCTATAGTAATGCACATCATTATAATGTCCAACGTTCTAATGCATTTTTATCCAACTTCTCTTAAGGTGACTTTTACATCAATGAATAAAAAGAAGCATAATATGACATGAAATGCAAAAGCACTAAAATGAAACATTTCACCCAAGTGGCCCCTTCACTAATCTCTCCAGGTATGCACAAGCACTAAAATCAAACATTTCAGAAAAGCATACCGCAAAATACAAGGAAAGACATTACATCTTATAACCTTGTCATCTTCAACAGAAAATAATTGTCGCTCATTTGCGGCATGGGAATGGCACAGTAAACAACTCTTTACTTGCTTTTCAAATGTAGTAAACCTGCACCATCAGCTCAAAAGTTGAGCTGGATTTCTCAAGTTATTGCAGTTATTTATTGCTAACAGTCAACTTTACCAATTAACACCTAGGTGGCCCCAATGGCATAGCTAGAGTTTGTGCTGCCTAGTGCGATCTTTGAGTTTGCCATATCTCACCCCTCCCCCTCACAAAATAAAACATACTTTTTGTGGGGATTTTTCTGATCATTCCTGTCAGTCCACAAACATTTAAAATATAAAAAAGAGGCTAAGTCCTCCGGATTATGCAGAATCCTTCACAATCAACCATAAACAAACCCACTGTTCCACCTTGAACAGCTTTGGCTCCAATACACAGCTTTTGATTGTTTGGTATACTGCAATTATTGCCAATCAGCATCAGGCCCCCCAGAGCAGCCCATCTTGTGGCAAACCCCTACCCCTCCAAAGCAGACCCCTACCTAGCCATTCCAGTTTTCATGACTTGGCTACTTCTCTGCAGTTATTATAAACACTGTTCAAACCTGTTGCATGCTGCTTACTTATTTGCTTCTACAATGATTACAGATATTGAAATAAAACACTACAAACACTGATAGCTATTTGCTAAACAAACAATACAGTCTCACAAAAACAATAGACTTAGCATGTCCAGTAAACGTATCTGCCTTGAAACTCATTGAAACAGCATTAAAACTCACATTTAAAGAAAATTAATCTGGCCAGTGGAGGATTACACTTACCTTTGGGCTGATTTCAAACCACATTCTCCTTGCACATGTTTTAGGGCCATGCATACATGTATGTGTTCTTTGATTCACCTTTCTGAGTGCATTAAATTATATTCCTTGTATAATACAGTGCCACTTGTTAGAATGTGTTTTACATTTGTAGTTTCGAACAAAAAGTATGACCCAATAATGACAAAACTACTCATTTCAGAAAATTTCAAACATAAAAGGACACTCAGACATCTGTCATTACAATCCACCAGTATCAGTCAACAAGCACAATCTCTGCAGAAGTAAAAATCTTCTGAATAATTCCATATTAAAAGGAACTGTAAGAGGTTGCTACTGACAAAGAACTTTACATTTCAGTGTTTCATCTACAAATTCAGTGCCTGCTGCCCTTAAAGAATTACATTGCGAATGATACAGTAAAAAAAAATTGGTAAGCTGGTAATATTACAATATAGAATGACTGACTAACAAGTTTATAGTTAATAGGCATCTCATACAAAGGAGGGCACATTCCGGACTGCAGAACCATATCCTCCCTTAAAATGCACCACATAATCAGTAATCAAAAGGGCACTGCAATACCAACACTCAATCTGTATGGTGTATTTATTTATGTATGTATGTATGATTGCATTTGACATCTGGTCCGACTGGGTCTACAGAACCCAATTTCATTGGAGGCCTGGGGAGAAAACTCCATATACAGTGCAATACAATTAAATCATAGTCCAAAAACAATGCAAGTGACATGATGAAAAATATACAAAAAGTTAATAGAACGTAAACTAGGTTACAAGATATACAGCACATCTGGCTAATTCTATAGAGTTATATCATTATAGACAATTTTCAACATTCTAACAATATATACATAGCCTATGAGTACATAAAGTGTACAAAAGTAGTATGTAGTTTGTACAATGTATGACATTGGTTGTTATAGAACATGAAAAATAAAATGATGGTTTCAGTTAAGAAAATAATAGCAGAAGAGTTAGTGATGTAGAAAGATAGGTTGAGAGTTAAGAACAGAGTAATTATACACTGAGCAGTAGCTTAAGGATATGGTATAGAAACAGAGGAGGGGTTAGGAGAGACATTAGGATCTTGTAGACTGCGAAGGCATGAGATCAACAGAAGAAGAAGCAAATGAAGCTAGTGTGGAAGATGAAGGACTGAACATTTGGCTGGATTTGTACAGAATCAGGACCATGTATTTTTGAGATGATTTTTTAAACAGGCTTTAAAGTGTGTTAGGGCAGGCATAGACCTTATAGCAAAAGGTAGTGAATTCCATAGTTTACACAGAAGTATGAATACAGAGTGACCTGTTTTTTTTTTTTTTTTTTCTGGGTTTTGAGATAGCTAAGAGATTTTTATCATCTGATCGTAGGGATCTATTTGGTGTATAAGGTGCAATTAAGGTGGCTACAGCAGGTCAGGCAGTAGGCTTGAAAATAAGGTTGTGCAAGGTTGACAGCTGGAAAAAAGCAAGTTGGTTGGGAACTTCAAGCCAGTTTAGTTCTAGTAGTGGTTTACAGTGGTGTGTGTGATAGAATTTGTGGCAAACTTTGCAACTTTGTTGCTGCACTGCTCCATCTTGCTTAGGGTAAAAGTTTGTAAATTAGTTAGAATAGGAGCACAGTAAAGAAGCGAGGGATATAAAAAGGTTTTTGGGAAGGAAATTTTGGTTGCTGTACTTAAGAAATGTTTGTTTCTATACAAGACTCCCAGTTTTTGCTGAGTTTTCTTTATATTTTGCTGTATATGGTAGTCGAAGAAAAGTTTATTGCCAATGATTATTACTCCTAGAAGTTTGGTTTCCTGCACTATTTCTATGACAGTGTTGTCAGATACCAATATGTTGAAATGATTGATGACAGGGGATGTGGTCCTGGTGTGGAAGAGTACTAATTTAGTCTTCTTTGGATTAAGAAAGAGTTGGGCATTTTTTAGCCAGGATTCTACTGCAGTAAAGGACTGTTGAGTTTTTGAAAGCAGTTCTTGTAGTGACTGAGCAGTGCTGACTATGGTGGAATCATCAGTGTATTGAATGAGTGCTCCAGGATGGGATAAAGTGTTGTTAGTGAAAATGCTGAACAGAAGGGGGCCGAGGATGAAGCCTTGAGGAACTCCAGTAGGGTTGTGGAGAAAGGGTGAGAGCTTGTTTGACCATTATACTGCTTGTTTACAATCCTTGACGTAGCTTTGTAACCATTTTACTGTGTTATGTGAGAAGCCTAAGTTAGACAGTGTGTTTAGTAGTAAAGGGTGAGAGACAGTGTCAAAGACCTTAGACAGGTCAAGGAATACTGAGGCTGTATAGTATCCTGCATCTCTGGCCTTGTTCACAGTGTATGTAAAGGATAATAGGCTATAGATGTGCTGTGGGTGGGTGGGAAAACTTGCTATGTTTGGGTTAAAATATTGTTTTACAATAGGTATTGCATTATCTGCTGATGGATACCTCTCTCAAGAATTTTGTATATGGGGGACAAGATGGATATAGGACGGAAATTGGTTAGTTCAATAGAGTTGCCACTTTTGTGGATGGGGGTGATGTGAGATTGTTTCCATATGGGTAGTACTTCAGATTCAGATAAAGACCTATAAATAGGAATACTGATTGGGTAGTGATTGAGTTGGAAGCCAGTTTGAGGTAGTATGGTGGAAGATTATCAGCTGAGGTGGAACAGGGTTTTAGTTTTTGTAGCAGTTTCTTTATGATGTTTGTGGATATGGGCTGAAATAAAACTGGGTTTTTTATGATATTTTGTTGAGTAGAGGGTATTAATGACAGGGTTCGAGGTAGTAGATGGTATAGGAATGGTGCCTAAATAGGTTGAAGGGTGGGAAGGTCCAGTGTTAGGGGTGTTAGTTAGTAGGTCTGATATTGATTTTATGGAATGTTCGTTAAACTTTTTGGCTATTTGTGATGGGGGTATCAGGTGATGGGGTGTGATCGATATTTTTCCCAGGGTAAAGTGACTAGATGTGGACCCCAAAAATTTTTGGGGGTTTGTTGTATGCTGGAGTTGAAGCTGGGAATAGTATGATTTCTTATCTTTGTTGATTAATTTTGTCTCTTTCTTACATAGTGTTTTGAAGTTGACTTGATTTTGTTCATTTTTGTTTAGTTTCCAGGTTTTCCAGGCTAGGTCCCTTTGCTTCTTCAGGTGTTTACATTCCTTAGAGAGCCATAGGACTCAGTTATTTTTGATTATTTTCATATGAATGGGAGCTGGGGTATTAACTATGTGAATGAAGGTGCTATTAAAGCATAGTACAGCATCATTAAGGGGAAGTAGTTTAAGGGGTGCCCAGTCTATTTTATGTAGGAGACTATTAAATTTATGCTGACAAAAATGAGTTAAATTCCTAACCCATTTTACAGTGTGTACTCTTAGCTGTTGGTAGTTTGTTCTAATGGCATAAGCTGGCAGATGATCTCTCAGGGGAAATAATGTACTTGAAGAGGGATAATTGGTGGAGTGGGATACTAGGATCTCATCTAGGTTGAATTGGCAGGTAAGATCTTTGCTGTATCTTGTTGAACTATTGATAAGCTATGAAAAAACATACAGATTGATACTATTTATTGGGGAGTTGGAAGCAATGGTCTGCCAGTCTATATTAACATCTCCTAAGATTATATATATTGTATGGGATGTCCAAGATGATATATCTTCCAACACTGGTATATTGTGACCTGGTGGGATATATATTACTAGCGTGCAAATTCTTTTTATTGTGTTGAGGTTCAAAAAAGAGATTAGTACCTTAGCATTAAAAAAGAGGGTTATATTACTGGTGTAGGGTGTGATATTGAGTGCAGAGAGATCTAGAAGGTCTATCCCTCCCCTTTTCTTTTAAGATCTATCTCATATGGTTATTACAAAGTTTGGAGGTGTTATTTCTGATTCTTTTACATTGGGGTGTAGGTTGTTTTGGTAAGTGCTAACATGTCAGGTTTATTTTTGATCAATCCAGCCATGCAGTAGCCATCTTATTACATATACTTCTAAGGTTCAGTGTTAGTATATTTAAATCTTTGGAGTTGCTTTTGGGGTTCGGATTAAATGGTGGGCCTGCGTTAGAATGTATGTTTCCACTTTTGATTAGATAAGTGATGAGGAATGAGTACCAATGGAATTTGTTTTTTATACATAGGTGATGGTACTGGTGTTAAGTCTAGTTTCATAGAAGGTGAGGAGGACAATTTGTGGATTTAATAATATGGGAGGGTGTAGGGGAAAGGCTGGGTTGAGATATGTGAGAAGCTGTGTTGTTTATTGCAGGAGATGGTTAGAGGTAGTTACTGATGTGTATTGGTGAATGGGGATATGTGAGAATTTAGTTGTAGCGAGCTTGAGAATTAAGATTAAAGATGTTAGGGAGGTTAAGAGGAGCATGTCTAGTGTGATGGTGGGTATATAAATAGTAGAAGTGGTATTTATATGTTAGAATGAAATATCAGGTGTAATTAGAGATGTATGTTATCTAGTGATATATGAGCAGCTTAAGGGAAGGATAGAAATGTGTTGTCTTCAGGCTGGGCTTTGATAGCTTGGTTAGGTGTTTTGTCTTAAAATTTGTGGTATGTCGGGGGGTGTGATTGGCCAATAGTAAATTTCTGTTGCAATGTTAGTTTGATGTGTGTATTAATAGGTGGAGTGAAAACATAGGAGTAGTAGGAGAGAAGGAGGTAAGGCTGGAGTCAATGTAAGATTGTTAGAGATGGTGTTTGTACTCACCCAGAGTTACTGTAAAACAGTTAGAGGTAGTGTTTATATAGGGAGGACTGAAGTATAGTAAGATGCAAAGAATTGTAGCAGGGGGGAATGAGATTCTAACTGATGGAGAAAGGGAAAAACAGATCAGTTTGGATTAAATAAAAGTATGTAAGCTATGAATGTTATATGAGGGTGGACATGGTATATGTCTATACAATTGGATAAGGAAATTAGAGGAAGTGGTTTGCTGGGGATATGAGTAGAGGTCCTAAAGAACAGAACCAGACTGCATCTATCAGCAGAATCCTACCACTGGAAATGTAACAAAAGTACAATAATCAGGATTTGCACTATTATAGAATATTTAATGACAGGAATACAAAGGAAAGGGTAAAAGGAAGAGAAATGCAAGGTAGTGATCTGTAGTATAAGGCAGGGTTTACTAGATATCACAGAGTTATTACAAAGTGATGAGAGGGATAAAAGGGAAGAAAGGAAATTTATGGGGGGGACAAGTATTTTCAGAGAAATAGAGATGAACAAGAAGGGTGATAGTAAAGGTGGTGCCCAGTGGTGTGCAGAAATCCTTACAAAGAACGTATAGGTTACAGGAGAATGATAAAATTAATTTCATTTACTTTATTTTGGTGTGCTGAAGACTGGAGATTTAAAGCACTGAACTTGGTGTAGGTGTTACTTTAAATTCATGTTGGGTGATTTGTAGACTTTTACAGCCTAGGAGAAGAGGGGAAGAAAGGAGAGGTGAGACAAGCAGCCAACTGAAAAACATAGATAAGGAAAAAAGACAGAATGAGAGACAAGCTGGAGCATTCAGAGTAAATTGAAGATGAGAATCTTGGAACATATTAGGGACATAAAAAAATAAAAGGACCTCCAAAGCATTGCACACACAGTTTGAAATGTGACAATTTTAAAAAATATATATTTTTTGTTATTGATAAAGTACCCAAAAAATAAAAGAAAGGTGGTGATGTAAAAACACTATTAGAACTAACGGAGACTATTTGGACTGGGACTTAATGCCACAAAACATCCTGGCATTAACAAGTGTTGTTCTATAGCTAGTATTTTAAATTTTAGGGCTAATTTTATTTGATTGTATATTATACATACACATATACACGTTTACTTTTTTAAGAATGTTATTGGTCATTGTTACTGTTATGTAAAATTTGTTTTATGTGTATTATTACTTTTTGCTGGTATAGGGATGTTATTGTCTCTTTATGAACTTTAGAATGTTAGTAGAACTGACTAGTAATTTTTTTTATTGGCCTTGGCAGTAATTCTACTAAATATTTTAATTAGTTTGTATTACTTATTTGTAATGTTTTTAACTTTTGATTACTCTGAAGAAGCCCTATGTATGACAAGGGTGAAAGTGCTTAGTTTGAGTGTTAACAAACTGGTATCCATGACAGCTGCAAGCTTATGGAATTATTTATTTTTTGTTAGGAGTGGATCATCTCTATTGCTCAAACAACTCACAAACAGGTCAGAAATGAATTCCAGGTATTAAAACTCACTTAAATGATATTTAAATCAACAAATATAAAACAAAGCACTAAGAAAACTCAAAATGAATTTCTAATTAAACAAAATATCCAAAACTGCTGCATACTGATAAAAAAATATTTCAAATAATTACAAAAACATTTGAAACAACATCCAAATTGCATAAAATGTATAAAAAAGGAAATATGACCATATTTTTTCACTATGTGCTACTTTTTCACATTATCTAAATCTATTTGAAATATCGGAAGTGTCCAAAGTGTTGGCAAGTGCGTGCAGTATTTCAGTACAGTTATTTCACAAAGCACAGCCATTTCGAAGAATACTTTACAAAGTACAATCTTTCAAAGAGTTTCTTGTGCATTTGAATCTTATGAGTACCTGGTGTGTGGGCATGTTCATATATAATTGCAAGGTCATTATTTCCATTGTGTTTAAGCATGTTTTGTTGGCATGGCAGAATGATTTTGCAGACCAAGTCTGCTTGTGTTTGATAACAATATTGCAGAAAATTTGAGAAAGTTTCTGCAAGAGTACAATATTTTCAAACAGACTGCTTTTGCTGACAAAGACACATGTATAAAGGCATTTATTCTGCTTAATTTAGCTGGTTCAGAAGCCATTGAAAGAGAGTGTTCATTTGTGTATGCACCTGCTATGTATGCAGGGGGGGGAAAACTACAATACAGTGGCACCAGTTTAAATGAAGGATAACCCTGAGTGTTTAAAATGTAAATTTAGAGAAATGTGTAACCCACAAATGAACTTTACAATGAAAAGACACTTATTTTACACAAGCGATCAAAAGCCTGGTGAAACTTTTGCAGCATATATAACCAACTTGAGAAATAAGGTTAAAACATGCAGATTTGGTGATTTGAGAGATGAGGTGATAAAAGACAGGCTTTTTTGTGGTATTAAAGATGATGCAGTGAGAAAGAGTTTGCTTCGAGACATTGATTTAACTTTGAATAAGGTCATAGAAATTTGTCAGATATATGACCTTACAGAAAAGCACACAGATATGCTTACAAATGAGAAAAGCATGCTCTCAGTGCCTTCATTGCTAATGTAAGTAGTATGCAGCACGTGGTTAAAATGTACAGGCCTAAGGGTTTGTCAGCATCAGTGTAACTCAGAGTTTTTCTAGCAAGTTCTAGAGCATGCTCTGTGAAGCAGACATGCTCAGTGAAGTACAAGGGTGAGTCAGCTAAATCAAAGAATGTGCCCCCACCTAGCCTCATAGTCAATCATTGCAATTGTGGTAATGATCATTTACCTAAAAGAGAAAAGTGGTTAGCTTTTGGTCAGCAGTATCACAAATGTAAAAAGTGGAATAATTTCAAAATACTTTGTAAGCCAAAAGAGGTTCATTATTTTATTAGAAAAGAGCATTCAAAGAGGCAAGTTGATCAACTAGAAAGCTGTGACCCTAATTTTTTATGTCGATGGCATGTCTGTGCTTGGTGAAACAGTCAATGCAATAGTTTTGTATGCAAATAATGAAGTATTTTGTACTGTTTGGATTAAAAGAAGACCCGTAGAGCTCAAAGTTGATACAGGTACAACGTGCAATCTTATGTAAGCAGAAACACTTGCTAGAGTAAAAGCTGGTGAAAAGCTTGACTTGGTGAAGTGTGCAAAGCTTGTTGTTTATGGTGGTGAAGAAATTCAAAACAAAGGCCCAGTAGTGTTTTCATGTTGCTCTGCAGGGAACAGCTATGACTTGCAATTTTACATAGTCAAGAGATATGTATAGTCATTATTAGGCCTCAGAGACAGTTTGAAAATGGGACTGCTTTCATTTAATAAGGAAGTACACCATGTAAACTTGAAGGATAATAACTTATATTTCACCCATACTATTTTTTGACTATGCTGATCTTTTCAAAGACAAACTAAGCAAACTCTCAGTTGTGTACTCCATGAAGGTAGACCCTGAAGTAAGCCCAGTCATCAGACCAGCACAGAAAGTCCCAGTAGCTATGCAGAGCAGAGCCAAGGCTGAGCTAGACTGAATGGTGCAGTAAGGAGTAATTTGTCCAGTTGCAGAACCAACTGAATGGGTATCCTCCATTGTAGTAGCTCAGATGATATTAGATTATGTATTGACCCAAAAGATTTGAACAAAGCACTAAAGCAACCTCATCATCCAATGCACACAAAGAAGTTGCTGCTCTTATACCAAATGCCACTGTTTTTTTCTGTCTTAGATGCAAAAGTTCATTTTGGCAAATTTTGCTTGATCAAAAATCTTCAGTGCTAACCATATTTAGTACACCATTCGGAACATACAGATTTCTGAGAATGCCATTTGGAATAAATTCTGCTAGTAAAGTCTTTCATTGTGAAATGGAGCAAATTTTTTTCTGGCTATCCATGTGCTATTATAGTAGATGATCTTTTTGTAGGAGGCAATGGTGAATTCAAACAACACAGAAACCTCAAAACAGTATTAGACAGAGATCATTAAGTCAGTCTTAAGCTGAATCCTTGAAATGCAAATTCACACTATGAGATGTTACTTATGTTGGTCATTTGTTTACCAATTCAGCCTTATGACCAGACCCTTCCAAACAAACAGCAATTCTCGACATGCTAGTTCCAGACAATGTCCAAGCCTTACAACATTTCTGTGGCATGGCTAACTATATAGGCAAGTTTATTACAGATCTGAGCCAGCTTTCAGCACCACTTAGAGAGCTGACAATCAAAGATATATCTTGGTCCTGGTCAGAACAACACCAAAGAGCATTTGATGTTCTGAAACAGAAAATTGCCAGTCCACCTACTTTAAGATGCTATGATGTTCACAAACCACTAACTCTTTCCTGTGATGCTTTTAAGTTTGGCCTTGGTGCAGTCATTCTTCAAGAGGGTAGACCAGTAGCCTATGCGTTGAGAACTCTAACCCAAACTGAAATGCAGTATGCTCAGATAGAGAAGGAACTCTTGGCTATTGTGTTTGCATGTTTGAAGTTCCATGATTATAGTTATGGCTGACCTACTCAAATCAAGACTGACCACCAACCTCTAGTTACTATTATGAGAAAGCCAATGCACACAGCTCCTGCTAGATTGCAACACATGTTGCTCACATTGCAAAAGTACAATTTCAACCTTGTTTTCACAAAAGGCAAGCTTCTTTATCTTGTTGATTCTTTATCCAAATCACCCAGAAAAAAAAACATGAACAGCATAAATACGAGAAATGTGATTTTGAAGTCATGGAAGAGAGATTTTTTTCTTCCACACGTCTTGATGAGCTTAGAACTCACACAGCTTCAGATCCAATCCTTCAGAAGCTTAACCACTTCCTCACTCAAGAATGGCCTTCTAAGCAATCATGATTACCAGTAGAAGTGCAGCAGTATTTTCCTTAGAGAGACAAGATTTTGTCTGACAATGGTATCATCATGAAAGGTTCAAAAGTGATTGTTCCAAAATCCTTGCAACAAGAGTACATTAAGATCTTGCACCAAAGTCACCTAGGAACTGATTCTACCAAAGGAAGGGCGAGAGGAATAGTATCTTGGCCTTATATGTCAAAGATATTGAGAGA
The DNA here is from genome assembly GCF_019279795.1 of Protopterus annectens. Lineage (NCBI taxonomy): Eukaryota > Metazoa > Chordata > Ceratodontiformes > Protopteridae > Protopterus > Protopterus annectens. The sequence continues at coordinate 1,794,526,972 of NC_056737.1, forward strand.
GAAATTTCATTGTGCTCTGTTTGTAATAGTACTAAACTGCTTCAACAAAAACAACCACTTCAATTAAGCCAGATTCCTGAACTACTTTGGTCAACAGTAGTCACAGATATCTTTGAGTGGAATGGTCAACATTATTTGATGTTAGTAGACTTTTATTCAATTTGGTTCGAGATTGACCTACATCCTAACCTTAAAATTGGTTTGAGATTGATCTACATCTTAACCTAACATCCAATACTGTCATCACTAAGTTGAAGAGACATGTTTTCTAGCCATGGTAGTCTGCACAAAGTCATTTCTGACAACAGTGCACAGTTTACAAGTTAGCAGTTCAAAAGGTTTGCTGAAATGTAGGACTTTGTTCCCATTATGAGCAATCCTGAATACCTGCAGTCAAATGGCTTGGCAGAATGTGCAGTTCAAAGTGCAAAACAACTGTTAGAGAAAATAAAACAAGACAATACCAATGTTTTTCTAAATGTCCTGAATCTCAGAAACATTCCTCATGATAATCATCTTGGTCCACCTGCCCAGAGACTTTTGTCAAGACATACCATAACCACATTACCAGTCAGTAGCAATTTGTTGGTTCCATGTGCTAAGAGTAATGAAGCAGTAAATCTGAACTCTTGAAAAAGTATTTGTCCCACAAGTCCTATTATGATAAGGCTAGCTAACTGCTCAATCCATTACAAGAAGGGTTAATGGTGAGGGTGCAGACAGCAAAAGATTTTGATTGGATAATACATTTTTGTGACTTAAAGTCATAGCTTAAATTGATATACAAAAAGTTTAAATGTTGACCATAACCACTCACAGTGAACTTTAGAAATTCCATTGTATTATTCAAGTACATCAAAAACTCACCAAAATCTTGAATGGTACCTTTCAAAGGAAAAACAAATCGTCAATGTATCAACGATAGACCAAAACATTTTTTTTCAAAGATTCCAATAAGGTTTTAAGATCCCCTACATATGGTTGTTGTCTAACATTGTCTATTACAGAAAAAACAAAATTCTTAAAAGTAAGACAAACTAATGAATGCCTTGCTAAAGCATTAACTTGTTCTTTTTTCTTTAATGCTAATAAGTGTTCACTGATCCTTTTTTTTAGATTTCTTGTCATCATTCCAATATAATAACTTGGACATGACAGACACTGGGAAACATATATGTAAAGTAAACATAAATGCTGTAAAAACAACAGTTAATGGGAACGGTTTAAATCAGTGTTCAAATTGTAATGTTCCAACAAATAATAATAACACCAGTGAAGTTATTAATGTAGATAACAACCAGAATGTTATGAATAGTGCTAATGTTTCCATGCATGAATCTCAAAATTCTAACCAAAGTAATAATATATCTGTTACAGAAGGGGCTGGTTGTTTCAGGAATGGTGGTCCTTTTTTGGTGGACCAACAAGGGAACAAACGGGGGCCTACGTGGTCCAAAGTGGTATAGAACAAGGGAAGGGGCAGGAACAGAAAGAAATGGTACTTGTTCCTGACCATTCATTATATAACATAGAAATTTTGAACCTTTCCAAAGTACTGATACCACATTCTTTTGTTGACATTTTAAAGAAGAGCTTTTCTTTCATTCCTGGAAATTCCATGAATCTTGCAAAACTAATTGTGGATTTTAGGCTGACTTTAAGGAAGCTAAATTTAAAATACATTATGCAAGATGTTAACTGTGATAGACAGACTCTGGGCCCCAAAAAAGCAAGTACATATAATCCACCTTTATTAGGAACACTTCAAGTCTTTCAACATATGTGTGAGACTGGATTTAGAAATATTGTACCTGATAAAAGTATTGGTAACGTAAGTGATTTGGAAGGCCAGGCCTTGCAGGCATTACGTATGAACAAGCAATTAAGGGTCATAAAGGTGGATAAGGGGGGTAAAATTATTATTATGGACCAGAGTGATTATATCAAATCCATAGAAAATATGTTGAAGGATGAAACAACATACAAAATAGTGGATGTTGCTGTTATAAAAAGGTATTACTTAAGGCTGGACATATGTTTATTTGATTTGTTTTGCCATGTGTGGGGGGGGACTAGATTATGCCAGCTATAAATATTTACAGGTTGAGCATCCAAGTATGGCAATATTTTTTGGGATTCCAAAAATTCAGAAAAATAGTATAAATCCCCCCTTTAGACCCATTATATCTGCTGTGAGATCTAAAACAGAAACACTTTCTATATGGTTAGATTACACCTTGAATCCCATTATGCAAACTTCTAGGTTTTATTTAAAAGATTCTTGGCACCTTCTGGAGTTGCTAAGAGATTTAAAACTTGAAAATGAGTCCTTTTGTTTTGCTTCTCTGGATGTTGCTTCTCTTTATGTGTGTATAGAACAAGAAATACGTATTGAATACCTTAGAGAATACCTAACCACTAACAGTGAATTAGGAAGCACCAAGATTAATACAGTATGTACCATTATGGAGCTTGTACTAGACAACTTTTTTAAGTTCAACAATCGGTTGTACAAGCAGACATCCACAGTTGCCATGGGGGCAAGAGTGGCCTCGGCATTTGCCAATTTAATGATGACAAATTGGGAAAACAAATTTATTGTCAATAGTATCTTTGAAAAAAATATTTTAGTCTATCGTCGATACATTGACAATTTGTTTTTCCTTTGGAGAGGTACCATTCAAGATTTTGGTGAGTTTTTGATGTACTTGAATAATACAATGGAATTTCTAAAGTTCACTGTGAGTGGTTATAGTCAAGATTTTAACTTTTTGGATATCAATTTAACCTATGGCTTTCAGTCACAGAAATTTATTAGCAACATCTATAGAAAATCAGTATTGGTCTATCAATATTTACATAAGGACTCTCTTCATCCACTTCATATGAAAAAAGGAGTTGTTAAGAGACAATTGATAAGACTTAGCAAACTTCTGTCTCTAGATACAACTTTTTTGAGAGAAATTGAAATTTTGAGATCATTTTTTGAGACTAGAGGTTATGATAGTTTATGGTTAAAATCTATCGAGAATGAGGTATTATTGTTAAGAAGGGGTGTTGCATGTCCAATCCTGGCAGGTCAAAATAATGAAACCAATTTTCAAGCTTTGGACAAGGCTGGTAGTAAGTTTACTGGGGCTTTTATTTTACCCATCACTAATGAGATGTGGTGTATAAAAATATTATAGTGGATAATTGGAAAATACTGCTAGGAAATAAGGAGCTTATTAAAACAATAGGCAAGCAACCCAATTTTATTTTTAAAAAAACTTGTAACATCAAAAGTTTATTGGAAAGTGGAACAAATACAAAGAGTGAGAATGAAGGTGGGTTTATTAGAACAAAAGGGACCTATGCCTGTAATAGTTGTAGGCAATGCAGGTACATTAGCAACTGTTCCTCTGTTTACTTTAAGCATAATAAAAAGACCTATTGGTGTTATAGTTACTTTACATGTAACAGTAAGATGGTGGTATATGTTGCCCAGTGTCTGTCATGTCCAAGTTATTATATTGGAATGACAACAAGAAATCTAAGAAAAAGAATCAGTGAACACTTATTAGCAATAAAGAAAAAAGAATAAGTTAATGCTTTAGCAAGGCATTGTTTTTTCTGTAATATACAATGTTAGACAACAACCATATGCAGGGGATCTTAAAACCTTATTGGAATGTGAAGAATCTTTGAGGCAACTTCATTTTGGAGCAGATACCAAGCCCGGTTTGAATGAAACCATTAATATCAAATGTTTTTTGATGATGAAATACTGATTTTATAAATTTTACAAAAAATATGTATGCATATATATATATATATATATATATATATATATATATGTATTTCTTTTAAAAAATGACATTTATATATTTATTTTAGTAGGGACATATGCACATTTATATAATGTTTTAAAACATATGTTTTTTTTTAAAACAAAGTGATTTATGATGTAATCAACCATGTGATTAATTGGAGTATAAATTAAGTGAAAGGGTGGAGTTTATTGTTTCTGAGGAAGTTCACAATTAATAAAAGTGAATGAAAGCACTAGTTTTCATGTCCATCTTTCCTAGCACTGTTGGAGAAGATCACAGTTTGTTCTTGGGTTTAACTCATTAAGGACTGAAGTCAGAAAATAAGATAGACATTTGAGTTTCAGACTTCATACCTTTCAGAAAATTCATGCTAATGTAAAACCTGTTATTCTATCAACTTTCTAAGTTTGTAAGAGCAATATTTAAAAATTGTCCCTATTTTTGGGCATTTGTCCCACGTCTTTCTTATGGCTTTGTCCAGATTTATTTCTCCAAAAGGTTAAGAGATATGTGTTCTGTCACAAGCAAACTTGGTTCTCTCTTTCTTTGGAAATGGCCAGGGGCAATTACTACAAGCTGTCTCAAAGACTGCATCTACTCACACAAGACTAGTGGTGTTTGATAACAGGGTCTTAATTCATTTTAAGCACCTGTTTCCTGAGGATGTACAGCAGGTACTAATGGAGGAAAAAAGCCTGCTACTGGAAAATCTTATATTAGCAAATGTAAAAGTTTTTTTCCTTGGTGGCAGCAACTCAGCCATCACCCACTCAGGCCTAGCTGATTCCTAGTTTTGCAATACTTGTCTAAATTATCATCCTATTGCATTTCTTATTCCTCTGTCAGAGTTAATTTATCTGCTATTTCAGTGTGTCTGCTCATGGATCCTCCTCATTCAATGCAGTCTCATGTCAAAATGTTATTGAAAGGGGTTTTGCATAAGAAGCATCCCAGAAAACATTTGGCTCATCCTTGGAATCTTAATTTTGTGTTAGAAAAGCTAATACTTGCTCCATTTGAAGCAGCTAATCAGTCTGACTTTAGGTTCTTAACATAGAAAACAGATTTATTGATTGCTCTGACATCTGCAAGAGGGTCACCTGAGTTGCACGCTTATGATGGTTCAACCCTCTCTCACTTTCCACAGGTACAAGGTTTCTTTGAGAACTAATCCTTCTTTTATGCCTAAAGTGGCATTCAAGTTTACTTCAATCCAAGCTATCCATTTCCTGAACTTAAAAATGAGGGAGAAAAGATACTTCATAGCCTGGATGACCACAGACAACTCAGGTACTCTCTTGACAGCACTAAATCTTTCAGATCTTTTGATCAATTGCTACTTTCTTGTGAAGGTAAGAAAAAGGGCAACCCTGTGTCAAAACAGACTATTTCAAAATGATCGTCTAATGCTATTACCTTTTGTCAATCTTACGATAACAAATTTATTCCAGGCAGGGTCAAAGCCTATTCTACCTGGGTCTTGGCTTCATCTATGGCTTTTTGGAAAGGGTTAGATTCTAGAGGTATTCTAGATGCTGCTACTTCATCATCTGCATATTCTTTTAGAAAGCACTATAAGCTGGATTCCTTCCCTAGGTTTAAATCAAACTTTGCTAGGACCATTCTCCAGGATCTCCTAGACCCTTCTCTTTCCACCTGCCAAATATACTTGATATGGTAATCTACCCATATAGCTAAGGCTATTGCAAAGTAAATACTGCTGAAGTAGCCACTCCTTCTCTTCATGCCCCTTGTTTTAAAGTGTGTTTTTTTATGCCAGGGTGTGAACATTTATTTTGTTGTTCTTCCTAGCATTGTCCTTTCAGGTCTCAGCTTCCCTCTGTCTGCTGACAGGAAAGCTCTGAAAGGCTTTGCACCAAAATTTGTCTTTTATTCAGTTCAGCTTGAGCTGCTTGACAGTTTGGGTGTGTGGAAGGTGTTGTGAAGCTTTGGAAGCTGTACAGCTGTTATATCCTTTGCAGGATATAACCCATAAAGCTAAGGCTACTGCAGAAGTGATCATTTGAATATATACTCCTCTCCTCATCCATGTCTAAGTTGGGTGTTGAATTGGGTAGCCTGGTTTGGAGGCAAGGCTTTTTTCTATCCATGCCAGTGGAGGTGGCTAAAGTGTTAGACTCATATCGATGCAATAAACTGTTTACTTTAGGCCTCTGTTTTTTACTTAAGCTCCACTCCAAACAATCACTAATCCACAAGCCAAGTACAATAAACCAAACAAACATCAAAAAAATCAAGCTAGGACTATAAAAGTGACTCCCACAGCAATGAATATAAGAATGACCCCAAATGCATGCTCTTAAACTATATATCTAGCCATATTTACTAAATGAAAAGTAAAATAATCACACAAAAGTGAATAAAAACACCAATCTCAGAAAAAAGTAATGATTTTCATCAACCTAGAATGTAGCCAATGGGAAATAGAAAAAAATAGAAAAAAATTAATTCAGTAAAAAATAAGAAGTTGTGTCAAAATGGCACCTTTAATACTGCTGAAGAACTGTTCTACTGGAACATAAGCAGCATGCAAAATTAAAACATCAACAGTTCTAGTCCTATAAAACATCTGAAGGCAATAAAATAACTATACTGCAACATATTAAAACATAAAAAAATGAACTCAGAATTTTAGTAATCTCCTAAACCTCAGGTCTTCCCCCTTCTACATATAGGCTACTGAGGTTCAATCTCTGACTTGCGTACAGAGCCTCAACAGATCCTGTTCTGACAGACTGAATGCACATTCTCAAGTCCAATGGAGGCAGGAAACACCTGCTCAAGAGATCTAAATCTCCTTTGCAACATAAATAGAACATGTTGGAGGGACACATATATATCACCCAGAATACTGTTTCTTTGGAGTCATTTTCCTCTCCACCTAAAGCAAAAATTTCCCTAACACTATTTGTATGTAATCTCTGTGAATGAATGGGTAACCCCAAGTTTAGCCCTGATTTAGCACTCTTGTTCTACATGGATAGGTGCAACATGTGTTCTGCTCATCTCAGATTTGTAAATAAATGTAAGGTCTAAAAATCTTCATGGTAATATATGGCTGGACTTCTAAAGATCTTCACAGATCAATAGTGAAATAAGTATCTATGAAACTATGAACAAAATACAGCTAAGATGCCAACACAAAATACAGTAAAAATGTTTAAATAAAATAAAAATAAATAATTCTCTAATCTGTAAATTAAAATTACCTGTCACCTGCTAGATCTACCAGCTACTATCTTACATTATCCAACATATCCCACAGTATTCATCCAATCATTAAGACTGACTAGAAGCTGGAAATCCATGTAAAGTTCAGACTAAATTTCAAGAAAGAAGCCTGAACAAAACAACCCAAATGACTACTGCCAGTGTCTGCTATACCTAAGGAATCCACAACAAACTTCTTTCCCACTGGTGTTATCCCTGAAATTATCTTATGTGGCAACTAATATTGTCACCATTTGAAAAATGGAACTGAACTGTGACCCATATATTAAAAAATCTAAATGCATTACTACTCCATGTCCAATACTCTATAACCTAATACATATCTTAAAAGCCTTATACATCAGATTTACTCCACAAACAAGTCCAGTGGAAACACACACACTTACACACACACACACACACACACACACACACACACACACATACACATACACAAACACACACACACACACGCGCGAGCACACACACGCACACACATGCACACACACGCACACACACACACATACATACACACACACACACACACACATGCATGCATATATTCACACTCAAAATTAATCAAATCTTATTTCTCCAAACAATCACCATCATCATCATCATCATCTCCTTTTTTCCCATTTACATGGGGTCAGGGTATCGTATTAACTGTCGACAACTCTCTCGATTCAGTGCCACTCCCCTGCCTTCTTCAACACTCATGCCTGACTGTCGCAGATCTTCTTTCACACAATCCATCCACCTCTTTGCTGGACGCCCTCACTTCCTCTTACCTTCTTCCTGTCTGTCCCAAACCTCCCTCACCAGATTGTCTTCTGCTTTTCTACACATGTGCCTAAACCATCGTAATCTGTTTTCTTTGATCTTTTCTGCAATTGGAGCTACTTTGGCTTCTGCTCTTATGTCCTCATTTCTTCGCCTGTCCCGCAGTGTGCATCCTACTACATTTCTCAGGCACTTCATTTCCATCACCTCTAGCTTCTTCAACTGTTCTGCCTTTACTGCCCAAGTTTCTGTACCATACAGTAGTACTGGTTGCACCACTGTCTTGTACACCTTACTTTTCAGCTTCTTCGGCATTCTTCTCTCATATACTACACCTGATACTCTATGCCAGTTGGCTGCAGCCCCTCTGATTCTAGCTTTGAACTCTTCATTCAGACTACCCTTCTCCTCAACCACCCCTCCCAGATACTTGAAGCTGTTTACCTGTTCCACTATCTTCCCATCTATCTCTATTCTCAGCTTCTTCTGATTTCCCCAATCTGCTGCCATTACCACTGTCTTATCTGTGCTTAGTTTCATCCCATGTGCCTTCAGATTTGCATTCCATTCTCCTGTCCTTTGCTGAAGTTCTAGATCAGAGTCTGCCTGTACTGCCACATAGTCTGCATACAGCAGCTTTGTTGCTCTGACCCTCCAACCTGTTTGCTGATGTAGTCCATTACCAGTATGAACAGCAGTGGGCTCAGAGCTGAACCCTGGTGTACACCCACTCCCACTGGGAACCCTCAGTGAGGCCAAACACTGTTTGTACTTGAGTCACTGGGTCCTTGTACATAGCCTGTACTAATTCTACCAATGTTTCTGGGACTTCAAACCACCGCAGTACTGCCCAGATCAGCTTTCTTGGGACCTTGTCATATGCTTTCTCGAAGTCTAGGAAAGCCCAGTTTGACTCTCTCCTCTTCTCTAGTTTCTTCTCAAGTATCTGTCTCAATGCAAACATCGGGTTAATTGTGCTGCATCCTGATATGAATCCAAACTGTTCATCTCCCATCTTACATTCTACTATTCTGCGTATCTGTTTATCAATCACCCTCTCCAGAACTTTCATGCAATGTGGTAGGAGTTTGATGCCACTGTACTGTCCACAGTTGTGGATGTCCCCTTTGTTCTTGTACACTGGCACGAGTATGCTTATTCTCCAGTCATCTGGAATATGCCTTTCTCTCCACACTGCAATTAGTACCCTCAGGAGCCATTTCTCCCTTAACTCACCCAGCATTTTTATCATATCTGCTGTGACCTCATCTGAGCCTGCTGCTTTCCCTGACTTCATTTTCCTTAGTGCTGCTCTTACTTCTTCTAAGCTGGGCTCCTCTTCTACTCTCATTGTAGGCTGTTTCTGGGGTAGTACCGCTTCTGTGGGGTTTTCTTCATTCAGAAGCTGCTGGAAATACTCCTTCCATCTGCCTTTGATGTCCTGTGGGCTGGTAAGCAGGTTGTTGCTGGAATCCCTTATGAAGGGTGTCTGACTATCTTCTTTATCTTTCTGTCTTTGCCTTGCAACCTGGTATAGTTTCTTTGTGCCCCTTACTGAGTCACTTTCCAGAAGCTGAGAGAGTGCCTCTGATGCCCTATTCTTTGCTATTGCAACGTCTTTCTTAGTTTCTTTGTTAGCCAACCAGTAGTCCTTCCTAGCTTGGTCAGTCTTTTCAATCTCCCACTTCTTCCTGCACTCCTTCTTTCTTTTGATTACTTCCTGCACTTCTGCATTCCACCACCAGCTTTCCTTATGTACCTTATTTCCATACCTGGCTCGGCCACATATCTTTTCTGTAGTCCTAACACATGCTGTGTTTAGGTGCTGCCACTCTTCTTCAACTCCACCTATTTCCTCCTCTTCTTGGAGTGCTAGAGCCCTGAGTAATTCCTTGAACTGCTGTACTTTCTCTCCAGTCAACTTCCAGGTCTTCAGCCTGGTCTCTATTGGCCTCAGAGCCTTCTCTGACCACTGCTTGCAGCTAATTGTGGCAACTACTGGTTTATGCTGTGAACCGAGAACACGGATCACAAACTGCACACCGTGGCAGGGCTAGCCACTCGACGGTGTAAAATATGGCTCTAGGTGATTCGGTCATGTTGACTGTCGCCAAAAAAAGGGCATGGGTAGTTACCGGTGATAAGTGGGTTGAGGACCCGGCCTACACTCTGACTCACGCCAGGGACCCATGCTAACGGTGGGAGGGGTATATGTGCCCCTATTGGCCAGTGTGTGCCCGCCATAAAAAAGCCCAGCAGCCCTGGGTCAATAGGCTACTGGCTGACCGGTGTCTAGTTGCCCAGCCTGGGTTACCTGGGATAGCTCTGTTGAGTGAAAGCTGGACATAAAACCAACCAACCTGCCAAACATGAACTAAGAATTGCTACGCTTAATGTAGGTTCACTGACAGGATGCAGCTTAGAAGTGGATGACATGATGATACGGAGGAGGCTGGACATCCTATGTATCCAAGAGTTGAGATGGAAGGGCAGTGCAACAAAGCCACTTGGCTTGGGATCCAGACTCTACTACTCAGGTCGTGGACAGGCTAGAAATGGTGTAGGAAATGTGGTGAGACAGAGGCTTCAGAAGTCAGTGAGGGATATCATCAGAATTAATGACAGACTCATGGCAATCAGACTCCAGTGTAATGATAGGACAGTATTCATAATCTAAGCCTATGCCCCACAGCAAGGTTGTGATAGTGAGGAAAAGAGTGCATTCAGACAGCAGTTGCAGGACCTACTAGATAAAGCAGGACAACATGAATTGGTGTTGATAATGGGTGACTTAAATGCACATATCGGGACAGACAGAACAGGATATGAGGACTGCCTGGGTCCACATGGGTGGAGCAATAGGAATAAAGAAGGAGAAGCCATTCTAGACTTCTGTCTGGCAAATGGCTTGATAGTAGCCAACACATGGTTCAGAAAGAGAGACAGTCACAAGATCATATACAAGAGTAGCCAACATGCAACTCGGGTAGACTTCCTCCTAGTAAGGAAAAGGCACTGGGGTAGAATCCATGATTGCAAAGTCATCCCCAGTGAAACAGTCGGTTCACAGCATAAACAATCACCACTGCAATAATAAAAAAAAAGTCATCCGCACAGAAAACTCTTTTATCCTGTTGTTCATAAGAAATAAATACATAAACACATGCCTAATGTATCACCCACACACTGCAAAACTGTTGCAGTTAAACATATGTATACACGCACAAACATGTACACACATACATGCATGCTCTAACTATTTAAACAAAAAATAAACAACATTAAAAGCCATAAAAACTAAATTAATGTAACATTAATTTCCCTGCATGGAACTTCACCCCCAGTGAATAAAAATATTGAGGTACAGTTACACCTCAAAAAAGTAGTACACACACTTGCACTAACACTCTCACAAAACTCTCTCTCACACACACACACACACACACACACACACACACACACATGCACACTGTGATCAAATGATGCTTTGGTCAACAGCTTTCCTGCCTTTCCCATTTGGTTGACAGGTCAACTGATTAACAGTGGTGGTGTCAAATCTCTGTAAAACCAAGGTTGGAGAATATGCCATTTCTCCTGTATTGTGCAATCCTGAGTTGATATATTTAATCAGCAGGGGATATGGAGGGTGCAAAAACAACTTTTTTTGTTCTTAGTTTACATGCTTCAGCTTTATATCTTGGAGTATGCATATTTTGTTGTTAGTGTTTTTAGTTTTAATCTTTTGTGGTTGATTATTAATTTGCACACACTAACCTTCAAAAGTTTCACTTTGACTCTTTCATATGGGTAATGTTTGACTTACAGTGGGTGAACAGCCAATCATGTCCACATTTCTGAGTAGTACTGACCTTTCATTGTGCAGTTAACATAAAACAGTCACTTACAGTACTTCATAATAATAATAACAGAATACTTGTTTACACTAGCAGCCACCCCCCCCCAAAAAAAATCCAAACTACAGCATAGAAAATAATATAATCAATATAAAATAATGAAGCAAATGCATAATAGGACATATGGGATTTTTTATATATGTATGTATATATATATATATATATATATATATATATATAAGAAATGTATCCACCATTCAATCCATTCCAAATGACATTTACAGATCCATCACTCTGTCTCTGAGAAATGAACTCCACTACAAAACCATTGAAAATGCTGACTGCCTTCCTTGCCTTTCAATTATTTAAACTTATTAAGAATGAGACCTTCCACTGACTAGCCTTCAGACTATTCAGAGATGTATCAACATACAATCTTAGATGTCCTAGCCACTCAAGTCCCTCCTCCAAACCCCCTGAACTAAGTTTCGCTGCACAGACCATACTTAGTCCTTTATTTCCAAACTGTGGAAATCTCTACCTACTTTTCTTAAAGATCACTTTTCTTACTCCATTTTATGTTCACATATAAAACACATTTTGAGACTCTAGAAAAATGAAACTGCTATCTCTCTGGTCATATAACTTAACCTCTTTGTACACTCCTTACCTCTACGTACCTTGCTCTGACTCTATTTTTGACTGTGATTCTTTCAGCATGCCAGGTCTGATTTCCAGTCTCTGTATAATGCATGTATATGTTGTGTTTTTTTTTTTTACTTACTCTATATATAATGTCATTTATCTATTGTCTTTATTCCCTCAAGCCAATTTTGATATTCATTGTGTATGTAATATATGTATTTATTGCATTTTGTCATTCTCTGAGAATATAATGTCATGTAACTATTGTGTTTCTCAGGGTGGATAATGAAATGGGTCCAGTGGGATCAGTGCTATACCTCGGTTAAACAATATAAAATAAAATAAAATAAAATAAATAAATATGCCCTGTACTAATCCTGCATTGACTGTTAATACCAACTCCAAGTACTTTTCTATGGCGAATGATTCAAGAAAAAAAATTAAAACACTCCCATACAGCTCAACTCTTCCAGTGCAAATGGTAGCAGCAGAGTTCATCAAGTCTGGACTGAGAGATGAATCATTTGATCAAAAGCCTTTCATTCATCTCAAAGTTTTGTAACCTCAGAGCAGGATACATTATGTTAGTAGATATGTATTAGCTACATGGATGTGTGTTTAAACATACCTTCAGCTGGGCAATACAGCATGTTGAAAATGCAGCATTTTGAAAACTCAGCAACTTCATATACACCTGATTGAATCCCCTATGTAGACATAGATTCCATGACATAAGATGTATGTGCTTGTATGCAGTGTTGTAAGTGCATTATAATGTAAGTCATTATGATAGAGCAGCAGGTATGCAAATCTGTCCATAGATGTTTCCACTGTCTTTTGCATGGTAGCTATGCCACCAGTTATGGCGTCCATAGTGAACACGTCTATCACCAGGTGTCATGAGCAAGGTATAATCAACAGCTGAATCATGTAATGGCAAACTTAAGCATATAATGGTATTTGTACATATTAGAAACAGTAGTTCATAAAAAGATCCATTGGGATTGTAGGTACAAATGATTGCAGAAATGCAAGGGAGAAGCCATATCAGTATCTACAGTAAATTATAAGAAATTAAAAAAAAAGTAATCTACATTTTCACTTACCAGACACAGTACAATTGTTGGTGTGTGAGAAATCCACTAATTTAAGAGTCAGCAGAACTACAATGTCCAGGGACTCTCAGTCTATTGTAATGGATGATGTCATGGCAGGAGGCACATCTACAGATGTATACTGCTTTGTAGAAGCCAGTTTGACTGTCAATAGTTACCAGTTGTTTTATACCATGAGATGTTACTCACAAATATATGTTTATTTGTGTTAATTCTGTATTTGGAAATGAAAAAGAATTAAAAGCACTACTACCACAGAAACACTTTAATAGCTATTAAAGTGTTCTTGTGGTACCAGTGCTTCGAATTCTTTTTCTTTTGTTGTTGTTGGAGCTGCTGGTTTTGTTCTCTATCCACCAGTTTTGCATGTCATTTTGTATTTGTTATACCTGCATATGTTTTCCTGTATGTTCACTACAATTCATAGTGTCAGGTACCTAAAGTGTGTGAGTTATTTTTAGATGTCGTGTGCCTATCAGTGATATGTGTGTACTGATGTTTTGGGAAACTGTGCAATTCAGGTTGAGTACATTTACTTTACTCAGTGTTTATGGTGAATACAAATGAGTTCACTAGATGCATCCTCATTTTCAATTATGTGAACCTCAAGCTTCTTTGTGTTTGACAAACTCATAATTTGACAATGTAATTTTGACTTGCACAACCTTACTAAAATGCACATTTGCACAGTTAATATATATTTATGATATCGTAAAATATGTTTGAATCTGTTTTAGTAACTCTGCATTCTGATGCCGATGAATGTCATTCCATAAAAAGGACTAATCAGACCCTTGGCTGCCTGCATCATATTATTCATTATCTTCCATCTGTCTCCCACAATCAACCAGTTGCTGCTTTTTCCATAGATTATTCTGCAGTTCTTGGTTATGCACTACAGCTAGCTCACAGCTTCCTGCTAAATAAAACTTTAATAAGCCTATAAGAATGGAAACAAATGTGCTTCTTTCCTGGGTTATAGATCACATCACATCCACTATGAAACCCCACATGAGAAGACACTGAGGAATCCCACTGATGAACACAAATATCTGAAATAGAAAAAGGGACAAAACTCTTTGTTTTTTCTATGGAGTATGATCCCAATGTGGGGAAGAGGACTTGAATAGATAGATAGATAGATAGATAGATAGATAGATAGATAGATAGATAGACAGACAGACAGGCAGATAGACAGGTAGATAGCCATACAGGCAGACAGAGAGATAGATAGACAGATAGATAGATAGATAGATAGATAGATAGATAGATAGATAGATAGATAGATAGACAGACAGACAGACAGGTAGATAGCCATACAGGCAGACAGAGAGATAGATAGATAGATAGATAGATAGATAGATAGATAGATAGATAGATAGTTAGATAGATAGATAGATAGATGATAGATAGACAGGTAGATAGCCATACAGGCAGACAGACAGGCAGATAGGCAGGTAAATAAACAGCTAGATAGATAGATAGATAGATAGATAGATAGATAGATAGATAGATAGATAGATAGATAGTAACTCCTCCATGGTCATACAAACATGAAGAAGAGAGGAATCTCCCTATCTAAAGGAAGGGTGCCAGCAGGGATTTCTTATGGACGGCAGTTAATAGTATTTGGTTCCTCTCTATCTTATTTTTCAGGCAGTTGATACTAGGAAATCTAATCTTGACCATCTGTCATTACTTGTCTGTAAAGCTGTATGACTGAGCTGAACTCTGCAGCAAAATAAAGATGCTTCCTCTTAACTTTGCTACAAAACTATATAATCATAATACCCATTAAAAACTAAATATCTTCCTCTAGTGAAATGTTTTGAGTAGAAACTTGTACTCTTATCCGACTCCATTAATCACCGTATAAATCATAAAACAAAAAAAAAATGTTATTGGTACTGGAACTCATTGCCAGAGTTCAAACATAAACTTAAATACCTGTACTTAAATGAATAACCATATTAATACAACAATGTCATTGCTTACTTTACTTTTCATTCAGTGATGACTAGGATTTCCATTTTGTTACCTCCAGTGAGTACTGTGCATTTCTTCATTATCTCCTCTCCCGTGCTCTTTGCATTCACATATTCTGCCTTTCTTCTCCATTATCCTATCTGTTCTTTTTTTCTTCTTATTATTATTATTATTCTTTTTTTCTTCTATTGACTTCCAGCTTCTTCTCTCTTCCTCACCCTCCTCATCTGTTGTCTTAAATTTTAATCCTTAACAATAGCTCTCCTTCCTGAGATCCATAAGTTCAAAGGGAGAGTCTGCCCAGATGGCCTTTTCCCACTTTTGCTAGTTACATGTTCTTGTTTAATGCCTACTTTTATTTTTATTTCTTCATTTATTATATTGTTTTAGTTATAACTTTAGTACTATAAATGTAATTTGAATTAATACTACATAATGGTTTGCTAGCTCCATTGGCATAGACAGATAATGCCGTGACTATGACCAAGGCAATCAGAGTTTACTTGGTGATTTGGGTAGCTGATGTAACTGACAGGTTGGAAAGGAGAAATAATACAGCATTGTTGGCTCATCTCTTTTCAGATGGGGAGTTTGTAGGTGAGTTCCTTGGATATAGGGTCTCATGGTACAGTCTCCAGTAGATACTGGAGACAAAGAAATGCTGGTTCCTAAGAGGGCAGGGTAGTGTTGAGCAATTGCATCACTTCTGGAAATGAGTATGACATGCCTCACTAATGCCAACTGTACACCGAACCCTGAAGTACTTTACCCACACAAACTTGCACGTTCATATGCACATAGACACACACATGCACAAACATACCAACATATTTGCATGTAGGTACATGCATATTCATGCACTTGCACATGCACAGACAAATGCACTCGTGAGCACACAAGTAGACATGTGCATTTAAATATGCCTATAAATTCACATGATGTTCTGTTCACTCCAGCCACAGTCTGAGCACTTTTGTGTAAGTGTCCTAATACATGTGCATTTATCATCCTGAGCTCCCTTTCTTGGTGTGTCAACATCAAGTCCACTTCATCAAACTATTATGTCAGAAAGGCATTTTTCTGGCTCAAGTGGAATTCCTTACTCCTTTCAGTAGAAAACATCAACTGTCATCTTCCTGATCAATTGATCAGCTTTTCTAACTACCTTTCAGATTCTACCCCAGTCTTCCATTGTTATACTTATCCGTGTTATCAAAAAGAAGGCTGATGGTGATCTGTGTTTTGTTCAATCAGACATGCATGAATTGAGCCCCCTGGAATCCAAGCACTGCTTATACTGTTTATTCCTAATGTCATCTGTCTTGTCATAGCATACTGTCTTACTTTCCTGTCATACAAGCTGCAATTCAATTACACAGTCTTGGTTTAGGCCATCCAATATTATTCGTTTTTCTAGTATGTCATACCAGACAAATGCTGGCAGACACAGTAAAGCAGGATAAAAAAAACTTTTCATAATAAAAGATTTAGCACTTTCATTCATTACAATGCTTACAAACTTATTCAGAATGCATGAGCATGCATGATAATATAATCACATGACTAGAAAACAAGATTGATTGTTTTTTACTAATAATGATTTTTATTAATGATTTTGTTATTCTGATTGGTTGCTTTGTTGTCATGTGCATTGGCATTTAATCATTCTAATTTATTAGCTATTTCCTTATACAAAAGTAAGATAAATGTTCTGGTGTCTGTCTACTGCTGTCCTCATTGTGCTAGAGTTCCTTGTCTGCATTATACCCTCCCTTCCTTTTACTTCATGGAGATCACGTAGAGGTATTCATTCAATACCTCTGTTTAATTTTTTTTTCTGTGAACTTCCTTCTATCTGTACTTGCTGGGTCTGTCCCTCCATCCTTTATTTCTGCTGTGTACCTGTGTATTTGTTCTGTTAATTCACACTAAAGAATCCTGAGTAGACCTGTATCACACACCAGCAGTATTTATTAAGCTCAAAAATGATAGAACACTTTTCGTTAATCCACAATAGTTTAACTTCATCAGATACACACTTCCTTAGAAGCAAGAGTTGAAATAATCACTTGTCACACCACATGGTCTACAACCAAGGGTTGTTGGGTGTGGCAGCTAACACTCCTAAAAGGAACCCTTCCCTCTGAAGCACAAAAGCTAATTTTGTAACACAAAACAAAATATCCAGTTTGATAAAAATGTGTATTTTTTCTGTTCTTGATATCTTCTGATGCACTAACCCTCTGTCTACTTTCTGCTTCCTTCTGTTGCATCTTTTCCAAATTCTAGCTACCTCTTTTTTACTTCTTGTAGGGTTTCTATTCTTCTGTATGAAATTACCTCATCTCTCTCCCCAGGCTCATTGACTTTCATCTCTTCTTCACTTTTTGCCATTTCTCCTCATATGTTTGCCTATAGCCCTGATTAACCGATCTCTAGTAAAAGCCCCTAACTTGTTCACATATTCAATTTCTGTCTAACTTTCTAACTTACTTCTGATCATATCTCTCATGGCATAACAATCCATCCTCAGGAACCCCTCATTGTTATTGTTATTTCTGTCCCCTAACACACACACACACACACACACACACACACACACACACACACACACACACATTCTTGGGGTATTCAGTTATTCAGTGCTGTCTGATGGCATCTTTAGCTGCAATTCTTCAACTGCCCGCCTTAATTAGGAAGCTTTTCATAGTCTTGTTCTTTTGAGTGCAATCCTTCACCAACTGGTTGCTTTCCTCTTGGTCCAAAGCTTCAGTCACCTCATGAAAGCTTTGGTGTTCCTGATACACTAGTTTCATTCTGACAAACTACACTTTCACCAGGATCATGTCCTTCCTCTTCCTAGTGCAGTTCTTTATTCGAGTCTCAGCCTCTTACATTCATCCTGTGATGTGTCTTTGTACACATCATTGTTCCTGTGTAACCTTGCCTCATTCCTCTAGCCTACCTGCTAATCCTTCAAACTTTCATGTGGTGGAATTTTCCCTTCCAACTGCCCTTGCTTCTAATGCCCTCACTTTATGTAGATCACAACATCCCCAACACCCTTCCCTTTTAGTCATTTTTTTGTCTGTACCTTTGTACTACCATGCAATTCCCTACTCTTATCATATTTCTGATTTTCATATGAGCTGCTGCAATGCCAAGTTTTTTAACAAAGGACCATTTAATGAAAAGAAGTTTCAATTGCTCAGATATTCTTACAAGAACACTTACGCTATCCTTTTCAAATGCTTCTGATTCATCTAAAATGCTGATCTCTTTATCATTCTTTTAGTTAAATCACTTTACTCTAGCATGGATGCACTCTGCCAGAATAAAGTTTATATTGAACACATTATGGGTCACTGTTTACATTAGCTGAGAGCAAATTTGGCTGAAGTTTTGCATCATTTACTCCTAATTAGGAAAGTGACAGAATCCTCATTTAAAACAACAAAATAAATTATTGTTTTTATTAAAAAAAAACACAAATTAATCTCCCAGTAATACAATATGTTCCGCAGATTTTATGTGCTTCAGTTCATTGTTTGAGGTTACACCCAACACTGTGATTCTTCCAAAACTCTATCCAAAAAAGATGACCAGGCACAGATGTCAAAAGAATAAACATTTTCTTCAGCACTTTATATATTTAATACATTTACCCATTCCTCTCCATATCTACCATTAAATTAGCTGTTTTGTACTATTATTTTATTCAAGTTTAAATTAAATCCTTCAGAAATATGTACCTGGTCAATTCTCTCATAAATGATTTTATTTTCCAATAGTGTTCTGTATTACAGAAATGCACAATTTCCAACTTTTAATTAATAATATAAGATTTTTTCACTCAACTAGATCTTGGCTTTAAGAACTTTTCCACTGTTAATATTGGTAGATTAATAGTCTGTGCCTAAGATCAGAACACTTGGACTGACATATTCCCATTGCACAGTTGAACTCATATGCATTTACTTCTTTCTACTGATCAGTATTGTACAAGGCTCAGTACATTTACAGATGTGACCTGGGATTTTCCATTACCACTGCTGTTGAGCTTTGCTGTTCTATCTGCAGATCGTGGGTGGGATTCAAAAAATTCCTGCATTATAACACTGTACAGAGTAATTAAAGGGACAATGCAAGAAGTAGTATTCATGTGTGATATGCAAAAGAATTATAATATGGACAAGGCAAATTTTATCCAATGAAGAAGGCAGTGTAAATTGACTTTGCTTGCAATATGATTATATGCATGCATACACAACTGGGAATTCCAAACATTTTTATACTATTGCACTCCTAAGTTTGTGGTTTTGTGGAGTATTTAAAGGCATAATGCATGCCACTGGAGAGCTAAATATGGTTGTCAATGTGGCATTTCCTGTAGCTAGTCTAGTCCAGATACAGATTTGCTGTATCCAGGACTGGTTGTAAGCTTCTGAGAGGTGCCAAAGTCTGCTCATCAATTTTTCCCTTAGATCTGCTAATTCTCTCCTCTCCTGCACTTTTACAAGCTTATTAGTCTAGCACTTTACCATACCAGACTTCTTGTAGCAATTATTGTAGCACACAAAAGGGCTACCAGCACTAAACATTTTACAAGGAAACAGCTCCAGTACTTATTATTAATGCCCACCCCTCCAGGCATGACTAAAGGTCAGTTCCCTGTGCTTTCTCCTATTAACCTGGTGACTTTGGGCATCCTGAGGCAATGTACCAACTGCGTCGTGTACACCAACAACCCTCTCCTCTTACCTCCCAACACTCAGACTTGCGAGAGATGCACTTATATATCCAAACTGGAAGCCATGCACTCTCCAGCCAAGACTGGAATAGTTGGTCAAGAGGAGAAGGTGAACAATTGCACCACACCACATAAAACACATAGTGCTCTAGAACACACACCAGCACTGACTTCACATAAAAACGCAAACCACACACCCACCTTCACAGAGGCTCTCAATAAAAATCTACCCGAACAGCAGAGACCTCCAAGGCAGAAATGCACTCCACCACCACAACACAACACTAATAACGAGACACATAACTCTCCTAAACAGTGTGTCACTCAACCAAAGCCCTTAAGGCAAAACAGCATGCCAAATACACTAGTCATAGGTGACACGATAGTGAGGCACACTGATGTCCAACTCACTAGGTTGAATAAGGAGAAAGTAACAGTCAGCTGCCTGTCGGGTGCCAGGATCTACCACATAACGCACGCACTCAGGCCCCTCAACAACAGGCACAGATATGACTCTGTCATTGTACATGTGGGTGTGAATGACCTGAGATGTACCTCCCTGGACTACATGAAAGGAGACATGGAGGAGCTCTCGGATTATGTAGCCCAGGCAGGTATGACCCTAGCCCTGAGCAGCATCCTACCATCACCCAGAATGATACCACAGTACAAGAAGAAAATGATTGATTTCAACAATTGGCTAAGTTTCTGGTGTCATTTTAAGGGGATCCAGTATCTGTCTGCTTGGGATGACATGATTGATAGACCTTGATGCATTGCCAGAGATGGCCTGCATCTATCACCATTGAGCTTCCAGATACTGTCCAAGGCTCTTGTCAACCCTATAGTGCCTTTTTAGGCAGTGCGCCAAAGACCAAATTACCACCGTAACAGCTACAAATAAATGCAATCTGAGAGTCATGCTGCTCAATGCTAGAAATCTAAATCTCAAAATGCACTCGCTTGAGGCACTCCTTAAAATGGAGAATGTTGACATTTGTGCTGTAACAGAGACCTGGTTCAAGGCAGCAGAGAACATCCCAGCACTACCAGGCTATAACTCATTCCACACCTTTCAGCTCCAGAACTTGGACCGAAGCTCCAAAGGTGGTGGTGTTTCCATATTCATAAAGGATGCTCACACCTCCAGACTGGTAGCCCAACATAAAGCATCAAAGATACTTCAGGTGCAGCTAACATTGGGTAAGACAGTGATTCAGGTCGTAGCCTGTTATAGGTCCCCAACCATGTCCCAAGACACTCACTTCATGTTCCTAAGCACCCTGGAGAATATAAGGGTCCAACCTAACTCTTTCATACTGGGCGACTTCAACTACCCCTCCATTAACTGGGAAAACTATTCATGCATCAATACACTTGCCCAACATTTCCTGGAATTCATTAATTCCAGTGCCATGGACCAGCTCATTCTTACTCCCACTAGAGGTAGCAACATCCTTGATCTGTTAATTACTAATATGGGCGACCGTTGCTCTACACCAATAGTCAACTCCTCCCTGGTTAGATCTGACCACAAATTAATCACCTTGGAAATCCACATCCCTCCCACCCCCCACAAAGGTAACCACCATGAAAAACTTCTCCAAAGCTAACTTTGGGCTCCTAAGAACAGAGATCACTAACTTCACAACACCCACGCAAAGGGAGAATAGTTGCATGATCACCAAATCATACACCAATGCACTGTACGAGCATGTACACAAATGCATGGATCTCAGCATACCAAATAGAACCAAGGCACTTTCCTCCAAAAAAAGGAAGCCAATCTGGTGGTCCCCTGCCATAGATGAACTCTACAACAGAAGGAGGAAACTGATGCATAATGAGATGAAGGCTCAAAACGTGAAAAACTCCCTTATCAGCCTTAACAAAATGTTGAGATCCCTCATCAAATCCTCCAAAGCTAGCTATGAAAACAGAATTGCAGCAGATAGTAAAGACAACTACAAGGCCTTCTATAGTTATGTAAAGAATATCCATGGCAATACCCAGATTTGCTGTGAGCTACTACACAATGGTACCTCCAATACCAAGCCAACAGATATTGCCAATATACTGGCCAACAGATTCAGTGCCAACTTTACCCCCCCCCCCAAAGGACCAATCACAATACCAGTAGATTGCCAGGCACCCAGTATTACTGCTACACAGATTAAAACAACACTGTCCAAGGCCAAGAATACAGATTCTATGGGACCTTGGCTGTGTTCTACATGAACTACAGAGTGAACTGGCACATCACCTGTGTGCCCTGTTCAATCACAGCCTCACCTCAGGCTTTGTCCCTGCAGAATGGCATACTTCTATAGTCATCCCTCTCCACAAAGGAAGAGCAACTACAGACCCCGAGAACTATCACCTCATTAGCCTGACAAGTCTGATATGCAAAGCTATGGAACGCATCTTTATGGACCTAATAAACAAGGATATAGGGAATCTCCAAACTCTGGATCCCACACAGTTTGTTTTTGTGAAGGGTAGATCATGCATGATCAATTTGGTTGACTTCTTTGAGTCAGTCTCCAGAGCTGTAGATGAAGGCAATGTGGTTAATATAGCCTACCTTGATCTGGCCAAGGCCTTTGATACCATTCCCCATTCAGGAATCATAGAAATACTCACTAAGCTAGGCATCAACCCCTATATCACTAGGTGTATTGCAAACTGGCTCACAGATAGAACCCACAGTGTGAAAGTAGCTGACTCCAAGTCAGACTCCCGACCAGTCACGAGTGGAGTCCCACAGAGATCGGTCCTGGGTCCTCTCCCGTTTGGTATCTACTTCTCAGAAGTCCAGGCCAACACGAAGGGACTCTGTCTGACAATGTTGGCATGCAATTGCAAGTATGGAGCCATTATTAACTCCCCAAGTGATGTTGACATCCTACAGAAAGGCCTCACTGAGACCAATGACTGGTGTCAGAACCATTGTGTTAAGCTCAGTGCCAAAAAATGTGTCATCATCCCCTTTGGAAAAAACCCAGTTCCCATGAATTACCACATCGATGGTAGTCCACTGAACTCAGAAGGGGTTATAAGAGATCTGGGAAAACAGGTTGACAGCAACCTCTATTTTGACCACCACACTGCCACTCTGGTCAGAAAGTCCTTCTGTGGGACACCTCATTACTAAGGGTTTTACATCCAGGAAGAAAGAGGTCATTGTCTCCCTCTACTCTTCCCTCATTAGGCCAATCATCGAGTACAATGCCCTATTTGGCATGTACTTCACTAGACCATGCAACAACTGGAGAAGCCACAAAAGTACCTCACAAAGAGGATCCTAGGCCTTAAACACTTGTCCCATATGGACAGACTCAAAAAGCTCCAACTATTCTCTGTCTCATATTGCCTACTTATTGCCTACTTAGAAGTGAACTCTGCTTGACTTACAAAGCCATGTCTGACCCATGTCTGACCCAGCTCTGTTAGAAATGCCACATCAAAAGAAATCCCAGTCCCTCCATATCACAAGCTCCAGGGACCTCAACCTCATTGCCACAATCAACAGAACGTGCTGGAGGGACAGGTTCATAACCCAGAGACTGCTCATGCTATGGAATAGACTTCACATACATGTCAAACAGAGTACCTCACTGGCCCTCTTCAATAGAAATCTTGATGAGTGGATGGGAAATAGAAAATTCACCCTGGTGATCACTCCAGTGGCTTTACTTGACAGAGGCACTGGAAACTAAGGTCGGGTGGCACAATGCCAGGGTAATCCTATGGGCTAGGCTTGTAAAGGCTCCAGGGCCCTTAGCCTAGTACACACCTATGAACTTATGAACCTACAGAAATCTATAGTATTTTGAGACACAGACAGATAGATAGATAGATAGATAGATAGATAGATAGATAGATAGATAGATAGATAGATAGATAGATAGATAGATAGATAGATAGATAGGATTACTACCTATACCTAGGAAGATAAATGTAGTTGCCTGATACCAAGATATGTCCATGTATCTGCTATATCACATTCACTGGGCTGTGCCACTTTTTAGATATGTGTTGTATATGTACATGTCTGTACTGCATCTGCCATCTCTTTGACAAAGTATAGGAATTGCCTGGAAGATGCTATCACTATATTATGTTGACACTTACATTTGTGATACTTCCTTTGAAAACCATTATATGCAAATGCAAATACTTTCACTAAATTACTTTTCATGAGCAACTTTCATGGACACATATGCATATTTTTCACACATGTATTTTGGCAATAGGTATGCCATGTTCTTACCATAGAAAGCTGTTTGTTGTCCACACCTACCTGTAACAGTATGTTACAAATCTGTGGTACCCATAAGTAAATACGTATCTCTATAGCTGTATAGAAAAAGGAATCACTGTAAGTCCATATATATTCTCTCTCTCTCTCCATACATATCTATATATATATATATATATATATATATATATATATATATTTGCCTTTATCTAACTATATTTACAAATGCCAGAATTTCGATAACCACATCGCCACAACAGTCAGGAAAGCCTTCTATGTGGCACACCTCATCACTAAGGGCTTTTCATCCAGAAAAAAGGAGGTCATTGTCCCACTGTACTCATCCCTCATTAGACCCATTATAGAATACAACGCCCCGTTTGGTATGTACCTCTCAAGACATCTGCAACAACTGGAAAGGCTGCAGAAATACCTCACTAAAAGAATCACAGGCCTAAAGCAGATGCCCTACGCTGACCACCTTAAAAAACTCCAGCTATACTCTGTCGCATATCGTCCACTCAGAGGCGATCTTTCCTTAACATACAAGGCCATGTCAAACCCAGAGCTGCTGGACATACTACACTTAAAGAAATCCCAATCCCTCAGAGGCACATGCTCCAGGGATCTAAACCTTGTCATCACAATAAACAAAACATGCTGGAGGGATAGGTTCCTGACCCAGAGACTCCCCAGACTCTGGAATAGATTGCCCATATATGTCAAGCAGAGTGCCTCTTTGGTCCTCTTCAAAAGGAACCTTCACGATTGGATGGGAGAAAGTAAATTCACCCCAGGGATCATGCCAGTCGCCCTGCTAGACAGGGGTCCAGGGAAGTAAATAGTGTGGGAAGAAATAACCAGGGAATTGTTATGGCTAGGCTTGTATAGGCCCTAGGGCTGATAGCCTAGTACAAACCTATGAACCTATGAACCTATGGATATTCTACAAAAGGGCCTTACAGAAATAGATGCTTGGTGCCAGAGCCATGGGCTCATGCTTAATGCCAAGAAATGTATAGTTATCCCCTTTAGGAAAAAACATTAACCCATGAATTACCACATAGGTGGCAGTACACTAAACACCGAAAGTGTGATGAGAGACTTAGGGACACAGGTGGACAGTGGTCTCACCTTCAATAACCACATCACCACAACAGTCAGGAAATACTTCTATGTGGCACACCTCATCACTAACCACTTTTCATCCAGAAAAAAGGAGGTCATTGTCCCACTGTACTCATCCCTCATTAGACCCATTATAGAGTAAAATGCCCCATTTGGTATGTACCTCACAAGACATCTGAAACAGCTGGAAAGGCCACAGAAATACCTCACTAAAAGAATCACAGGCCTAAAGCAGATGCCTTATGCTGACCATCTAAAATAACTCCACCTATACTCTGTGGCATATCGTCTACTTAGAGGCAATCTCTGCTTAAAATACAAGGCCATGTAAAACCCTGAGCTGTTGGACATGCTCCACTTAAAGAAATCCCAATCCCTCAGAGCCACATGCTCCAGGAATCTAAACCTTGTCATCACAATGAACAAAACATGTTGGAGGGATAGGTTCCTGACCCAGAGACTCCCCATACTCTGGAATAGATGCAACATACATGTCAAGCAGAGCGCCTCCTTGGCCCTCTTCAAAAGGAACCTTGACGACTGAATGGGATGGGAGATAGGAAATTCACCCCGGGGATCACGTCAGTCAGCCTGCTAGACAGGGGTCCAGGGAAGTAAATATTGTGGGAAGAAGTATCCAGGGAATTGTTTTGGCTAGGCTTGTATAGGCCCTAGGGCCGATAGGCTAGTACCAACCTATGAACCTATGAACCTATGAACCTATCTATTGATATATATGGGAGTCAGGCATTTGGATGAAACACTAGGTGGCTGACATCTGTTTAATCAATCCCATTTTGTCGACATATGCAGATGGTCAACAGCTGTGCTAGATCGACAATTTCCAGGTAGGGGAATATTCCCTTTCTTAGGGGAATGTGTGATCTCAGAGTAAGTATATATAATTAGCAGAGGGTGTGGGGGGATACAAGGGGGCTTGCCACCTTGCAAAAAACAATATTATTTGTTTATTTTTTTTGTTTGCACGCAGCAAGGATTTCCCTTATGCATGTGCAATGGCTTGTAAACATTTGCATTATTAACCTTTATGGGATATATTAATAATGTGGAATGGTCGAAAAACCAGATGGCATAAGATACTGATATACATATTAGTTTATAGTTTTATAGTAGGCTGATGACCAGCAGGGTCTTTACAAGCCTAGTCATGCAAGTTACTTGGACACCTATATGAAGACTGGTAGAGAATGGGTGAAGGCGCCAGCCTAGCCAAATAGAATTTGATACATAATTCTGGCATTTGTAAATATAAATAAATGAAAGAAAACACTGTAAAATGTGAACTTCAAAATTGTAGCAACATTGCCATCTGCTGCAAGGAAAACTAAGCCAAGCATTTCAAATGTTATTTGAAATTAAAATTATATTTTGTATGTCCTTTGAAGTTAGAATTTGGAGTCAATGAGTCTGGACTAAGCATCCTGCCTATTGTTTTAAGGCTAAAGTTAATGACCAGAATTTACATGTGGAATGTCCTTTATTGCACTAAGTGTAAAAGAATGTAAATGTAGTTTTGGTGTGGTCTGGGAACTCCAGACTAAGTGTCAAAAGGATGTAATGTGTATACTGGGAAAACCTACGTGTGAAAATGATGTAATCTGGGAGGGCCCAACAGAAATGTATTAGTGACTTTAAAAACTATCGCTCAGAGTGAAACTGTAAGCATTTTTGTCTTGATATCCAACCTCAGCACTCTGCCTGTGTCTTAATTACGTTATTTCAGAAGTATGTTTTCTTGTAGTAATAGCTAGGAAATTAGAAGAAAGTTAGACTAAGTGTTTTTCGGTTATGTCAGAACTGTAGTACTGATTTATTTTAAGTTTCTGTGTGATCTCTGAACTCTTGAGTAGCACTGTTGTGTAGTAGTATTGTCTTGCGTTTTAATTATTTATTATTAAATATTTTAAAAATCTTTTACCTGTGGCTGGTTTATGTAGAGAAGTCAAGCTCTAGAGTACATTGCATATTTATAGAGTCTATTGTACAGAGCCATTCCTATAGCTTTAGCCCTGGGCTATACTACCAATTGGATAATAATACTGCACAGTAATAATTAGACACCCTTTTAAGGGCCTTTGGGTAGCTGATAATTATTAGCTGGTGGTGGCAGTGATTACTACCATATAATCTGAGTAAAGGGTACAGCTGGAGAATCTGTGTCAGCCTTTCCCAGGAGTGTCTGTGAAGTTGTAAATACTTATCTCAAAGTGTGTGTGCGTCAGCTACTTGGGCATGGGCATGAAGCACTGGTTGGACAGAAAGGGTACTGGAGGTTAGATTGCCAACTAGGCTAAGATCTGGACCCTATAGGCATGCCATTGGGGAGTCTTATTGAGGACCTGGAGAGCAAGGGAGCAACCAGCCCCAGACTGATTGTGATCTCTGTGTGCACTTAAGGGAAACTGTACTTTACTGTGTGTATTTCTTATCCTTTCCTCTTATATGAGATGCCCTCCCTGGTGTTGGTGGTGAGGATTGAGGCTCCTTGATTGCTGGGCCAGGGCGCGGCCGTCACATGTAGTTTGCAGTGGTTGGATCGACTTCACATTTGTGGTGGCGGTGGATGTCCACACCATATATTAATTAGTTCACAAGCCCTTTGCACTTTGCCTGAGGACATGAGGATCTGGTTAGCTAATAGACAGTGTGCTACTTCAGATGAGTTGGGGAAGAAGGGAGACCTATACCTGGCCAGCAGGGCAGCCCTGCACAGGAAGGGGACCCCCAGTACTGCTCATGGGTCTAAAGGAACCCATGGTGGGCAGCACAGACTGCCCTAACAGAATCTGCCAGTAGCAGGAGAAGCCACTAGTCCAAGTACATGTCCCAGAGCCAGGGTTAAATGTTTTGAATGCAACCAGTGGGGCCATGTGGCATACAGGTGTCCATGGAGGCAAGGTGGGAAACCAAAGGTGAGGGAGCCAGTAAGTGGGAAAGACAAAATGCCAATAGTGGGTTGTCTTGAGACAACAGGGGTACTAAACTACCATCATGCAGATGTCCTTAGAGGGAAGGATTTGGATGAGGCAGTACTATGTACTTATGCAGTTATACTTGGTCAGGCTAGGAGACAAGCATGTGGGTCTAGTAGCCTGGGGGAGACCCAGACAGACTGCATACTTGCAGCCAGGACTGGTGAGGTGGTTACTTCAGGGAGTGAGCTATGCTGTAGCAGTGAGACTGAAGGTAAGCCACAGCTGCTTGTGGGTACTGATATTCCCTTGGACAGGGTGTCTGCAAAGGTAGAGGTGAGTAGTATTACCCAGGCTGACAGTGAGGCACCACTGTCAAAGGATGCCAGATGTTCTGCAGAAGGGGAGCTGGGAAGGGTTACAAGGAGAGATTTGAGACAGGCACAGCTCTCAAACCCAAACATTGCAAGGCCTGAGGCAGGTAGCTAGGAAGGCACCTGATTCTCAAGGAAAGGGGGGAATCTGTATACTGGGACAAAGGGTTACTATACAGAGAGTGGACCCCTGAGGGAGGGCTAGAAGGTAAGAGAGTACAGCAGTTGGTAGTGCCTACAGCCTATCATCTGGCACTTCTAGCCATAGCCCATGATATTCCCTTTGCAGGTCATATGGGCATAAAACGTACAAAGAGACATATTATGCAAAACTTTTATTGGCCTGGAATTTCCAGAGATGTAACAAGGTACTGCAGGACCTGTGAGCAGTGCCAAAAGGTAGGCAAGGCAGGAGACAAGGTGAGAGTTCCTTTGATGCCTTTGCCTGTGATTGAGGAGCCATTTCAGAGGGTAGTTATATATATTGTGGGTCCCCTGAGTACCCCAAGTTCCATAGGGAAAAAGTATATCCTAGTGGTAGTGGATTATGCTACACGATACCCTGAGGCAGTGGCTTTGCCCTCCATTGAGGCAGAGAAGGTGTCAAATGCTTTGTTAGAGATTTCCAGCAGGGTGGGTTTCCGAAAAGGAATACTGACTGACCGAGGTGCCAATTTCATGTCAGACCTACTGGCTTGTCTGTGGAAGTCCTGTGGGTGAAGCACATGAAGACCACCCCCTACCATCCCCAGACTATTGGTCTTGTTGAGTGGTTAAAATCTACAATCAAGTCCATGCTATGGGCATTTGCAGATCAGTTTAAGAGGGAGTGGGATAAATATTTGCCCCATCTTTTGTTTGCTTACAAAGAGGTTCCCCAGGAATCCACAGGCTTTTCACTCTTTGAGTTGCTGTATGGGCATAGGGTGAGGGGACCTCTAGATTTAATTTGAGATGAGTGGAAAGGTGAGTACGAGACTCACAAGGAGTCTGTTGTGGCATACACCCTAAACCTCAGGACAAGGCTCAGGGAACTCATGGGCTTGGCCCAGAAGAACCTGGCAGAAGCCCAACGACAGAAAAAGGTGTGGTATGACAGGAATGCTTGAGCTAGAGATTCTGCTGTGGGGCAGCAGGTAATGGTTCTCATTCCTGTCAGACACAACAAGCTGCAAGCAGCTTGGGTGGGACCCTACAAGGTAGTAAGAAAGGTAAGTGATGTTAACTACATGGTGGAACTGCTAGGCAGATGGCAGGGGCACAAATTGTACCATGTTAACATGATGAAACCTTACCTTGATAGGGAGGCCCTTGTGCTGAACTTTTACAGTGGATCGCAGGAGGAGTCTGAGGGAGATATGGTGACTGATCTCCTTAGTGAGGATCGGGCTGACACCTCAGTGGAAGGGGTAGAAATACCCCATCAGCTATCTCCTACCCAGGTTTGAGAAATTCAAGCAGTGTTGCAAGAATTTGGGGACATGTTCACTGGGAAACCAGGGTGCACCCACCTGGGGCAGCACCAGGTGGATACAGGACCCCAATGGCCTAATAGGCAGGCCCCTTATAGGGGCTGTACCTCTGATAAAAGAGGTACAGGAGATGTTGGAACTATGGGTGATTGAAGAGTCCAACAGTCCCTGGGACTCCCCAGTGGTGCTGATGCCAAAGAAGGATGGCAGCACCAGGTTCTGTGTGGACTACAGGAAATTAAATAGTCACATAGAGTCGGATGCTTACCCCATGCCTAGTACAGATGAGGGCCTAGAGCACCTGGGTGGGGCTAAGTATCTTACAACCATTGATCTTACCAAGGGTTACTGGCAGGTGCCCATGAATCCCTGTGCTAGAGAGAAGTCAGCCTTTGTGACTCCTTTTGGCTTGTATGAGTTCAAAAAGATGCCCTTTGGTATGCAGAATGCACCAGTGACTTTCCAGAGGCTGGTAGATAATATCCTAGCAGGAGCAAGTGGGTTTACCCTTGCTTACCTAGATATTGCCATCTACAACCATTCCTGGTCAGAGCACCTTGAGCATGTCAGGGAGGTGCTGGGCAGACTACAGAGGGCAAGGTTGACCATTAAGCCAAGAAAATGTCAGGTGGGTATGGCAGAGGTCTCCTACCTAGGACATAGAGTGGGGAGTGGTAAGATAAGGCCAGAACCTGCCAAAGTGGAAGTCATTCAGGCATGGCCTGCACCTGTTACTAAAATGCAGATAGGTTCATAGGTTCATAGGTTCATACTAGGCTATCTGCCCGAGGGCATTTACAAGCCTAGCCCATCGTTTTGTGGCTTAGGCCACCCCTTTAGTATGGGGAACTATACCCATTATTTTTCTGTGCCTCTGTCGAGCAGTGACACTGAGGTAATCCCTGGGGTATATCTGCGATCTCCCATCCATTGGTCAAGATTTCTCTTGAACAGGGCCAGCGAGGTGCTCTGCCTCACATGTACCGGGATTTTGTTCCACAGCATAGGAGTCTTTGGGTGATGAATCTATCCTCCAGCACGTCCTATTAATAGCCGTGTCAAGGTTTAAGTCTCCGCCCTTGTGGCTCTGATGGATCTAGATTTTTGAGGTGAAGCATATTCATCAAATCTGGGTTTGACATGGCCTTGTATGTTAGGCAAAGGTCACCTCTGAGCAAGCGGTGCGACTGAATAGAGCTGGAGTTCTTTCAGTCGGGCAGCATAGGACAGATTTTTGAGACCCTTTATCCTTTTGGTGAGGAACTTTTGTGGCCTCTCCAGCTGCTGCAAGTGTCGGGTCAGATACATTCCGAATGGGGCATTGTACTCAATCATTGGTCTGATGAGTGATGAGTAAAGGGAGACTATGACCTCCCTTGATCTAGATGAGAATCCCTTCATGATAAGGTGGGCAATGTAGAAGGTCTTCCTAACTACTTTAGCTACATGGGTGTCGAATGACAGACTACTATCAACCTGGGTCCCCAGGTCCCTGATAACTTCTTCTGTGCTCAGTGGATTGCCACCTATTTGGTAGCTAGGGGTAACCTTGTTTTTCCCGAAGGGTATGACTATGCATTTTTGGCATTTAACTTTAGGCCGTGGCTCTGGCACCAGTTATCCGCTTCTGTGAGACCCTTCTGAAGGATATCTGTGTCAGATGTGTTTTCTACTATGGCGCCTAGTTTGCAGTCATCTGCAAACTTTGTCAGCCATAACCCTCCTGTGTTTGCTTGTACTCGGAAAAGTAGATGCCAAACAAGAGTGGGCCCAGGACTGAGCCCTGTGGGACACCACTTGTGACAGGCTTTGAGTCTGACATGGCGCCAGCAGCTCTGACCCTGTGGGTTCTGTCACTCAGCCAGTTTGCAACCCATCTTGTGATGTATGGGTTGACATTTAAGCTGATGAGTTTTTCAATGATACCCGAATGGGGTATTGTATCGAAGGCCTTAGCCAGATCGAGGTAGGCTGTATGGACTGCCTTTCCTCATCAATGGCTTTGGTGACTGTTTCAAAAAGTCAACCAAGTTTAAAAGGCATGATCTGCCTTTGACAAAGCCAAACTGGGTTGGATCCAAAGTCTGCAAATTCCTATGTCTTTATTTATGAGGTCCATTATGATCCTCTCCATGGCTTTGCAGATAAGGCTTGTCAAGCTAATGGGCCGGTAATTTCCAGGGTCGGTGGAGGCACCTTTGTGAAGTGGTACCACAGTTGCAGTGCGCCACTCCTGGGCGTATCCAGAGGTAAGACTTTGATTAAACAGCTGTCCTAGCTGTGGGTTTAATTCCTCATTGAGTTCATGGAGCACACAGCCGGGGACACCATCAGGTCCCATGGATGCTGTGTTTTTGCTTTGGAGAGAGCAGTTCTCACTTGGGCTGGAGATGTTTGGGGGCTGCAATCGTTTGGTATAGATATCTCTCCTTTGGGGAGGGGAGAAGTTTGCACTGAACCTGTCAGCCAGTATGTTGGCAATGTCTGTAGGATCAGTAATCTTCACATCATTTTGAACTAGCTCTGAGCATATCTGGGAGTTTCCTCCCAGGTTTCTAACATAGCTAAAGAAGGCCTTATGATTGTCTTTTGAGTCTTTAGCTATTTTTCTCTCGAAATTTGCTTTGGATGATTTTATGAGAGCTCTTAGTTTTTTACTTATAGTGATCAAGGGTGTCTTACCTTTTAAGGATTTTGCTCTATCTTGTAGTAGCTTCCTCCTTTTGTTGTAGATTTTGTTTATGGCTGGGGTCCACCAGACTGGATGCTTGCCTTTGGTACAAAGAGTCTTTGTTTTGCTTGGGATTGCCTTATCCATGCAGTCCTGCAGGTGCTGGTAGAAGGCATCTGTAAGTGATTCAGCGGCTTGAGTACTGTTTTCCGCCGCGGCCTTAAAGGAGACCACACTAGTCTTTAGAAGTGTGAAGTCGGCTTTTGAGAAGTTCTTTACTGTGGTCTTTTTTATTTCAGGTGGGGGTGGGATGAGGACCTCCAGCGAGATTAGTTTGTGGTCTGATCTCACCAGTGAGGGGTACACCTCCGTGTTGAACATTGTGCTCCCATGTTCGTGATGATGAGATCAAGTATGTTATCTCCTCTTGTGGGGATGGTGACTAGTTGTTCCATGGCATTTGAGTTTATGAATTCCAGGAACTTTTTGGGCTAGGGTGTTTGGGCTTGAGTAGTGTTCCCAGTCTATATTAGGGTAATTGAAGTCACCTAGTATGATGGTGTTTGGTGATACATTTATCCCTCTAGTGTTTTCAGGAAGGCCATGTGAGGTTCCTGAGTTTGTGAGGGTGGCCTGTAACATGCTACAATTTGCAGAGCAGTCTTGCCTATGGTTAATTGCACCTGGATGGTCTCCGATGCATCGTGCGTTGCCACCAGTCTTGAGGTGTGGGTGTCCTTGATGAATATGGATACCCCCCCTCCTTTCTTGGTATTGTCCAGATTTTGGGGCCGGAACGCATGATATGAGGTAAAACCTGATAGCGCCGGGGTGCTCTCAGGAGCCTTGAACCAGGTTTCTGTCACAGCACAGACATCGATGTTCTCCATACTGAGAAGGGCCTCGAGTGCGTGCATTTTGAGATTTAGACTTCTGGCATTGAGCAGCATTACCCTTAGTTTTTTTCCTTTTTTGTGTTCTAGGGTGGTAGGTTTAGAATTTGAGCCTTGCCTAAAAAAGGCACTATGGGGGTGGCAAGAGCCTTTGCCAATATCCGGAATCCCAGGGGTGACAGGTGCAAGCCGTCCCTTGCGAAGCAGCGTGGCTTGTCCAGCATGTCATCCCAGGCAGACAGACACTGGATCCCCTTTGAATGACACCAGTGTTTAAGCCAATTGTTAAAGCTGATCATCTTATCTCTGTATTGTGGCATCATTCTTGGTGAAGGTAGGATACTGCTCAAGGTCAGGGTCATACCTGTCTGGGCTACATAATCAGAGAGCTCCTCAATGTCTCTTTCATGTAGTCCAAGGAGGTAGTGCGTCTCAGGTCGTTTACACCAGCGTGGACAATGACTGAATCATATTTGTACCTGCTGTTGAGAGACCTGAGTGCTTGCGTTATGTGGCGGATTCTAGCGCCCGACAGGCAGCTTACTGTGACCTTCTCCTTACTCAGTCTGGTGAGCGGGACGTCAGTGTGTCTGACTATGGAGTCACCAATGACTAGTGTGTCTGGCATTGTGTTTGGCCTTAAGGGCTGTGACTGTTTGACACTCTGACTGTGAGGTCTATGTGTTGCAGGTGTTGTGTTCTGAGGTGGTGGTTGTTTGGGTGTCTGCTTTGGTGGCCTCTGCTGTTTTGGTAGATTTTTGATCAGAGCCTCCGAGTATGTCTTTGTGTGTTTATGTGTATGATTTGAGGTTGTAATGGTAATATGTGAGACTGGGTCTATAGTGTGTGTGGTAACCTTCTCCTCCTGACTGGTCTTGCCAGTCCTATGTTGAGAGAGCTCAGCCTCCAGTTTGGCCGTGTAGTTGCATCTCTCGCATGTATTTGTGTTTTGTGGGAGGAGGAGAGGGTTGTCTGTGTACATGAGGCAATTGTAACATTGCCTCAATATTCCCAGGTTCACCAGCTGAGCAGGAGAGGACACTAGCAACTGATCCCTCGACATGCTAGAAGGAATAGACAAAAAACTTTAAAAAGATTCCGGGACGTGGGTGACCGAGAAATGGGGGTTGCCTTTTTGGGGTACTATCTATGACAAGAGTGCCGTATCAAGGTAATAAGTACTGTAGGAGCAAGTGCTACGTTTAACAGATAGAGAATAGTCTACTTGGAGTCAAGTAGAGATGATCTTTTAATTATAGGATACGCTGATTAGATCAGTAGTATAGTTCGAGGAAGGTAGTTTTAAGGGAAAATTTGAAGAGTGGACTTTAGGTAGCCGAATAGTTTAAACCTGCTTAACCGCGCTGCCCTAGTGTGCAACAGTAGCAACTCCGCTAAAAGCGCTAAATCGGCTAAATCGCTAAAGCGTGCTTTATAGCAGGGGCTGGAAAAGACAGGAAATGACCCAAATTGGCCAACAAACCACAAGTCACTGCCTAAACCACTCCTCCGAGGACAAATGAAGGAGTTATGGAAATGACCCCTAGTGGCCAATAGAACTACAGTTTCAAGTCAGTAACCACCTCTCCGGGGCAGGGAAGCTGCTCAATGTTAGTCACTCCCACTGATAAACACAGAGACCCTCCTTCAGCCCAAGCAAAATGGCCTCACAGAAACTTTCAAACAGTTCAGGAACAGCAAGCCTGTAACTGAACTTTTTAACTCTCAGAAAAGTGGGAAAAAGCAAGATTTTTTTGTTTTTGTTTTTACAGAGATAGCAGAGGTTCACAAGTAATATCAAGTTATAACAGTGCAGTAAATGACCCCACACAAGAGTGCTAGGTCAAGGACAGAAAATATGCAAGTTTTAAGAAAAACGATTTAAAATTAAGTGCAAACAGGAAATTCAGCAAACAGCTTTTGGTTGTGCTCTAAATACAGCTACTAATACAGAAATCAAGTTTAACAAGCCAGAAAATGCTCAAGCTAGGCAGCTATGCAGAAAAACTTAGCAAATAAACAGAGAAAAATACTTAAAATCTCAAAAGTGGCTCCCTTCTTCTCTCAGCGTTTTTTCCTCTTGGAGGGTGCTTCACCAACAGCCAACAAGCCTGAAAAGACGCTCAAACCACGAGGCAACTAGGTTTTAAGAGAGGAAGATGAAGGAGTTATGGAAATGACCCCTAGTGGCCAATAAAACTACAGTTTCAAGTCAGTAACCACCTCTCCGGGGGGCAGGGAAGCTGCTCAATGTTAGTCACTCCCACTGAAACACAGAGACCCTCCTTCAGCCCAAGCAAAAATGGCCTCACAGAAACTTTCAAACAGTTCAGGAACAGCAAGCCTGTAACTGAACTTTTTAACTCTCAGAAAAGTGGGAAAAAAGCAAGATTTTTTTTTTTTTTGTTTTTACAGAGATAGCAGAGGTTCACAAGTAATATCAAGTTATAACAGTGCAGTAAATGACCCCACACAAGAGTGCTAGGTCAAGGACAGAAAATATGCAAGTTTTAAGAAAAACGATTTAAAATTAAGTGCAAACAGGAAATTCAGCAAACAGCTTTTGGTTGTGCTCTAAATACAGCTACTAATACAGAAATCAAGTTTAACAAGCCAGAAAATGCTCAAGCTAGGCAGCTATGCAGAAAAACTTAGCAAATAAACAGAGAAAAAATACTTAAAATCTCAAAAGTGGCTCCTTCTTCTCTCAGCTTTTCCTCTTGGAGGGTGCTTCACCAACAGCCAACAAGCCTGAAAAGACGCTCAAACCACGAGGCAACTAGGTTTTAAGAGAGGAAGATGAAGGAGTTATGGAAATGACCCCTAGTGGCCAATAAAACTACAGTTTCAAGTCAGAAACCACCTCTGCGGGGGGCAGGGAAGCTGCTCAATGTTAGTCACTCCCACTGAAAAACACAGAGACCCTCCTTCAGCCCAAGCAAAAATGGCCTCACTGAAACTTTCAAACAGTTCAGGAACAGCAAGCCTGTTACTGTACTTTTTTAACTCTCAGTAAAGTCGGAAAATCCAAGATTTTTTTTTTTTTTGTTTTTACAGACATAGCAGAGGTTCACAAGTAATATCAAGTTATAACAGTGCAGTAAATGACCCCACACAAGAGTGCTAGGTCAAGGACAGAAAATATGCAAGTTTTAAGAAAAAAACGATTTAAAATTAAGTGCAAACAGGAAATTCAGCAAACAGCTTTTGGTTGTGCTCTAAATACAGCTACTAATACAGAAATCAAGTTTAACAAGCCAGAAAATGCTCAAGCTAGGCAGCTATGCAGAAAAACTTAGCAAATAAACAGAGAAAAATACTTAAAATCTCAAAGTGGCTCCTTCTTCTCTCAGCGTTTTTCCTCTTGGAGGGTGCTTCACCAACAGCCAACAAGCCTGAAAAGACGCTCAAACCTGAGGCAACTAGGTTTTAAGAGAGGAAGATGAAGGAGTTATGGAAATGACCCCTAGTGGCCAATAAAACTACAGTTTCAAGTCAGTAACCACCTCTCCCGGGGGCAGGGAAGCTGCTCAATGTTAGTCACTCCCACTGATAAACACAGAGACCCTCCTTCAGCCCGAGCAAAAATGGCCTCACAGAAACTTTCAAACAGTTCAGGAACAGCAAGCCTGTAACTGAACTTTTAACTCTCAGAAAAGTGGGAAAAAGCAAGATTTTTTTGTTTTGTTTTTACAGAGATAGCAGAGGTTCACAAGTAATACCAAGTTATAACAGTGCAGTAAATGACCCCACACAAGAGTGCTAGGTCAAGGACAGAAAATATGCAAGTTTTAAGAAAAAAACGATTTAAAATTAAGTGCAAACAGGAAATTCAGCAAACAGCTTTTGGTTGTGCTCTAAATACAGCTACTAATACAGAAATCAAGTTTAACAAGCCAGAAAATGCTCAAGCTAGGCAGCTATGCAGAAAAACTTAGCAAATAAACAGAGAAAAAATACTTAAAATCTCAAAAGTGGCTCCCTTCTTCTCTCAGCGTTTTTTCCTCTTGGAGGGTGCTTCACCAACAGCCAACAAGCCTGAAAAGACCCGATGATGGCATTCTTAGGGACAGCAGGGTACTACAGAAAGTTTTTCCCGAGTTATAGTACCATAGCTGCTCTCCTCATAGAACTGACAAGGAAGAACCGGCCAGATAAGGTAGTGTGGACCCCAGCATGTGAGCAGGCATTCCAGAAGCTTAAAGAAGCTTTGGGAGGACCCCCTGTGTTAGCCAGTCCAGATTACAGCAAAGAAATTGTTGTGCAAGTAGATACTTCAAACTATGGGGTGGGAGCTGTACATAGTCAGATTTTTTCAGAGGGAGAAGAGCACCCAGTGGTTTATCTCAGTCGTAGGCTCCAACCCATGGAGGAATGCTATGCAGCTGTAGAAAAGGAATGTCTAGCCATAGTGTGGGCACTACAGAAACTTCAGCCTTATCTGTATGGAAGAAAATTCACATGACAGATCACAACCCTCTAACATGGTTAAACAGAGGCAGCCAGCAAAATGCCAAGTTACTAAGATGGAGCATGGGGTTGCAAGCATATGATATGTCAGTGCAGCACCGCAGTGGGGTTAGCAATGCCAATGCAGATGGGCTCTGAAGACAGGGAATGGGGTAAGGTACACTCAGATAGACCTAATCCTCTCAAGCGGCGTTTATCAAGGGTCACTTGAAAAACTAGCTTTAGTTCTCTGAGGGGGGGAGATATGTGAAGTCTGGTACAGAATGGGTGAAGGCTGCCAGCCTAGCCAAATAGAATTTGATACATAATTCTGGCATTTGTAAATATAAATATAAAATACAGGCTTGTTTCTTAAATGAAAGAAAACACTGTAAAATGTGAACTTCAAGATTGTAGCAACATTGTCATCTGCTGTAAGGAAAACTAAGCCGAGCATTTCAAATGTTCTTTGAAATTAAAATTATGTTTTGTATGTCCTTTGACGTTAGAATTTGGAGTCAATGAGTCTGGACTAAGCATCCTGCCTATTGTTTTAAGGCTAAAGTTAATGACCAGAATTTACATGTAGAATGTCCTTTATTGCTCTAAGTGTAAAAAAATGTAAATGTAGTTTCGGTGTGGCCTGGGAACACCAGGATAAGTGTCAAAATTATATAATGTGTATACTGGGAAAACCTAAGTGTGAAAATAATGTAATCTGGGAGGGCCCAGCAGAAATATGTTTGTGACTTTAAAAACTATTGCTCAGAAAGAGACTGTAAGCATTTTTGTTTTGATATCCAACCTCAGCACTCTGCCTGTGTCTTAAGTAAGTTATTTCAGAAGTATGTTTTCTTGTAGTAATAGCTAGGAAATTAGAAGAAAGTTAGACTAAGTGTTTTTCTGTTATGTCAGAACTGTACTACTGATTTATTTTAAGTTTCTGTGTGATCTCTGAACTCCTGAGTAGCACTGTGGTGTAGTAGTATTGTCTTGTATTTTAATTATTTATTATTAAATATTTAAAAAAATCCTTTACCTGTGGCTGGTTTATGTAGAGAAGTTAAGCTCTAGAGTACATTGCATATTTATAGAGTCTATTGTACAAAGCCACTCCTTTAGCTTTAGCCTTGGGCTATACTACCAATTGGATAATAATATTGCACCGTAATAATTGGACACCGTTTTAAGGGCCTTTGGGTAGCTGATAATTATTAGCTGGTGGTGGCAGTGATTACTACCGTATAGTCTGGGTAAAGGGGCACGGCTGGAGAATCTGTATCAGCCTTTCCCAGGAGTGTCTGTGAAGTTGTATATTACTTATCTCAAAGTGTGTGTGTGTGTGTGTGTGTGTGTGTGTGTGTGTGTGTGTGTGTGTGTGTGTGTGTGTGTGTGTGTGTGCATCAGCTACTTGGGCAGGGGCATGAAGCACTAGTTGGACAGAGAGTATACTGGAGGTTAGCTTACCAACTAGGCTGGGATCTGGACCCTATAGGTGTGCCATTGGGGAGTCTTATTGGGGACCTGGAGAACAAGGGAGCAACCAGCCCCAGACTGACTGTGATCTCTGTGTGCACTTAAGGAAAATTGTACTTTATTGTGTGTATTTGTTATCCTTTCCTTTTATATGAGATGCCCTCCCAGGTGTTAGTGATGATGATTGAGGCTCCTTGATTGCTGGGCCAGGGCACGGCCATCAGATCCTATATGGTGGGGTATGATAGCAAGGATGTAGCTAAGGTTTATGGGCGGCTATGTTAGTTTTGAATAGGGTCAGGAATGAACTCTGCATCAAGTAGATGGGGAGCTTATTCCATAGTGCAGGGATACTTTGAGACACATATCAATCTTTCTCCAGCATGTTTTATTTATGTCACAGGCAAAGTTCAGGTCCTTAGATCTAGTGTTTCTAGTACTATTTGTTTGGCAAATTTGCAGGAGGCCCATCAGAGCAGGCCATGAGGATGCCTTATACGCTAGGCATAAATCACCTCTCAGTAACCTGGAGGAGACTGAGGACAGTGCTATGGTCTTAATCTGTGGAGCACAGGGTATTCATACCCTGGATTTTCTTAATGAGGAACCATTGAAGGCATTCAGCTCTTGCGAGTGCCTACTTACGTACTTGTCAAAGGTGACATTGTACTCAGTGATGAGTGTTGATAAGGGTTAGTACTATAACTTCCTTGGGCCTGGATGCTATACAGTTGCTTATGAGTTGGGCAACATAGAACGATTTTCTTACTATCTTGACTATGTGTTGGTTGAAGGCCAGGTTAATGATTACATATATTCCCAAATCCCTAACTATCATGTCAGCTCTTAAGGGTGTTTTATCAACAGAGTAATTAGCTTGGGTGGACAGTTTCTCAAAGGGCACTATAATGAATGTTTTCATGCTGAGTTTTAATCCAAGGCTTTGTCACCAGTAATTTGTTTATATTGGACCCTCCTGTAGGAAGTTGCTGTCTTGGGGGTATTCTGTGATAGCTCCCAATTTACAGCCATCTGCAAAGTTGCTGAACCAGAGGCCTTTGACATTAGTCTTTACATCCAAAAAGTAGATGCCAAATAGGAGTACTCTGCTGGTGACCAGCCTTCTGGTGGAAGTGATCTCACAGATCCTGACTTATTGGGTCCTATCTGTGAACCAGACAGCCAGCCATCAAGTGAGTTATGTACGGATTTATGCATAGTTCTGAGAGTTTGTAAACAATACCTGAATG
This sequence comes from Protopterus annectens, assembly GCF_019279795.1. NCBI lineage: Eukaryota > Metazoa > Chordata > Ceratodontiformes > Protopteridae > Protopterus > Protopterus annectens. The sequence continues at coordinate 1,794,568,055 of NC_056737.1, forward strand.
GGGTACTGTATTGAATAGCAAAGACGTGGTGAAAGTGCCCAAAATGTAACTAATAATCCAAAATTAGGCACCCGAGACCAGCAGTTCCAACACACAAGTAATTTAATGTTCAAACACAGCAAAAGGAACACACATCCACAAATAATATAAATGCTGATAAAACACTTTCCCTTACATTTTCGTCTCATAGAACTTCATCAGATAGGCAAAAACATCATAGTTACCTAGTTAAATAACTTTTCCTGTTTGAATAAACCAATGAAATCAGTGGTTCAATTAGTTACCAAGATACAGAAAGAGTGATTCTAAACTGCATGTGACAGTCTTACTAATCTAGCACCGTCTGGTGGACAAATAATAAAACACATGAAAATGTATATAAAATCAAGAATTCATTTAAATAAATAAACCAGGATAAAATAACATGAATATGCATAAAACAATGTAAAAATATCACAATTTTGCAGACCTGAGCTTGAGTACAGGTTTTAAAGACACCATATAATTAAGTCCTGAATTGTTGCAAGCATCCAAGACTAATTGCCAATATAGTTCCCTGTATTCAAGTCTTGTCTCCCATGACCAACCCCTGCGGTCTATAAGGAACACCTCTATCACAAAAAAAATGATACTCTGCTTTTGGACATGCCTGAAGATGTTTGCATGGGCCGTTATTATCATTTTCTTCATTAAATCATAAAGATGTTCAGACATTCTTTGTTTTAACCTCCTGTCTGTCTTACCCACATAGAAGTAGTCACATGCCCCACACAAAACAATATATACCACACCTGTGGTATTACAATTTGCATAACTTCTAGTAGTTATATACTTGTTTCTACATTTTAAATCTAGCATGCCCCAGGACATATGTACTTACATTGGGTGCAATTTCCACATTTGTGTGTACCTTTTTTGTTACTAATGAGAGTTCTGAAATTCTTATAAAGGGAACCTCCTTCCAAAATATTTTTGATATTTTGTCCTTTTTTGTACACACATTTAAGTGGTTTGTCAAATATACAATTTAAATCTGATAAGGCAGCAATTTTTTTCCACTCCTTGTCTATAACTTTTTTGACCAAATTTGTTTCACCATCATATGTGATAGTCAAAGCAGATTGGTAAGACACCCCTTCTATCCTCGCACCTAGCCTTGCATAATCAGAGTGGTGATTTTTACCCAAAATAGGGGCAAACCTAGACTCTCTACCATCCATGACTTATGTTAATACATCATTCAAAAGTGTTGGAGGGTACCCCCTGTCTTTGAACATTTCTATTATAAAATCACATTCTCTTTTAAAATCTTGGTCACCAGATGTCATTCTGCTAGCCCGGACCAGTTGACCTTTTATTACCCCTCTTTTTTTGGTGTGGGGGGGTGGACACTCGGATAGTGAAGATAAGAATTCAAGATGTCTGCTTTCTATGTATTCTAGATTTGAATCTATTGCCCACCCTTTGAATGTTAACATCAAGGTAATTTAACTCACTATTGTTAAGCTGATATGTACATTTTAGGAACTTAGTAGTCTTAGAAATGCATTCAAGGAATTCAAAAAATAATTATCAGTACCAGTACAAAAAATAAAGATGTCATCTAAAAAGCACCCATACAGGTTCCAATACTGCTTAGATTCAGAGGTGAACACATATTTGTTTTCCCAATATCAGAGGATAATATTGGCATAGGTAGGAGCACAGTGTGCCCCCATTGCCACGCCCTTCAATTGTTTATAGTATTCTCCCTGAAAGAAAAGAAAATTATTCTTAAGGACTAGGTCCATTAAAATTAGACAAGTGTGAAATACACCAAAGGGAGTATCCCCGCAATTGGCCATGAATTACTCAAACCAAGCAAGGCCCACATCATGTGGAATACATATGAACAAATCCACTACATCAAGTGTAATGAAAGTACTTGTGCTGGATTGTTGTTCATTGCTTATGCATCTTAAAAATCCCTATGAATCCTTAAGAATATTCTCATTTTTGAAAACTGTGTTTTTTAGATTATAATCTATATATTTTGCTAAAGGTGCAGTTAATGATCCTTCCGCAGAGACAATAGGCCTAAGCGGTAGGTCAGTAATACTTTTGTGAACCTTGGGTATGCCAAAGTTAGAGGGCACTCTGGGCTTATCGACATTTAAAAAGTTATAAGTCTCAATGTCTACGAGCCCCTCTATCACTAGATCATTTAGACACATAGGAATCTTTTTATAGGCAATGTTGACTTCATTCAAGGAAACTCTAGCGTATGTCTCTTCATCATTGAGCAAGTTAAACATTTTGCTTTCATAGATGATATGATCCATTAAAACAACCCTTTCACCATTGTCTGGTTTCATGGTTCTAAGGTTTTTGTTTTCCTTAAAATCATATAAAATATTCTTTTCCTCAGTAGATACATTTGGGGTCACTCTATTATATTTCAACATTTCCCTTAATTCTTTTTCCACCACCAGTTCAAAAATTCTAAGCTGGGTGTGCAGTGGGGGGTTGAAAGTGCTTTTCTTCACTAGTTTATTGTGAATATTCTTTTTCTCCTGTCGATTAAAAAATTATTCTAGATTTTTTGTCTAATAAATAATTTAAAATCAACTAATAAATTCACCAAATTGTTTTTTACCCTAGGTATAAAAGTGAATCCTTTCAAAAATAAATTAAAATGCCCTTTGATGATGACAGTGCTGGTGTAGTTAAATATGTTAAAACCATTGTAGCTAAATAAGCAACCATCTTGTGTAATTTCATCTTAAGAATCTATCTCCAATATGTTCTTTCCTGTGGTCCCCAACTTTTCTGTACTTGGTTCCCATACCTGTATTTCATGGGACCCTTCTGTCTCAACCTCTCAGAACTCCTCAGAGGTGGAAATTCTGAGGGGTCATATAAGTTTAAATTTTTTTGGTCACCCTGATTAATATTCTCTGTATATAGCCATCTTCTATCATTTTCACTTCCATATAAGTTACTGTTGACCCTAAAGGGTTTTGGTTTAGGGTAATATGTCATGCTAGCTTATTCATTAACGTCTCTTTCAATTTTCATAAGTTTCCTATCTTGTAATTTCTTGCATTTTAACTCAATACCATTCAAAATATCAAAATACATTGCCTTTAACAGTAAATCACTAACAATACTGTTATTAACACTCTCAATCTGATTAAAAACATTTTCCATTTCTAGCTCATTGTTTTTGATAATGGTTCTCATTATGTCTGCTCCACATCTATTAAAAGCCATAATGAGTTCCTGGTGAAGCTGAGAACATTTTTTTACATTATTAGGATACTTGCACACTCTTAAACCTTTAGGAACAAATTTTAAATGCAGGCAGTGTTTAAGATAATCATTGTCAGTTTCCCAGGCTTTATATTTGTACAATAAATTATCAAGTTTAGAAAGCATAGTAGCATAAGTATCATTGTTAGTAGCGACTTGCTTTTGTGCACTAAAATCAATTTTAAAGTTTAAAATGTCTCTAAAATGTCTTTTTGTAGTAGAGGAGTTTCTCTACCTGGTAACCAGGAAGAATTACAACGTTCAGCTTCAAAGGAAGGAACAGAGGGAAAAAATGCTACTACAAGGACTGTAAATTTGAACTCACAAACTTCTCAATGACTGCAATCAAGCCTGGATGGCTTTCCCAGTACTAAATTAATCTCTAACCATGAGGAGGGTCTTTCACAAGTGAACACACATCCAAACCATGGACTGAGTGAAAGAGAAACACATTCCAACAGGTCAAACCAACAAGGTACTAAAAAGACATTTTAGAGACATTTTAAATGTTAAAATTGATTTTAGTGCACAAAAGCAAGTTATTACTAACAATGATACTTATGCTACTATGCTTTCTAAACTTGATAATTTATTGTACAAATATAAAGCCTGGGAAACTGACAATGCTTATCTTAAATACTGTCTGCATTTAAAAATTGTTCCTAAAGGTTTAAGAGTATGCAGGTATCCAGATAATGTAAAAGAAGGTTCTCACTTTCACCAGGATCTCATTATGGTTTTTGATAGATGTGGGGCAGACATAATGAAAGCCATTATCAAAAATAATGAGCTAGAAATGGAAAATGTTTTTAATCAGATTGAGAGTGTTACCAATAGTATTGTTAGTGATTTACTTTTCAGTATAGACACTGAAAAGGCAAAGTATTTTGATATTTTGAAAGGTAATGAGTTAAAATGCAAGAAAATGCAGGATAGAAAACTTATGAAAATTGAGAGATACACTAATGAATATGCTAGCATGACACATTACTGTAAACCAAAACCCTTTAGGGTCAACAGTAACTTATATGGGGATGAAAATGATAGAAGATGGGCATATACAGAAAATATTAATCAGGATGGACAAGAAAATTTAAACTTACAGGACCCCTCAGAATTGCCACCTCTGAAGAGGTCCGAGAGGTTGAGACAGAAGGGTCCAGTGAACTATAGGTATGGGAACCAAGTACAGAAAAGTTGGCGACCACAGGAATAAACATATTGGAGATAGATTATCAAGATGAAATTACACAAGATAGTTGCTTATTTAGCTACAATGGTTTTAACATATTTAACTACACCAGCACTGTCATTGTCAAAGGGCATTTTAATTTATTTTTGAAAGGATTCACTTTTATACCCAGGGTAAAAAACAATTTGGTGAATTTATTAGTTGATTTTAAATTATTTATTAGACAAAAATATCTAAAAGTATTTTTTAATCGACAGGAGAAAAAGAATATTCACAATAAACTAGTGAAGAAAAGCACTTTCAACCCCCCACTGCACCCCCAGCTTAGAAATTTTGAACTGGTGGTGGAAAAAGAATTAAGGGAAATGTTGAAATACAATAGAGTGACCCCGAATGTATCTATTGAGGAAAAAAATATTCTATATGATTTTAAGGAAAACAAAAACCTTAGAACCATGAAACCAGACAATGGTGGAGGGGTTGTTTTAATGGATCATATCAGCTGTGAAAGCAAAATTTTTCACTTGCTCAATGATGAAGAGACATACACTAGAGTTTTTTTGAATGAAGTCAACATTGCCTATAAAAAGATTATTATGTGTCTAAATGATATATTGATAGAGGGGCTCATAGACATTGAGACTTATAACTTTTTAAATGTCGACACGCCCAGCGTACCCTCTATCTTTGGCATACTCAAGGTTCACAAAAGTATTACTGACCCACTGCTTAGGCCTATTGCCTCTGTGAAAGGATCAGTAACTGCATCTTTTGGCAAAATGTAAAGATTATAATCTACAAAACACAGTTTTCAAAAAGGAGAATATTCTCAAGGATTCATGGGATTTTTTAAGATTCATAAGCAATGAACAGCAATCCAACACAAGTACTTTCATTACTCTTGATGTAGTGGTAGGGTCTATATTATGAGAGAGAAAAGACGTTTATGCGAATATGTAAACATCGAACTGTATAGTGCGAAGTGGACTTAGAGAGAAAGTCGAAAACTGCGAAAATGGAAATATTGAATGGTTGGCCTGTCTGTGGATTAGCTGCATAAGGTAAGTTTTGGATATGTACGGAGTTTAGGATAGCATGCGGGTTAAGGTAAGTGCTTAGATAAGTAATGTATGTTAGATTTAGTGTAGGGTTAGAGGTAGGGTTTTGTTAAATGTATGTATGTAGGTTATTTATTTTGTTTGTGTATATTTTCGTAGGGGAAATGTATGGTAGTTACAGACCTTAGGGTTAGGGAGGGGTTAAGGATAGTGCAGAGATAGTTTTGTATGTGGGGTTTAGTAGTGTTGGAGGTAGGGTTTTGTTAAATGTATGTGGATTATTTGTTTTGTTTGAGTGTATGTCTGTAGGGGACGTGTGCGGTAGTTACAGACCTTAGGGTTAGGGAGGGGTTAAGGAACATGCATAGTTAGTTGTGTATGTGGAGTTTAGTGTCAGGTTAGAAGTAGGGTTTTGTGCTTTACTTTAGGTTAGAAGTAGGGTTTGGTTAGTGTATATATGTGTTTTTTTATTTTATTTGGGTAGGTAGCATATAGGTAGTGGTGGGGTTGGCCGACTTTGACAGTTCGATTTTTTTTTTCGCTGTTTAGTGCGTTTGGGATTTTCGTGTTTCACGGTATAAGGGCCAATATTTTGGTATTCACTCATAGGGTTTTTTGCTTTCATAATATAGACCCGTAGTGGTATTGTTCACGTGTATTCCACATGATGTGGGACTTGCTTGGTTTGAGGAATTCATGGCCGATTGTGGGGATATTCCCTTTCGTATATTTCACACTTTAATTTTAATGGACTTAGTCGTTAAGAATAATTTTATTTTCTTTTAGGGAGAATACTATAAACAACTGAAGGGCATGGCAATGGGGGCACACTGTGCCACTACCTATGCCAATATCATTCTCCTATATTGGTAAAGCAAATATGTGTTCACCTCTGAAGTTAAGCACTTTTGGAACCTGTATGGGCACTTTTTAGATGACATCTGTATTTTTTGGACTGATACTGATAATCGTTTTTTCGAATTCCTTGAATACATTTCTAAGACTACTAAGTTCCTACAATTTACATATCAGCTTAACAATAGTGAATTAAATTATCTTGATGTTAACATTCAAAGGGTGGACAATTGTTTCAAATCTAAAATACATAGAAAGCAGACATTCTCAAATTCTTATCTTCACGATGCGAGTGTCCATCACCCACACCAAAAAAGAGGGGTAATAAAAGGTCAACTGTTCTGGGCTAGCAGAATGACATCTGATGACCAGGATTTTAAAAGAGAATGTGATTTTATAGTAAAAATGTTCAAAGACAGGGGGTACCCTCCAACACTTTTGAATGATGTATTAACAGAAGTCATGGATGGTAGAGTGTCTAGGTTTGCCCTTATTTTAGGTAAAAATCACCCCTCTGATTATGCAGGGCTAGGTACAAGGATAGAAGGGTCATCTTACCAATCTGTTTTGACTATCACATATAATGGTGAAACAAATTTGGTCAAACAAGTTACAGACAAATGTGCAGCCTTATCAGATTTAAATTGTATATTTGACAAGCCACTTAAATGTTTGTACAAAAAAGGATGAAATATCAAAAATATTTTGGAAGGAGGTTCCCATTATAACAATTTTGGAACTCTCAGTAACAAAAAAGGTACATACAAATGTGGAAATTGCACCCAATGTAAGTACATACGGACTGGGAACATGTTATATTTAAAATGTAGAAACAAGTATATAACTACTAGAAGGTATGCAAATTGTATTACCACAGGTGTGGTATATATTGTTTTGTGTGGGGCATGTGACTCCTACGTAGGTAAGACAGAAAGGAAGTTAAAACAAAGTATGAACACCTTTATGATTTAAGGAAGAAAAGTGATAATAACGCCCCATACAAACAATGCAGCACACAAAGGTACCAAGTAGGGGTAGTCAAACCCAAAGCACGAAACACAATATTAATTGGAAGCACCAGCAGTTTATTTAGTACATAAATGCAAATAACTACAAGGCATTTTCGTCCACAAGACTTCTTCAGATGTAACAAAGAAAAGAAAAAAACTAGCTGTAGCATCTTTTATAACCCCAATAAGTCACTTTAATTGTTTAATAGTATGATAAATTGACAATTGGAAACACCCAGATTTATGCAAATACTCCACTTTCTGTAACGTTTATAGGTCTCTTTACAAACATGTTAATAGAAATGCAAATAAACAAATGAGTAAATTCAAAACTAACAAATTTGTTTTAAAAACATTTTAAAAAACATGTATACTTATGTGTATAACATTAGACAAAATTAAATGAATAAAAGTTTAAAAGTAGATTAAAAAAAAGTAAAATGAAAGAAGCCTGGACAAATGTATAACACATAAGTATTGTGGTGACCAGCTTAAAATCTCAATGCTAAATAAAAGATAAATGAGCCCTATCTCAACATAATATATATATATATATATATATATATATATATATATATATATACTTATAAGTATGCATAAAATGTTTAAGTACAAAGGTATTTATGCATATATAAAAAGAAAGTATATTCAAGGGACCTGAAAAATGTATTTAGCAGAAATGTAAAAAAGTATGTATAAAGCGTCTAGTGCATCATGTAAACAAAGAAGTGTTCCCGAAATAAAATGGGACTCCTTATAATTTAGCTGCCCCCATTTTCAAGATGGGGGCAATAGAGATGTGTTCATTCAAACCAGAAGGCCTATTTGCTTCCAGTAGTAACTGCCAAAATACTTCTCTAACCTCTATTCTGGTCTCCCAGGGACCCCCCCCTAACATCTTGGTGTACCATCTCTATTATAAAAAAGCCCTGTTGGGCCTTTGGACATGCAAGTGTATGTTTATAGATGGCGTTATTGCCGTCATGTGTTCTGATGGCATTCAGATGTTCGTAAATTCTTCTTTTCAATTTACATGTAGTTTTTCCAATGTAGAGCGCACCACATTCTTTGCATAGGGCTAAATAAATCAAACATTCACTATTACAATTGGAAAAACTACTAATTTTGACCAGATAGTACCTCTCCATTATGTACACTGAATCCTGCTTCAGGATGTAAGAGCATTGGGCACAACACCCACACTTGTATGTTCCTGGTTTTCTTCCATACAACAACTTGTGGTCTTTCTCCAGTAACAGGCAGAGTAGAAAGCACTCTGCATGTACGAGCATGCAAGGATGAACCAAATCCTGAATTGAACACAAGTAGCCAGCATGTGGGGAAAAAAGGCACAAAATACCAAATGAACATTGGATTAAGCCAAAAGGCTAAATCCCTTTATTGTCCACACCGGTTTCAGCCACAAAGCCTTCATCAGAGGAACAGTATCACAAAACAAAACACACAATCTTACCTAAATAGACCCCCCCCCCACCAATAGAAAAATAGCCCTGCCCACTACAACATCAAAAGTCACTCCTTCCATAATATACAAATAACAATTCTGAAAAATTAACCTGTAATTAAATCAGCACCAGTCTAAGAAGGTAATATGCATATAAATATGCACCAAAAAATAAATAATAAAATTTCCAACAGAGAAAAAAAGATAGAACCATACATACCTAATCTAGGCAAAATAGGTCCCATAAAGCATATTATGCAGAATGCAACATTACAAATGGTCATTAAGTCCAGGGGGGAATAACCCCCCTAACTTAATGATCCAATATTTTTCTTTTTTGTTTAGAATACTGTGCTATCCCTGTTTGTTGTTTCTATTCCCAGTACTTCTGTCAATAATCATGAAATTGAATTCCTCATTAGAGTGTATCATACAATGTCTATATAATGCATTGGTTTCACGCTTGTTATGAATATCACTGCGGTGTTCAGACATTTATGTTCTAAGTGCACGTGATGCCTGACCAACATAAAAGGATGAGCATTTACATGTGGCCAGATAGATAACCCAATCAGTCCCACAATTCCCAAAGAACTTCATATCATAAACTTTGCTGGTGTTTTTGCTACTAAACTGTTTGAGTTTACTGACATAATGGCACAATGAACAATGTCCACAGGGAAACATACCAATCAGATTATCCCCGGATACTGTTAGTTGTTTGTAAATAGCACCCTCACTGCCGGTATGTTTAAAGTGGGACCCCAATGTTTTACTCTTTCTGAATGAAAACTGACGTGGTCCCTAATACTGTCCTTAAGTCATCATTAGCCAATAGAATATTCCAATGTGTATGTATAGTGTCTCTAAGAGTGTTGATGTTACACCCATAGGTGGTTACAAACCTAATGTTGTCAGCGGGGTCTGCTCTAGTTTTGGTTTTATATTCCAATAAAGAATCCCTATCCTGACAACTGGCCCAATTGCTAGCTGATATAATGTCAAATTCCCTGTATCCCCTATTTCTGAACCTGTCACAAAGCTCTTGGCATGATAGATCATAATCTTGCATGGTGGAACTAATTCTCTTCATACGGAGAAATTGAGATTTGGGGATGTTGCGGATAGTATGGCTAGGATGTAGACTAGTAGCATGGAGCAAACTATTGTATTGGGGGTATTTGCAGAATGCTCTAGTACTTAAGAGTATTATCTACATTCCTCCGAACATTTGACATCCAGTAAATTAATTTCATCAACGTCCATGTTTAGAGTGAATTCAATACCCCATTTATTTTGGTTCAGGTATCGAACAAACTCATCCAGATAATTTATATCAGCCCGCCATACCATCCAGCAATCATCCAGATATCTTTGCCAAATGTCAGTTTTGTCCAAAAAAAGATTATGTGAAGAGCCATAAATGAGCTGTTCTTCCAGGAAGGCCATGAACAGATCTGCATAAATCGGTGCAAAAGAAGCACCCATGGCAGTGCCCTGTATTTGCCAGTAGCATTCTCCCTGGAAATAAAAAATGTTCTTAGTCAATACATGTTCCGTCATGCATAGCAGCAATGTATTAAAGCCTGCAGAGTACAAATTGGCACATTCCAACCAAAATTGTAGGGCCTCAAGACCGGCCTATTGGGGGATGTTAGTATAGAGGGCCTTAACATCAAGGGTGCAAAGCAACCACCCAGGTTCCAATTGTGCATCTGATAACATTTTCAAAAACTGTGTGGTATCCTGTACTCATGCCCTAATAAGAGTCAAAAGGTGTTTGAGATACTGAGTCAAGAATGCTGAGAGAGGTTCAGTAAAGGAACCAATCCCAGAAACTACAGGTCGACCTGGAGGCTTGGTTAAGGATTGATGGATTTTCGGTAAGAGGTACAAAAATCTGTTTTTGTGGGTCCCTTACAGTGAGACGAGTTTTGGTAATTTCACTGATGATACCCTCTTCTACCGCCTGACTCAAAAACAAATCAATATCCCTCTTAAAGTTTGGCGTTGGATCCAGGGTCATAGCCATATAATGCTGAGGGTTGGACAACTGTCCCTTACCCTCTTCCAGATAATAATCTGTATCCATTACAACTACTGCCCCTCCTTTATCCACTGGTAAAATAACCACACTATGGTTATTCTTAAGCTGACCTAATGTTTCATTTTGCCCAGTAGTAAGATTATGACCCAGTACTAAAGAATCATCCATGTTGAAGTGTAAATCCCTGAGAACAGCCTGCAAAAAGATAGAGCCATGTTTGTTCATCGGAGCCTTTGGATCCAATGCCAGACTTTAAGAGGGATATTGATTCATTTTTGAGTCAGGTGGTAGACGAGGGTATCATCAGTGATATGACCAAAACTCATCTCACTGTAAGGGACCCACAAAAACAGATTTTGTACATCTCACCGAAAATCCTTAACCAAGTCTCCAGGTCGACCTATAGTTTCTGGGATTGGTTCCTTGACTGAACCTCTCTCAGCATTCTTGACCCAGTATCTCAAACCCTTTTTGACTCTTATTAGGGCTTGACTACAGGATACCACACAGTTTTTGAAAATTTTATCAGATACACAATTGGAACCTGGATGATTGCTTTGCACCCATGTTAAGTACCTGTATACTAACATCCCCCATTGGGCTGGTCTTGAGGCCCTACAATTTTGGTTGGAACATGCCAATTTGTACTCTGCAGGCTTTAATATATTGCTGCTATGCATGGCAAAACATGTATTAACTAAGAACATTTTTTATTTTCAGGGAGAATGCTACTGGCAAATATAGGGCACAGACATGGGTGCTTCTTTTGCACTGATTTATGCATTCATACACTCATTGAAGTTCTATCCAAAGGTTTAACCTTTGTCCCTTCCAACAGATGTGATTTGTCAAGAACTCATTGATTTAAAAATCTTTACTCATAAACTCAATTTGAATGTACTTTTTGGTGGTAATTCAAGCTTAATTAGAGATTTCAGGGTTGCTAGTATTTTTAACCCAGCACTCAACCCAACCATCGCATTGTTTGAGAGAATTTGTGAGAATGACATCAGATGTTTATTTGAAAAAGGATCTTTTAGGAACACTAACTCACATCATTTGTCTAAATTAGAAAAAGAAACTTTGGACGAACTAAAGTTTGCCAATATTCAGATAATGAAGCCGGGTAAAGGGGGTGGGTTAGTTTTTATGGCCATAGAAGATTACAACAATAGAATGGTCTCATTACTGAGTAATGCTGCATATGTTAAGGTTTCCTTGAATGAACTCAATGGGGCCTACCAACGTATAAAAGGGTTCATCAATGATTTATTGATGGATGAATGTATTGATGTTGACTTACATAACTTTTTGGCCATTTCCGACCCCTTGGTACCCATCTTATTCGGCTTACCTAAAGTACATAAAAATTTACAAGATCCCACTTTCTGCCCTATTATAGATGATAGACAATCTTTTACCTTTGGATGTGCTAAATTTGTGGATTCTAAACTTAAAAATGCTCTATCAAATGAGTCCCAGATATGTAAGGATTCATAGGCATTTTTGGGAGCAATAAACAAATTGCTTTTTTCAGAAAACTTGAATTTCCTTACAATAGATATTCGAGATTTATACACTGCTATCCCACAAGATATTGTATGTGAGTGGGTTAGGGATTTCCTATTAGAAAAAAGGATGAAGGTTGTGATATTGATGTGGTTATTTATCTATTGGAATTGGTGTTGAACAACAATTCTTTTCTTTTCAACAACGAATATTACTTGCAGAGGACAGGTGTGGCCATGGGCTCTCCCTGTGGAGGTACCTTTGCCAATATAGTCATGGCTTATTGGGAGAAAAATTTTCTCTTTAAAGATTCAACCTTCAAGGAGAGAGCTGCATGGTACACCTGAAACCTGGATGATATGTTTCTTTTATGGCGTGTTGACAAACATTCAGCAGAACTTTTTGTTCAACACATTACTAAATTCCCCAGCTTTTTAGATTTTACATGGGAATTTGACACTGACATGATATCATTTTTAGATGTCAAATTGATTAAAAACCATTTATTGAAGTGTTATAATTCAAAAATCTTTAGGAAACCCACGTATTCAAATACATTTCTTCATTTCTCCAGCTGCCACCCTTTCGTTCAGAAGAAAGGTGTAGTCAAAGGCCAACTTGTGCGTACAGCCAGGATGAATTCCTTAGATTGTGATTTTCTGATAGAATGTGAACTTCTCAAGGAAATGTTTTTGAAATGGGGTTATCCTATTACGTTGGTGGACAATGTTATTAAATAAGTAACCTTGAAAAGATCAAGTGGCCATTTTAAACCTTTATTAAATGCATTTGATTGTAATACTGTTATTGGTTTTGATGGAGAAAATCTTGATCTTGTTGTGGAACATACAATGTCCAACAATAATATTGAATCTTCAGGAGATTCAAGTATTAATTTACTGGACTTAAACTTGGTTTCTTCTTTTACAGAGATTAAGATGACAAATTTAGGTTTTATTACTACCTTCTCTATGGATGCTCCTTTAATAAGATCAATTATATATAAAAGTTGGTCTTTTCTTAAGGATGATTGTATTATTAGGAAGCATGTAGGTTATTCCCCTTTAGTGGTTTTTAGAAAAGGTAGGAATCCTAAATGTCTTCTTGAGTTTGGTAATTCAAATTTATATCTACCTCATTGTGGCATGTTTAAGTGCCAAGCATGTCGTTGGTGTAAACATATCAACGTTATCATGTCCTTTATTATTAATGGTATAAAATATAATATTAAAGGCAAATTTAATTGTAATACAAAGGGCGTGGTATACTTGGCTACATGTTTAAAATGTCCTGCTTTTTATGTAGGTAGAACTGAAAGGCCTTTGAAAAGCAGGAAATAGGAACATTTATATGCAATTGAGAAAAGAAATTTGAACAATGCCTTAGCAAGACACATCAAAGATTGTGTTGACCATGAATTTAGATTTTTAGTTATCCAGAAATTGTGTGGAAATATTAGAGGGGGGACTAAATGATTTGAAATTGGACCATATGGAATTAATTTGGCAACTGAAGCTGAATGCTTTGGTTGCACCAGGATTAAATGATTCAGTTTCTATTAAGAGCCTACTAAAATTGAAGGCTTTAATGCGTTAGATCTGTTTAGGAATTTTCTATAGAGGTTTTGGGAATGTTGATTCATGTTAATTTTATGGATAAATGGTCTTACCTTTAAAGTGATGAGTTGTTAATTAGATTTTATGTTGGGAGTTTTACTGCTTTAAATTAATGTATAATTGCCTTTTAATTACAGGATGTGATGTCACTACTTTGTTTAATATAAATGGCAATTATTCTTTTATAAATTTGTCTGATGAAGTTTGCTAACCTAGTAAACGAAAGCACTAACTTTTATAATTTATTTGGTTCAGTGTGTTTTTTTCCTTCATTTCTTTGTTTTAGTTTAATAGTTCAAGTTTTATCAGTTTATTTTTCACAATTTTTTAATATTGTTGCCATACGACATATCACAGTCTGTCTCCCCAAATCCATCATCCTGATGAAAATTTTTAACAGTACCTTTGTGATTTGAAAAGGAATTGTTTGCAACAAGCCAGGAAGCCAATGCTTCTGACTAAGCCCATTCATCCTTTCCATTTGCTTTATAGTCATTGTTGCTCAGTCCATCTCTCCATGTACCACATGCACAGCCGCCAGCCAGCCGTAACTCCTGTCCTGCCAAGCCATTGGAGCTTGTTAGAAATGTTCCATTACCATTGCAGAGTTTAGATAAAGCTCTATTCCCCTTTGGGATATCTCCCCCTGTATTCCCTCTATAGTTTACCATTGGGGGTGTCATCACTTCCTCCCTATCCTGGTCAGTCTGTCCCAGACAAAGGTCGGCTTCCTGGTTACAGGCTGGTGTTGGTACACTATCCGAAGCACCTTCCACATATGGCAAATTGTGTTCTGTCATGGCATTGCACACAGCCCCCTGTGAGCCGCCAGACATCAGTAAAATAAGTTACGTTAATTGCCCTTCCACTTCAGGCAAACGCTCATTCAGTTCTACAGCTTGTTGTGCTTCCCCACCTAGGAAGCTGTCTTCTACCTCTACAACCTCCATAGCACAAATAACCATAAAAAACACAAGAGGCCAGGTACCCAAAACAACAAAGAAACCAATGCAGCACACAAAGGTACCAAGTAGAGGCAGTCAAACCCAAAGCATGAAACACAATCCGAAGTAGAAGCACCAGCAGTTTATTTAGTACATAAACGCAAATATTCACAATGTGTTTTCATCCACAAGACTTCTTCATTTGTAACAAAGAAAAGAAAAAAACTAGCTGTAGCATCCTTTATATCCCCCACAAGTCACTATAATTGTTTAATAGTATGATAAATTGACAATTGGAGATTGAGATAGGGCTCATTTATCTTTTATTTAACAATGAGATTTTAAGCTGGCCACCACAATACCTGTTATGTGTTTTACATTTTTTCATACTTCTTTCATTTTACTTTTTTTAATCTACTTTTAAACTTTTATTCATTTAATTTTACGTAATGTTGTACACATAAGTATACATGTTTTTGAAAATGTTTTTAAAACAGATTTGTTAGTTGTGAATTTGCTCATTTGTTTATTTGCATTTCTATTGACATGCTTGCAAAGAGACCTGTAAAGGTTAAAATAAAGTGGAGTATTTGCATACATCTGGGTGTTTCCAGTTGTCAATTTATCATACTATTAAACAATTAAAGTGACTTGTAGGGGATATAAAGGATGCTACAGCTATTTTTTTCTTTTCTTTGTTACATCTGAATAAGTATTGTGGACAAAAACACCTTGTGAATATTTGCGTTTATGTACTAAATAAACTGCTGGTGCTTCCATTTCAGATTGTGTTTCGTGCTTTGGGTTTGACTACCTCTACTTGGTACCTTTGTGTGCTGCATTGGTTTCTTTGTCGTTTTGGGTACCTGGCCTCTTGTGTTTTTTACGCCCTGTACAAATATCTACAGGCATGTCCAAAAGCAGAGTATCATTTTTTCGTGATAGAGGTGGTCCCTATAGACCCCAGGGGTGGGCCATGGGAGACCAGACTCGAATACAGTGAACAATATTGGCAATTAGTCCTGGATGCTTGCAACAATTCAGAACTTAATGATATGGTGTCTTTAAAACCTGTACTCAAGCTCAGGTCTGCAAAATTGTGATATTTTTACATTTTTTATGTATATTCATGTTATTTTATCCTAGTTTATTTATTTAAGTGAATTCTTGATTTTATATTCATTTTCATGTGTTTTATTATTTGTCCACCAGATGGTGGTACACTAGTAAGACTGTCACATGCAGTTTAGAATCAACTCTTTCTGTATCTTGGTAACTAACTAAATCACTGATTTCATTGGTCTATTCAAACAGGAAAAGTTTTTTAACTAGGTAACTATGATGTTTTTTGCCCATCTGATGAAGTTCTATGAGACAAAAATGTAAGAGGAAGTGTTTTTATCAGCGTTTATGTTATTTGTGGATGTGTGTTCCTTTTGGTGTGTTTGAACATTAAATTACTTGTGTGTTGGAACTGTTGGTCTCTGGTGCCTAATTTCGAATTGCTGTAGTGAATACCTTGGCCAGGCCAAGGTAGGAGGTATGCACCATTTTCTCCTCATCCATAGCCTTGATGACCTTCTTAAAGAAATCTACCAGGCTGAGTAAGCAAGATCTTCCCTTAACAAAGCCAAATTGGGATAATTGCAGTACCTGTAGGATGTCAATTCCTTGTAGATAATTTCCATGATAATTAATTCCATGGGTTTGCATCTCAGACTTGTGAGACTGATGGGTCTGTAGTTCCCTGGGTTGATTAATAGTCCACCTTATGAAGAGGGATGACCATGGTGGCCCTCCATTCACCTGGCATGTTACCTGTTTTGAAGCTGGAGTTGAAGCGGCTACAAGTGGTCCTGCTAAGCCATATTTTAGGCTATTTAGGAGGCAACTGAGAATATTTTCAGGGTCCATGGAAGCAGTGTTTTTGGCCTTAGTGAGCACCACCAGGACCTACACCTACTCACTGTTGATAGCTAGGAGGATGTGGTAGATAGGATTTCACGGGGGGGTAATGAGAGGAGTGGGGGATGAAGTTAAAGCTAAACTAATCAGCCAGTAGATTTGCTATGTCACACTGGTCAGTGAAGGTTGTGTCATTTACCATCAGTTCTGCACACTGCTGTGCACTACCTTTAACTTTGTGACATAGCTGAAGAAGGTCTTGTGATTTTACTCCACCTGGGAGATTATCCTGACTTCATAATGGGCCTTGTTGGACTTTATTTTACCTCTTAGTTTCTTGTTTAGTTGAATCAGAGATCTCTTGTCTCTGAGAGAATTTATCTTTTTGATTTTGGCTATGACTTTTTTCTATTATTATATACTCAGTTAAAGTATGGATTCCACCAGTGTTTTGTTTATTTGTTTGTGTGTGTCAGATCTGGGCTTTCCTCTGGTAGTGTTGCCAGCCTCAATGCAGCCATTTACATGTTTATACCGGGTTTCTTATAAATAATTCTGCATAGGTAGCTGTGTTTTTTTTGGGGGGGTGGGTGTGAATTTTGACATACTGTTACTTAATAAGATGTACCCCAGGATTCACAAAGCTGAAATCTCCATGCAGGAGCAGTGTAGGTGCTCCTGCATGGAATATGGCCACTGAGCAATCCAGGGATGTGCCATTTTGATGTGCACGAGCCTGCCTACACTGTTCCTGCACGGAACGTCCTGCAGTATGCTAATTAGCTAATTTGCTGGTGAAAACCATGCAAATGAGCTGAATTAGTGATTCAGGAAGTAGGCAGGACTCCGTGCAGGAACAGTGTAGGTGCAGAAATGTACTCAGCTACTAGCCGAGAACATTTCTACAAAATAGAAAATGGAGGCATGACAGCCTTACATAAAACATGTATTCCATGCATTAGGCATTCCAATGGCCAAATATATGGTCACTGGTATGAAAAATAGTTAATTTTCTTGCAAATAAAAGTTTTTTTTTTTGGTCGATCCCGGATGTTTAAGCATAGGGCAGCAGCGCACAAATGGGATTGTGCTGAAGATGCAAAAAAAGGGAAAAAAATCAAGTTTGAGAGAAATCTGGATTTTGCTATAATAGTCAATGAAATGCAGAATGAAAACAATACCAGGGAATAGTGGTTGCTAAGAGGAAAGGCTCAGTGTAAATGTGGTAACTCAAGAGTAAGGCAGTTGCGTATGCAAATGAGGGGATTTATACCATACCTCCCAACCTGGAAACATCAAAAATCTGGACAAGGCCCATGAAGAATAGGTACATATCTGTACGCTGATTAACATACAATTTGTATACATAATTATGTAACCCCACCACTCCAATGGAATTGTGGGATACCAACTTTCAAATGCAAACTGAAGAACAGACAACCAAAATATGGCACCAGAGTCCCCCTGCAGCCATTCCACTGTCCCATTATCTGGCTAATTTGCCCCATTTGCCATAAACACTAATGTGCATACTGCTTTACTTCTACAGTGATTATTTGGATTTTATTTTTACCACTTTATAGCACATTGCACAAACACTAATAGACATCTGCTAAATAAAGCAATACTGTCTCACAATGAAAATAGACTTAGCATTAAAACTTATCTGCCCTTGAAACTCACATTCATTGAAACAGAATTGAAACCCACACCACAACCAAAGGAATGCATCTGGCCAGTAGTGGATAAAGATTACCTTTGGGCTGTTTTCAAATCATAGTCCCCGTGCACACAAAACAAGAAACATACATGTGTTCTTTGATAAACCTTTCTGACTTTATTAAATTATATTGCTTGTATAATACAGAACACTTGTTAGACTTAGAGTGCATTTTAAATTTATTGTTTGAACATTTTTCCAGTAGGCAATGAAACAAAATGCATGAACCAATAATGGCAAAACTGCCCAATTCAGAACATTTCCATCATATTTGTTACTCTTTCCACTGAGGCACAAATGACCTTGTGCATGACATTTTCTCACTTCTGTTGTATCTATAGCTACATCCTTGACTTATTACACCCACCCCCTTTAAAAGTACAACAACACAGTACAGTATCAGTACTGCATCTCCATACTGTGAGAGTAGAACACATAGCCTTCTGTATCAAAAGCAAGTATTTAACCTGTTATGCTATTAACAATGCAAGCAGACTCAGCATAAGCAACACTAAACTCCTCTTCGCCGGAAGCTCTCAGCTCCTTGTAAAATCCACTTGACACTCAACTGTATCTCTCAACTTTGCAGCATAAGAAATCTGGAAAAGGCCAACATTTATTGGGGGGGGGGCAAAAGCCCAAAAACCAGGGACACATTTTAAACATTGCTTGTATAATTTTGGAAAGTTACTAGAATAAAATGTTGTGTTACCACCATGTATTTCACTACCAAGTCTTGAACACAGAACCAATGTGCACTACAGTCAGAGCAACATACCATTATACCAAATCAACAGTTTCCTGAAAGATAGGAAGATTGAAACTTAAATGGCTATAATTTAGTGAATTCAGTTCTCACTTCTCACCATAGCTCTCAACCTCTTAGCAGAAATAACCTGGACAAAGCCAATAATGTGGAAATACAGAATTCAGTTCTCACTTCTCACCATAGCTCTCAACATCTTAGCAGAAAAAACCTGGACAAAGCCAATAATAGGGGAATACAGCCCCAAAAATAGGGACACATTTCAAATACTGATCTTATAAACTTAGAAAATTGGTAGAATAAAAGATTTTGTGTTACCATTTATTTTCTGAAGAATATGAAGTCTGAAATTAAAATGCATGTTATTATTTAGTGAATTTAATCCTTCACTGATTTGCCACAAAAATCTAGAAAACCACAGATGTTATGAGGAAAAGAACAAAAATATGAGAGTTTTCATAAGTGGTGGTGGGTAGGGACTTTAGGCTCTTGTTACCTGGATCCAAGGTTCAGGGTTTGAGCTTGAGTACCTCTAGCCACCAGGTATATTCACCTGGGGCATTTTACTCACACACACATACACACACACACACACACACACACACACACACACACACACACACACACACAACCTCAGTCCCCAGAGAACACACAACTTCAGTCCCCAGAGAATACACACACAACCTCAGTCCCCAGAGAGTGAACATCAATTCAGCATAAACTTCTGCAGTCCAACTGCAACTTCGCTTCCTGCTGTCTACAGCTACTCAATAACCTCTGTCATTTGCGGAGGAACCACCACCATCATTCCAGTCCTGTTTACCACCATTATTCATCATAGCTTGGAGCAGCACAGCTGGAAATGTATGCACATGAGCTCAAAGCTCAATTCTGGCAGGCCATTTCACAGAGCTGACTTTATCGCGCACATGACATCAGCTCAAAATGCCAACAAAAAATTAAAATAAAAAGCTGAGAAATTTGGAAATTAAAGAGTATCACTCGGGAATCATGGCACCCCATTATTTAGACCCCAAAACTCGATAAAAATTTGGTACGGTTGGGAGGCATGATTTATACTGAATCACACATTTCTTCTAAGTGTCAGACTGCACCTAACCATGCAGGTGCTCCAACACCATGATGTAGACAGGCGGAGCAGCTAACATGAAAAGGGGGTGTGTCATGATTGCTGTAAGCATATTGGAGCTCAGAGGCCTCTGTTTGTCCTTAGCTAAGCACAGCTAAGGCAGGGGGTGTGTCAGAGACTGTTTTCCCCTATTCCATGAAATGCAGAGCATGTTCACATCTTGGAAGGGACTGTTCTGCTTAAAACTGTTTACTTTTGCTAAATGGGAGTGAGCAGTGCCCACTGGGCCTAATACAAAGAACAAAAAGAAAAGCCACAGGGGATAGCAGAACTGTTGAACAATTGAGCACCGGGAATGTGCCGTGTGCATCAGGGCTTAAACAGGGAGGAAAAGGAAAGGGGAAACTGCAGAAGGAAGGCAATCAAGGAGGACAACCATAGCTGACAGGTGGAATGTATCAGAACCAGCCAATTACACAGGCAGCAGCCGAGCACACTACTATAAACTATGCAAACACCTTTCAGTCTGTTTTTTCCCACAAACTCTATACCACTGATGTACACATTCGGGGGAATTTTAAACTGACAATTCTAGCAAAACATGTTAGGGGCTGCTATTGCTCTGATATATCAGCATGTGCTAGAGACTGAGGGTGGTGAGGAGGAAAATGCTGACAACCAACTCAGACTGAGGAGGAGGAGAAGAGCGTTCAAACCCAGGGTAACAGACCAGGGGCTACATGATCTGGAGATAGTAGAGTGATACAGGGTGGACAGGGACATACTTCAGCAACTTGTTGAGCTGTGCCGGCCTCACCTCAGAGCCAGAACCAACAGAGAGGATCCCATCTCAGTGGATACCAAGCTATGTGTAGCCTTAAGAATACTACCTAAAGGTACTTTCCAAAGACCAACTGGGGATATTATGGGGGTCTCACATGCATCTGCATCCAGGAAACTCCACCAGCTCCTGGATGCCATGTAACCACATGCAGCTGAGCACATTCACCTCCCCAGCACCCATGAGGAGAGGACCAGCAATATACATCTCTTCCACTGTGTAGCAGACTACCCAGAGGTACTGGGTGCCATAGACTGCACATGCATCCACATCAAAGCACCACCTGGTGAACGGGGTAGGGTCAACATAAATCACAAGGGCTTCTCCTCCATCAACTGCCAGGTCATGTTTGATGCCCAGGGCATTATCATGAATGCGTGTGCTGGCAGCCCTGGAAGCTATCGTGACTCCCACATCTGGCATTCACCACAGTTGTACAAGGCATTTGCCAGTGGGGACATCCCATATGGCCAGCTGGTGGGGGATGATGGCTACACACTGGAGCCATGGCTGATGACACCCATCAGAAATGCACACACACTCACACAAGAATGCCATAATGACGCACACGCACAAACAGGATCATTATAGAGCATGTGTTTGGGATGCTCAAATCACAGTTCCGCTGCCTTGACATATCTGGTGGAGCCTTGTGGTACTCTCCAGCCACATGTGCACACATGTATAAAGTATGTGCCATGCTACATAATATGATCCTGTGGAAACAGCTGCAGCAGAAACAAAATGGGGAAGGGCCACACATCCCCCCACAATTGTCAAGGCGTCCACAGGCACAGGGTGACTCGGAGGAGGAACATCCTGAGCCTACCCCTGTAGGCAGATGGAGACATGCCCAGTATGCCCTGGCCTTGGCAAAGAGGCAATGCATAGCACATACACTGACACTGTAGGGTCCCAGGGACTGATCTCTCTTTCTCGCTCTGACTCGCACACACAGTAAAATGGATGCCAAACATCACACCACCTATACCTGACCATATATAGGCAGTGCATTGTGTGCATCCAGCATAGGCAGCCCTCAAGAACCACCCTCACAACAGCTGCAGCCACAAGGTAAGCCAGTCTCTGTAACAAAATAAACAAATGGAGTGGAATTTTCTGATAGCATATCTATGCTATTTATCAAGTATGTAAGAGAATGGGGTCTAACTGAGATAGCAGCAGACAACTGAGAGCTTTGTGGGACAGCAGGAAGTGTATCCCTAGTACTGTCCTATCCACACCATGCAGTACCACCTTAGTTGACAAATACCACTGCAATATTTGTGGTGAGCCAAATAACTGGGGGGGGGGGTCATAGATCACATGCATGGATGTCAAAGTGGTGGTTACATACCCACTACCAACCCCACACAGCAGATCAGCTATAGAAAACCATATAGAAATGCCTGGCAAAGGCCCCCACAAGGCAACACCCATAGAATCTCCACCCACAGACTCTTAAACAGTGATATCACACCAGGTCTGGCAGTCGCAGTATGGCTTGGAAAGGTAAGAAGTCTGAAACTACAAATGTATATGCCAGAATAATCTGACCTGTGGTTGATACTGTTATGCCTGCAGTCTGACAGATAGGGTACACTACTCTGCTAAAGGGGACCAAAATGTTAAACAAATATCAGCACAGTCTGTGCAGATGTGTATCGTGTACAGTTGTGTCCCCCCATAATCCCATAGAAATACAATAACATTTTCATAGCCTTAAGCAACATCCAGCTGTCACCCAGAGTGATGGTGCAATAGTAACAGAAAGCAATTGTCAGTAACACCCACAGTCAACTTACTGGTCCCACCCCAGGGGTGTCTCCTGCCAGAAGCCTGGGAACATATGATCATCAGAATGCACTGCCTTGCGACAGATGGCCTGCATCTGTCACACCTGGCCTACAGGCCTCTGGCAAATGCCTATGCCTTACCGACAGTGCCCTGTTAGGGAGTGTCATGGGGTCCATAACACCAACATAACACAGTCCACAAAATGCAAAGAAAGGCCATGCTGATAACTGCCAGATGCAAACCTGCCCACCACAGGGAGCCAGAAATCTAGACAAGGCCATGAATAATGGGATGATGAAGGTCCAAAGAGAAGGACACCTGTGAAATACTGCTCTAATAATGTTATAAAGTTGATGGAATGATTTGTATTAGCATGGAATTTCTGATGGGTACGAAGTCTGAAACTGCAATCGCAACTGTCAGTAATATCTGACCTCAACCCTGAGTGACTTGGAAAACACTTTTGCTTGAAAACCACCCTTGTTTGGGTTACCAACAAGATATATAAGTCATGGGTGTTAACATTCTGTGATACTCTGTACAGTCGACAGGTAGGGCTTGGAGTTTAAACATGGGTATCACTTACTGCAGGCAGGCCTAACCCTGAAAGATGGTGACATGTCTGTACCCACAGAACCCTGGGCCACAGCCATGGGGAGTAGCACACCCCTCTCTGATCATGTATCCTATGCAACATCCTGACCCCAACATGTGGCAATCCAAGCAAAATGTGGTGGACCATACATATATGTGTGACAAACACACACCTCCAGGCTGGTCAAACAGTCTGACACATACAAGACCCTCCAAGTGCAGTCAACCATTGAGGAGAACGCAGTGCAAAGTACTAGTAGCCATAGGCAAGCATATCTGCCCAGGACACCCCCCCGCACCATATTGTATCCCCTACAAATCTTTCTGAAGTCTGCCTGTCTCCCTGATCCTGTCTGACTTATATTACCCAACTGTGGACTGGAAAACAGACCAGGCCAGAACATAAATGCACAGAGATTCCACCATTGTAATATATCAACAAGGTGCTGGACCATTTACACAGCACCAGCAGTCAATTGCTTGTAGGCACATGCCTCAACAGGCTGGATTGTGAAAGAATGCATAGCATTTGGCTCATAAACCTGGTGTGTGCCATCCTGTATTCCTCTGGTAATTCACTGTGATGATCTGAGGAGATATGTCACGAGGTACTGAAACAATACATGACAGTATCAAATGGCATATATGACAGATGTCTGCTAAAACAAATCCTGTAATCCTAGCAACCATATATTTCTGAGAGAAATTGTCACAATCACTGTATGGCCCATTTTTCCCACATTTTGATAGGCTATCTCCAGATATCCTGCACCAACAGGTTGAGAGTTATGGCTGTAGCACAAAACAAACTGGACTGGAGTACAACAATCCCTGAAATGGAGTTCCACATGTACTATAAAAGGACACACTGAGCATGCTCATACACTTAGAGAAATGTCAATAGTATCTAGTAATGAACAGGCTGTCCCCACCCAGTGCACTTCCCATTCCCCACCTTAGCAGTCTTGAATACGTATGTCACCACAGAAGTTACTTTTGCTAGGCCTACCCCCGTAAACTCTGTGGTGCTTGTGATAACTGCATAGCACTATAGTGCAAATAACAAGTTAGGTAGTACTTTTAATCTCAGTCTTGGCAAATCTGAAAGTTTGTGTCTGTGTGTTCCCAGCTAAAAGCTTTTGGGTCCATGCAAACCCAGTACAATTCCCTTTTCCCTACTTTAGCAGTCCTGCAGATATCAGTTATCTTAGCACTGCCTTCCGTCAGTCCTCACTCCCATAAGC
Source organism: Protopterus annectens (assembly GCF_019279795.1). Lineage (NCBI taxonomy): Eukaryota > Metazoa > Chordata > Ceratodontiformes > Protopteridae > Protopterus > Protopterus annectens. The sequence goes on from NC_056737.1 coordinate 1,794,592,999, forward strand.
TCTGTGGTATATGCGATAACTGCATACCACTGTAGTACAAATAAATAGTTAGGTAGGAGTTTTATTCTCAGTTCTGACATATGTAAAAGTGTGTGTATGTGTGACAGTTGTGTGTGCAAGACTGAGGGAGTTGTGTGTTTGCTTGTTTATAGGTGAAACAGTATTTTGCCATTCTCACCCATAACACTTCACACTGCCCCACCTTACCAGTCTAGATTATGCCAGTCCCTTATCAGCAACTTTGAACAACTGTCAGCCTTGTAAGCTCAGTAGTGCATGTGATAAATACTTAACACTATAGTACAAATGACTAGTTTGGCAGGGTTTCTACTCTTGTATCTGGCAAATGCATGTGTGAGTATGTATGTTTGTAAACAGAAGTAACATGATATGTTTCTCACCCACTGCCCCACTTTATCATTTCTGCTGATGTCATTCTCCATATCAGCACCTTTGGCCAACTCTCAGTACAGTAAGCTCTGTAGCACATGCGATAACTCGGTAATACTATGATACAAATAAATATTTAGGTAGGTGTTCTACTCTCACATGTAGTAAATGTGCTTGCTTGTAGGACAAAGTATTTTGACAGGTTTAACACTTTGTGCCCTACTTTATCAGTCCTGCTGATGTCATTCCCTTTATAGGTTCACAAGTGTATAGTAGGCTAATTGCCCAAGAGCCTTTACAAGCCTAGAACATAGAAGGGCCCTGCCATTCTGCCACATGATGTTACCTCCCAGTGCCTGTATCAAGTATAGCCACTGCAGTGATTCTTGGGTTGAACTGTCCATTAACCATACACTCATCAAGATTTCTCTGGAAGAGGGTCAGCAAGTGCTCTGCATGACATGTATGGGAAATGTATTCCAGAGCATGTGCAGTCTCTTGGTGAGGGACCTGTTCCACCAGCATACTGAGGTGGAGGTCTCTGCAATGTGTGGTGTGGATGGACTTATATGTAGCATTTCTAAAACAGCTGGGTCAGACATGGCTTTGTAAGTCAAGCGCAGATAGCTGCTAATTAGGTGATATGACACAGAGAACAGCTTGGTCTTCAGAGTCTGTCTGTGTAGGATGTGTGATTAATGCCTAGGAACCCCTTTGTGAGGTGCTTCTATGACCTCTCCAGCTGTAGCAGGTGTCTAGTGAAGTACATGGCAAATGGGCCATAACACTTGAGGAGTGGTCTAATGAGGGAATAGTAGACAGACATCATTACCTCTGTCTTCCTGGATGCAAAACCCTTGGTAATGTAATGTGCCATATAGAGGGACTTCCTGACCACAGTGGCAATGTGGTGCTTGAAGGAGAAGTTGCTGTCAACCTGTGTGCTCAGATCTCTTATAATGTCTACAGTGTTCCTTGGGATCCCATTAATGTAGTACTTACTAGGAACTGAGTGTTTTACCAAAGGGGATGATGATGCATTTTGTAGTGTTAAGCTACTGGCCATGGTTTCCACACCACTCATTGGTTTCAGTGATACCTTTCTGTAGGATGTCTGCATCACTTGTGGAGTTCATGATAGCTTCCGGTTTGTAATCCTCTGTGAACTTGGTCAGCCAGAGTTCCTTTGTGTTGGGCTGGACTCCTGAGAAGTAGATGCTAGACAGGAGAGTATACAGTACTGATCCCTGTGGGATTCCACTTGTGACTGCTTGCCAGTCTGACTTGGAGTTTGTCACTGTCAAACTGTGTGTTCTGTGAACCAATTTGGAAACCACTCACTGATATAGGGATTTATGCCTAGTTTGTTGGATTTATCAATAATTCCTGACTGAGGAATGGTATCAGAAGCTTTGACCAGATTGAGGTAGGTTGTATGCAGTGCCTTACTGTCATACACAGCCCTGGTGACTCATTGAAAGACATAAACCAGGTTGAGCAGGCATGATCTGCCATTCACAAAGCCAAATTGTGTCGGGTCCAAAGTTAGGAGATCACCCATATCTTGGTCAATCAGGTCCCCGATGATGCGGTCCATACCCATACATAGTAAACTTGTCAGGCTAAGGGCCCAATAATCCCCAGGATCTGTAGATGCTACCCCTTTATGGAGAGGGATGACTGTAGCAATGTGCATTTTGGATGGACAGAGTCTGAGGTGAGGTTGTGACTGACCGGGGCACACAGATGTGGTGCCTGGTCTCTTTGTATGTCATGTAGAACACAGCCATGGATATGTTGGGGTCCCAATGAAGCTGCATTCTTGCCTGTAGACAATGCAGGTCTAACCTGGCCTGCAATAATGCTGGGTGCCTGGCATTCAACTGCCATTGTGATTGTCTCTTTTGGGGGGATAGAGCAGTAAAGCTGGCACTGAATGTGTTGGCAAGAATGTGGCCAATATCTGTTTTCTCAGGATAGGAATTAGCATTGTGCAGTAACTCACAGCACTTGTGATTATTGCTGTGGAAGTTGTTGATATAACTATCAAAGGCTTTTGTGATTGTCATCAGTGTCTGCTGCAATTTGCCTTCATAGCTGCCTGTAGGTAATTCCGTGAGGGATCCCAAGTTGTGTTTGAGGCTAAGAAGGTGGTTCACCAGTCTTGAGACACCGCCTTTTTCTGCAACAGTGTCCTCCTTCTGTTGTACACTTTAGTAATGGCAGTGAACCATCACATTGGCTTTCAGTGTTTGGAGGACAGTGTCTGGGTTCTGTTGGCTATGGCTAGTGCCATGCATCCATGTACAAGTTTGTGCAGTGCATATGTGTATGATTCAACAGTCATGCAGCTCTTTCCCATTGGCATGGGCACAGTGACATCATCCACCCCTGTTTGTATGACTTCAAAGTCACCTATGGAGAGTTTTTGCAAGGTGGTTACCTTTGTGGGGGGTGTGGGTGAGATTGAGCTCCATGATGATTACATCATGTTTAGATCTAACCAGGTAGGGATTAATAACAGTGGTTGAGCAACAGTCCTATATGTAAGTAATCAACACAGGTCAAGGTTGTTGCATGCTCTACTGGGGGTCAGTATGAGCTGGTCCAGGGCATTGGAACTGATGAATTCCAGGAAGCATTGGGCCAGTGTACTGGTGATTGACTACTTTCCACAGGAGATGGAGGGGTAGTTGAAGTCTCCTACTATGTCAGCATAGGGTTGGACCATTATAGATGCCAGGGTGTTGAGGAATGTGCATTGACACTCTAGGGACATAGATGATGACCAATAGCAGGCTATGGTGTGGATTGCACTATTACTCAAAGTCACTTGTACCGGAAGTACCTCCAATGCATTATGCTGGGATACTAGTATGGAGGTGTGCATATCCATTATGATTATGAAGACAACACCACATGTAGAGGTGTGGTCCATGTTTGGAGGCTGACAGTTATGGAATGTGTCATAGCCTGTTAGTGCAGGGCTGCTGTTTGCTGCTGTGAACCATCTCTCAATTACAGCAAAAATGTCAATGTCCTCCACTCTGAGGAGTGCTTTGAGTGACTGCATCTTGACAGTTAGATGTCTACAGATGAGCAGCATGACCCTCAGATTGCATACATGTCTAGCTGTTATGGTGGTAATGTGATTGGGAACACTGTCTAATAAGGCACTATAGGGGTGGCAAGACACTTACTCTGTACTAGGAAACTCAGTGCTGACATCTGGTCAAGAGGATAAGATCAACACCCACACCACACCATGTGGAACAAATAACTCACCACAACACCCACTATGACAGCCCTGACATACACTGAAAAGCCACACCTGGGCCAATGGTGAGGGGACATCTCTGGCAAGGGATTGATCATAGGATTATAGATTAGGTACTGAGGTCTGTCAATCATGTTATCCCAAGCAGAGAGATACTGGATCCCCTGAGAATGACACACATAAGCCAATGTTACAGTCAATTATAAGTTGATAGTACTGTAGCATCATTCTGAGTGATGGCAATATAGTGCTCAGGGCTATGGTCACACCTGTCTGGACCACATAATCTGAGTGCTCAACCATGTCTCTTGTCATGTAGTCCAGGGAGGTGTCTCAAGTCATTCACACCCATATGGATACTGACAGAGTGATACTTGTAGTTGTGCAGAGGCCTGACTGGGTGTGTCATGTGTTGGATGCTAGCATGTGATAGATAGTTGACTGTGATTTCCTCCATAATCAACTTAGTAAGGGGGACATCTGTGTGCCGCAGTAATGAGTCACCCATGTTCACTGTATTATGCAAGATGGTTAGCCTTAGGAGCTTAGGTTGAGGGGCAGAGTGTGTAGGTTACATATGTGTCCTTTGGCATGTGCTAGGTCGTGGTGTGTAAGTGGGTGTCTGTCTTGCTGGTCTGTGCTGTTTGTATAAATGTCCATTGAGTGCCTCTCTGAAGGTGGGTGTGTGGCTTTTCAGTGTATGTCAGGGCTGTCATAGTGGGCGTTGTGGTGAGTTATGTGTTCCACATAGTGTGGTGCACATGTTGATCTTATCCTCTTGACCAGCTAGTCCAGTCTTTGCTAGACAGTGCATATTTCCATATTTGGTGATATAGGGGTAACTTTCATTGGTCTGAGTGCTTGGAGTTTAGAGGAGAAGGTTGTCTGTGTACATGAGACAGTTGCAACAGTACCTCAGAATGGACAAGTGCACCAGGTTAATGGGTGATAGCACAGAAAACTGCACTGCAATCATGCCAGGAGGGGTGGTCATACCTAGTAAGTACTGGGACTAATTCCATGATGAACAAGTAATGCTGATGGCTCCCTGGTGTGATGCACTTATTGATACAATAACGTGTTGAAGTGCAAAGCTATAATGCTATCCGAAGTGCAAGACAGAAAGAACTAGCAAGAAGTAAATGAGAAACTAAAGGCAGACTTCCTGTCACCTGTAATACTTTACCTTAGTTGTGCAGTTATTAGCACCTTTGGCCAGTTTAAGCCCAGTAAGCTCTGTAGCCTGAGCAGTAACTGTGTAACACTATAATACAAATAACTGCATAGGCATGGGTTCTAATCCCAGAAGTCGCAAGTCTGTGTGTGTAAAAATCATGTACTATGTGGGTTATACCATTTGTGACTTGTGCACCACCCTTTGCAATTCCTCTCACTCCAATTTAGTAGTCCTGTTGATGTCATTCATCTTAGAAGTACTTTTGGACTAAGTGAAATTGTATAAGCTTTGTGGCACATCCACTAACTGTGTAACACTATAGAAAAAATAACTAGATAGGTAGGAGTTCTAATTTCAATACCGGCAAGTCTGTGTGTGTATGAATCAGATACTGTGTGGCTTATACCATTTTGACTTGTGTACCACTCTTTACACTTCCTCCACCCTACTTTACTAGTGATATTGTTGTCATTCACCTTAGAAGTAGCTGTGGACAAGGTGAAATTGTGTAAGCTTCATGGTACATCTGATAACTGCATAATACAAATAACTAGATAGGTAGGAGTTCTAATCTCAATACTGGCAACTGTTTGTGTGAGAATCATGTACTGTGAATGTTATATATTTTTTAGGTGTATACCACCGTACTCATCCTAATTTAGTAGTCCTGTTGATGGCATTCACCTTACAAGTACCTTTGGATGAGGTGAAATTGTATAAGCTCTACAGCATGTCTGATAACTGTGTAACACTATAGTAGACATAAATAGGTAGGAGTTCTAATCTCAATACTGCTGTGTTTGTGTGTGGATCATATTGTGGGTGGCTGATACTATTTTGATGTGTGTACCATACATGGCAGGTGATCACCTCCTGATGCCATTACTTTATATAGTGTGGTAATGGCATCTGCCTCACATGCAGCATGTGAAACCATTGTACAGGCCATACCAGTCCTCTGTACAGATGTGTCTGGAACAACCAGATGTTTGGAACTTATTAGTGCTCTGCCTGTGTTAGCAATGCCCATGTATGTGATATTGTTGTGAAATAGGCCACAGTGAGTGCACTGACACATATGGCAGCATCAGGTATCATACCTGAAAGAAACAGCATACTGATACAACATCGGTTACCTTCACACTTGTCCAGGCTTGTAGGTGCAATACATGAGTCCAGATTCTTGGTTTTACAAGTGAATAGTTCATGTCATGGATCACATTAATGGTAAGGAAAGGTGTAGGCTGACATATCGTGGTCTCAATCAGTATATATCAGAAACAAATGTCATCTTAACAGGTGTGTGTACACATTTTATATGCACTGTACAGCAGTAATGTTTCACACATGTCCCTACCTTAGTCAGTTTGTCCAACACATATTGCTGATGTCTGTCCAGATGTCTTGCAGTGACAAATGGCAGTTGTGATGTATGCTACAGGAATGTTACATTCTCTTCAGATAGGCCTCTGTGGTGACCACTGTGATGCAATACAATTAACCCCACCACAAGATAACATGCACATAAAGCAATATGGCTATTAGTCATAATTGTGTGCATGGTAACTTGCATGCCCTCCACATATCTGGGGTATTGCCATAGCACAACTGAACAATTCCATACTCACTAGCTTCAGGTTGCTATCCCATATGAAGACCAGAGTGACCTATGTAGTTGGGGGTGAGAGGTATTATCAGTATACTCACTATGCCCTTTGTAAAGGATGGATGCAGCATGTCTGTACATTTACAGCACAGCATCCAATACTACACAATTTGCTGTCCTTCACCATAGATTTGCACTTCTGTGCATTAGAAATCCCCATCCAACTGCAATCTGGTCTGGCACATGCATGTAGATACTGTACAGATACAAGTATATCTCATACAGTAGACTACTAATCCCTACTGGGACCTTACCTGCATGCTCCTTGCCCATTGTGTGGGTGCCACCCACCTCCAGCAAGTGGGGCTTTGTACTCTGGTGCTGTACTGTGATGGGTGGCCCAAGCTTGAGAAGGAGATCTTCATTTGGTGTCAGTGGGGGCTGCATGGCTGGGCCCCTACCTGTGGTTGTGGGGTCCATGGTCATGGCAGCAGCCCTTTGCCAGGCATGGCACATGAGGTTGCTGGCATGATGCCACACCACTCATACGTACATGTGTGCAGGCCCACCTACTTTACCCTGTGGACAGGGTCATCCCACAGGGTGGTCCTCTCCTGCAGATGTTGTTGGTTTTGGCCCAACAGTACTGTGTGGTTCTGTATTACGGCTTCCATTATCAGATTGCATTCCGCTGGTGAAAAGGTGTCCTGCCTGTGATGTGACATTGCACCTGGTAGACACTAACAGGGAAACACATCACAGGACCCCATACATTTGGCAAACAGTATGTCCAGTACCTGCACATGTACCCCGAATACCAGTAGCCAACACTCACAACCATACCAGTAGCCACCACTCACAACCACACTATACTCCTGTAATCTATCAGCACAGTGTCAACTTGCATTGCAGCCCTGGTCCTGATGAGTCATATTGCCTACAGTGAGGGCAAGTTGATTGCATAATCCATCATTCCTCATTCAGGTCTGTGTAAATGGATGACATTAGACATCTTCCATGAGGTTGGTGTGTGGATGGTGCTGTGGCTTGGTGTGACTACAGTGTTTAATGCAGCTGGGAACACATGCCTGAGTCCATGTAGAATGCAGACAAGGATGATATGACATCACATGGATACTTACATTTGTTGCCTTTCAGTAGGCAATATGTACCTACTCACTGGTGATGAGGGAAGGGGTGTGGGTGCAGTACATATCCACCTATAGTGATGCTGAGCCAAGGGGTGATGTTTGCCCTAATCTTATCTGCAGCAGGTTGCCTGTAGCTATGTTGTGTGTGCATGTGATCTAATTGGCCACCATTAAAGGTTGGGTTGGTTTGTTGCCTCTGAGATTGCAGACATATGTGAAGATGACCTTGTGATTGTCCTTGGTGGATGTCTCCAATTTGTACTCATAGCTGGCCTTACAGTAATCCACCTGTGACCTTATATGCTTGTTCAGACAATAGCTGACTTGATGCCAAGTGGGTTCCTGCCCCTACTTTGCCCTGTAGTATAGGCAGTACAGTACTGTACTGTACTGTACTACAGGGTCCCTGTACTATAGAGATCAAGTCTGTGGTTTGTGAAATGCTGCTGTCCATTAAAGGGGATTACTCTACTTTGGTGGAGGTGGGTATAGCAAGTAAGGTATTGCTGAGCCAGGTATGTGTTCAATCAGTTGTTTGTAGTGGGCATGGCCACAAAGTCATAACACAGTTGGACACCTCTCCAATTTAGTAATGATAATCATGCTTATTGTACTAACCATGGCTATGTCAGGGCAATGCAACAACCGGTAGCTGTAGAAATGTCACTCTTTTGGGTGCACAGTAACTAAGATTACACACGTGTACAACATGAACAGCTTTTTTAACTGACATTTTGCATCCCATGTCTGTTTTCATGAGGTGGACAAATACACCTACTCATACTGACATGTGCATAGGTAATATCTCACATACATGTATGTTATATGTCAGTATGGCACACTGCATTCACACTCTTGCTCTGCAGTTATCCCTCTCAACCTGTTACAGCAGGACATCTGTAGGATGCCATGCATACATGGGTGCAATGAGACAAAGTCAGTGACAGTGTCTCAGTATTGCTGTAACATACTTGAGTCATTCAATAGGACAGTAGCCTTTGCACTGGCAGGCTTCCCCTGGCAGATGTCCAACAGTCATATAGCAGGAAGAGAGGAAAAAGGTTAGGAGGAGAAGAATTGTTAATATTGGCAGTATGACTGGTATAGGGACCAGGCTAGCTGATATGAGGGCCAGGGGATGGATGATATATTGTGTGTGTGTGCAAGAGATCACATGGAAGGGGATTATGACTGAGTGTATGGTAGGCAGGTCACAATTGTGCTGTCATGGTGTGGACTGGAGAAGGAAGGAGGTAGGGCTTCTGCTGAAGGATCAGTACGTCAAGAGTGTTTTTGGAGGATGACATAAGTGTCTGATATAGTGATGTTTCTGAAGCTGTAAGCTGATGGTGTAATGATGACTGTTGTTAGTGCATATGCTATGCAAGTTAGTTGTACAATGGATGATAAAGAGAAGTGTGATGTTAGTCGGATGATGTGGTGATGACTGTACCCAAGGGTGACACACTGGTCATTGCAGCACATGTCAATGGGCATGTTGGTGAAGGGAACAGAGGGGTATGTATGGTGTTAAAAGGAGTGTGTATGTATGGTGTTAAAAGGAGTGGAGATGGTAGTGGAGTTTTCAAAAAGGATGGAGATGGCTGTGGTGACTATGTACTATAACATGAGGGAGGAACATAGGATGACATACAAGACTGGAGTAAGATGCACACAGGTGGAATATATAGAATGTAGGATGCCAGACTGAAGGAGATTGGAGACTGTAAAGTGGTGACAGAGGAAAGTGTATTTAGGCAGCAGACAATGTTGGTATGTATGATGATGTTGGTGATCAAGAAGAGGAGGAGAAGTTTGGGGGCAGCACCAAGGATCAAATGTTGTGAAGTGGAAAAGGGTGACTGTGAGGTGGAGTTCTGAGAAGAGTTGAGACAGGCAATATCCGGTTAAGTACAGCAGAGCTGGTAAGGGAGACAGTTAGAAAGATGCTTGGGGTGACATGAATGAAGGAAGCAGTACAAGGACATCTGTTTGTGGACTGAGGAAATACTAGACAATATGCAAAGACAGAGGTTGGGAAGAAGGAGTGGGATTGTCAGATAGAAGAGAAAAGTAGGCAGGCATATGAGTAGATGATGAGCATGGCAAAGAAAGAGGTGGCAAATGCTGAGGATGGGCATATGAAGACTACTAAGAGTAGTGGAAGCTAGGTTACACAGAGAGATGAGGAGTACTGGTCAGCAGTATGGTTTCATGCATGGAAAGGGCAATACCAATATGATTTTTGCTCTGAGACTGTTACTGGTGGAATACAGAGAAGGTCAGAAGTTGCTCTGTGTCTCTCTGGACTGACAGAAAGCATATGACAGGGTGCCTAGACAAGAGTTGTGGTATTGTATGATGAAGTCATGCGTGGAAGAGATATATGTCAGAGTGGTACAGGATATGGGCAAGGTTGGTGTGGCAGCACTGAGGTCTGCATTGGGATTGAAGGATTGGGATTGTATTTAAGGTGGAGGTGGGATGACATCACGGATCAGCTGTGAGCCCTTTCTGATTTGCAATGGTGATGGACAGGTTGACAGACAAGATCATATGGGAGTCTCTGTTGATTATGTTGTTTGCAGATCACATTGTGATCTGTATTGAGAGTAAGGAACAGCTTTTGGAGACCCTGGAGAGGTGGGCATATGCTCTAGAGAGGAGAGGAATGAAGGTCAGCAGCACTAGGATAGAATATCTGTGTATGAATGAGAGGGAAGATAGCAGAATGTTGAGGATGCATGGAGTACAGTTGGCAAAGGTGGATGTGTTCAAATGATTGAGATCAACATTTCAAAGTAATGAAGACTATGGAGCACAGGTGAACAAGAGAGTACAGGCAGGATGGAGATGGTGGAGAAGAGTGTCAGTAGTGATTTGTGACAGACAAGTACCAGTAAATGTGATATGTAAGGTCTACAAGAGGGAAGTGAGATCACCTATGTTATATGGGTTGGAGACAGTGGCATTGACAAAAAGGCAGGAGTCAGAGCTGCACATGGCAGAGTTACAGATGTTATAATTTGCACTGGGTGTGACACGGATGCATAGGTTTAGCAAAGTGTATATGACAGGCTGAGGCCATGTTGGATGTATATGAGACAAAGTTGGAGAGGTAGCATTAGGGTGCTGAGTATATTGGGAAAAGGATGGTAAGGATGTAGCTGCCATGTAAGAGGAAGAGAGTAAGGCCTCAGATAAGGTTTCTGGATGTGGCCAGAGAGGACCTGCAGGTGGTTGGTGTGAGAGAGCAAGAGTCAGAGGACAGGCAGAAATGGCAAAAGTTGATCCACTGTGGCAATCCTGAATGGGAAAAGCAAGAGGACAATGAAGGGGGATGTTGTAATGTCAGTTTTCACAGATTTGGCAAGGATTTGACAGACATAACACAACTCTATGGGTAAATGACTACAAATATGAGGCACACATATGGTCAGTGTGCAGAACACTGGACAGTTGAATGGTATGAGCTCAGTATATAACATGCAGTTCAACGCACACACATCTGCAGCAGTACTTTACTTTGCAAATGCCATGTATAGGTGTTTCACATTTCTGAGACAAACAAGTATATCCTAGTTGTATTTACAAGTAAGATATGGATTGGATATGTACAACATCCCAGTAGCTGGCCTAGTCACTACAAACAGAGCCACATGCTATGGCCATCAGTGCTGTTCAGCAGTGCATCACAACATCAAGTTTTGTTGAAATATATGCTTTCAAACTCCCATTTTCCATTGTTACAGACCACCTACTGCATTTAATTACATGCTTACTTGTTTCACGTACCTTTTTTGTTTTTCTGGATTTTTCACAGATGTATCCTTTTTTTTTTTTCACACTACTTCAGCTTTGCACTGATGGGCTGGCTGTCTGTGACAGAAGTGGTTTGCACAGATGGCAGCTTGTCTTTGATGATGGCCTGAGCACCACTTGGTGTTCCCCAGTTGCTGATTGCATGCAGAGCAGCTGTGTAGTTATTCCAATAGCCAATGTCATGGCAACACACTCCTATAATTGAGTACTCCACGTGGGTGATGGCCCTTTCCCTT
>NC_056737.1:1794609657-1794687484 GCF_019279795.1 Protopterus annectens
TCCAGAAGCTAATACAAAACTATTAGGTGTAATAGTCTACAATAACCTTAAATTTGATGCTCACATTGATAGAACCATTAAAATAGTCAATATGAAGCTTGGATCTTTATACAGGATTAAGCCATTCCTAACCTCAACTGCTAGGACAGTGATTGCCCGAACACATTTAATATCAACTCTTCTTTATGCCTCCCCAATTTATATCAACCTAAGTAAATCTGACCTCAATAAACTCAATACCTGCTATAATAATATAGCCGCATGTGCTACAGGTTCAGCATATAGAACACACCACTGTCTTAACCTACGATCTCTAGGTTGGTTAGAGTTACTCTCTCAACTCCAGTATAACCAATTAATAGTAGCTCACAAAGTCCTTTATCAGCCTGAAAGCACACCCATACTCAAAAATGTAATCACCCCCTACAGTAACCTAAAAACACACCGCTCTTCTGATAAAATGCTGATACAAACTGTTAAATCCAATAAATCAGCAGGTGAGTTATTATTTTGCAACTCTGTTGGCAAAATCTGGAATCTATTCCCTGCTGAACTTAAAGCAGTTCACTCCATAATCCAATTTAAAACATCTCTCAAAACACACCTAAAAATTCACCCACTGTGCCGCTGTACAAACTCTGGCTAACCAATTCACCATTTACTTTATATGACTATATTCTCTGGCTACTTGTAGAAACAGTCTTTTAAAAAGTCTGAAACATTAGCCATCTCACTGTAATGTATTGTACTACTGAATGATATGCTACCTTGCACAGCCTTCTACTACTAAAACTGTTTAGGTTCTAATAAGAAAATTAATAATTGTAAAGTTTTTCATGTATGTATTCCAATAAATCTGGAACATGTATCTATATGTAATTGTATAAAAAACTGCAACTGTATCTATATGTAATCGTATAAAAAACTGCAACAGTTAAGTCTTCTGTATCGATGCACATGTGAAGCTTTTCTCCCTGGGCCTCCGCTGAAAATGGACCCATAACCAGTCAGACTTTCCCAGCTAACAAATATAAAATAAAATAAATAAATACTGGCTATCATCCACATTTAAGCAATCCCCACGGATGTGACCGTTTATGAGCAGCACGACAGTGTGCCATGCATATTAATGAAGGTGCGCTGCCTGAGCTCCTAAATGGACATGGAGCATGGACAAGTGCAGGGGGTGTGTCTGAGAGCAGAACTCTCACAATTTACAGGCCCATGCAGTCAAGAACTGCAGTTTTGCTAGTACAATGAGCGAGATCGCTCATAGGGGATTGCATACCCCCAGCAACACCCCCCCAAGTTTATAAGAGCAATATTTAAAATATAATAATATAAACAAGTTTTTTTTATCCAACAAATAAAATATAATCATAGGTGCACATGTTTGCCCATTGCTTAGCTATGTATACTATAGCTTAAATGGAACAAGAAGATAAATATCAAGATATATGCAAATGAAGCAGTACTGCAATAGTTTAGTGGTCAGAGCAGTCATTCCTGGTTTGAGTCTCACTTCAGTACATTCCATTTTCCAGCTCAAATTACTTCATGAACAATATTTTTTGTTGCATAACCTACTAAATAACATATATTTGTGAACTGGAGTACTGCATTAAATGCAGATGTGAGGTGTCATTGTAATAATGTTGTAAAAATCACAGGTAAACACAAGTGCCCTATACAGTAGGTGTACACATGAATCAGAGATACAAACTGAAGGTATAATGTGTAATGAATGATAAATCCATAGAGTGTCCAAATACACCACCTTCCCAAGAACCATTTTGCATTTCTGTCTAAATTAGTGTGAGGGTAAGTGGGAGTAAGCAGTATTAAGCAGGTGTAAGCATATTTAAGCAGTAGTAAGTGGGTTTAAGCCATTTTGCATGGGGGTAAGCAATGTGCACATAGGTTAAGCAATATTGAATATATCTCTCTGTAAACATATTTATCCAGAAGTTAGCTTTGCTTACTATTGTGCAAACCCATGCAAACCCACTTACAATTGCTTAAAAGTGCCTTAATCACTCTGTATGCAACAGCCGCTGTTCTGCCCAGCAACAAAACAGACAGCCCTTGCAGGTCTTGAACCGAGGACCCTGTACACTATAGTCATAGTAGTTAACCAGTAAGCCATCACAGAGGTATGTAAGATTGAGGTATCACCAAACAGATCCTTACTATAGGAATATTAAACTTAACATGTGAAAGGAATCTATATACAGTTTTATGTTGTATAACCTACTACATAACATAAATATGTGAACTGGAGTACTGCATTAAGTCTAGATGTGAGGTGTCATTGTAATAAAGTGTTGAAATCCCCTAATAAACACAAGGACCCCATACAGTGTATGTACACATGAATCATGGATACCAAACACATATATAACATGTAATGAATAATAAATCAATGCCAAACAGCAAATAGTATGGAAATTAAAAATTAATCAAGGCTAAACACTACACACCACTGCTTACTAGGGCTAAGCAATGTGTAGGCCAGCTAAATCAATGAGCCCATTGGTTTACCCCTTTAAGCAATACCAACCATAGTTAAGCAGGTTTGCCCATAGCTTAGCATTTTCAAAACCATCCAATCATGTCAAAGTGCGGGAAATTGGTCCTATTTAAACCCAACAGGTGGGAATACATCTCATAACTGGTTGCAACTTCTTCCTATAGGCACTATGACTGGTGTGGGAGAAGGAGTGCACTTTTGGGCACAGCACTCAGATCTCCAGGAGTCCAAAGTCATGGCAGGACTCCTTGTTAAAGACCATGACCAGAGACTGCTGCAGGGCCAGTACCAGGGTTCCCAATATAAAGGGGAAGCCTGGGACCATCTCGCCCAAGACCTCACCAGTGCCACTGGCATACCTCAAATTGGTGAGCAGGTCAGGCATCACTATACCAACTCGAAACGGAGAAAGAGGGAGCTCTTGGATCAGTGGATCCAAGAGGCTAGGCAGACGGGGGATGTCCCAGCCATGTGTAAGTATCAGTCTACTAACTGTTTAATAATTGCCAGCTCATGTATATTATGGATAGGTATGGCTAAGTATTCCTCTTATGTCTTTGACAGCAGCAGATGAGCGGGCTGTGAACTGGGAAGCCCATGCCTGCAGATTGCAGAGGTTGCATCGCGAGGCAGGTTAGTAATACTCTTGAATGTACCGTCATAAGAAATAAATCTGAAAGTAGTAGAAAGTTAATTCCCAGTATAAAACTTGTATTCTTTAAGGCATGTACTGAATGCACCAGACAATATGGCAGAAAGAGTCTCATATAGGTTGTATGTAAATAAAAGGTTAACAGTCTGACAATAAAGGTCTAACTGCTGGACTGCCTGTGTTTACTCTGGTAACATATGGTAATGTAGCGTTGCAATCTCTTAATAGTACTGATGTATTAAGCACTGTTACCCACACTGTGCTACATAAATAAAATGTGTAGGAATGTCTGCAAATGATTGTTGTAATCACAAGGTCATATTGTACAGCTGAGGGAGACTTAGACAGAAAACAGTGAAAAGATAGACAATATAATCCAAATAGCACACTCAACTGAGATGTGAACTGTTGTATTTTTAGCAAACACACATGGTTCGAATCCTGGGAGTGCTAGTAAGCTGTATACAAAATCATACCCCACAACTGTCCAGAATGTCCAGTTAATTGGCCCATATCTGCTGCCTGTCCCCCTGGCAAATCAGTGGGATGATCCCAGATGTTTAGGCAGCAAATGATGACATACAACTGATTGTCAGACATCTATAAGAACAAACCTGTCACTCTAGCAACTCACCAAAATGTTATGAGAGTAATACGCAAAGTATGTCCCATCTCCACCCCCATGTTGTGAAGCTATGTCCAGAGTGTGTGCAGTAACAGTGTGAGACATATGTGCATAATAATAATGTGGAATCTGGTAATATGTGTGGCAACATTCAGGTAGTGCTAACAAACATTCCCCCACAGGTCTGTCAGATATAAAAACTGTGCCTAGAAATAAAATATTTAAATCCTGGACTGGTATTGTTTACTCTGGTATTGTATGGCATTGTTAGTGTTGTAGTTTCTCTGAATAATAAGGTATTACCACCACTGTCATCCACACTGTGCTACATAATAAAACTGTCTAGGAAACCCTGTATAAGAGTGTTGTAATTACAAGGTCAGATTGTAAAACCATGGGAGACTTACAGACAGAAATCAGAGAAGAGATACACAGCAATATCTATATAGCACACTCATCTGTGATGTACACTGTTTTATTTTTAGCAGACACACCCATGGTGTGAGTCCTGGGAGAGGTAGTAAGCTGTATGCAGAATCATACCCCTCAACTGTACAGATTTGTCCAGAATGTCCAGTTAATTGGCCCATATCTGCTGGCTGTTACCCTGTCCCCCTGGCATATCAGCATGCTAATCTCTGACATGTAGGCAGCATTTAATATCATATAACTGACTGTCAGGCCTGTACATATTTGGAAAATGTCTATGAAAACAAACCTGTCATTGTACAACTTACCAAAGGTTTATGAGGGCAATAGTCAAAATATGTCCCGGTTTCACCTGCATGTTGTCAAGACATGCCCAGAGTGTGTGCAATAAGAGATGGACAGGTATGTGCATAACATCAACCTGGAATCTGGGTATATGTGTAGAAACAGTCAGGTAGTGTTAACAAACAATACCTCCACAGGTATACCAGGTAAGAGGTATATACTGCAGGTAAAACTCATTTAATGTATACTACATCCATACCACTTCCAAACTAAGGCCATAGGGTAGTGTAATAATACCTATAAGGTACAGATCACAGCACTGACTAGGAGAGTAATGAGAACTACAGGGATATACAAGTTGTTAATTAACATCACCCCCCACCATATCTGCAACAATAAACTAAATACACAACTCAGTCAGTATGTGCACTATTAAATCAACTATTTCAACATATGTCCTATTATTTGATAAATATTTAAATTTGTTTCTATGCATGTGCCATTTTGAAATACTCCCACATTGGTGGCATGCTGCCATCAATGTACCTGCATGCTGTTGTAATGGCCACTGTGGTTCCATATATGCATGTGTTCTGTTTGCTATGCAACTGTTACATATCTGGTGTTTTGGGTTAATGGGAATATTTATGCATGCTGTTATACCTAATCCTGGAATGTGTTGACTATTACTAACCCACATATGTTGTAAAATTGAAACACCATAGTACGTTTGGGAAGGCCGGACCTAGCGGACCCAGATCTCCCACCTCATCTGGCCGTGGGACTAGGCACTAGCAGGTCTGGGGCCTAACTCGGGACCTCCTTGTCTGCTGGTCCTGCATCACCTTTGGGTGGAACTGCCTCATGGGATGGGGATTGCCCCCCTGGGAGTGGGCACGGACAGGACACTGTCACCCGTCGCCAGGTCCAGGGACTGGTGTGTAGTGAGCTCCGCAGGGAGTTTGGAGATCTGTTACGCCAGCTTGAGGGCCACATGGCACAACTAGAGGGTCAGCCTGCCCCTCCTACTTAGCCCCCAGCACAGCCACCTTTGGGGCTGTGAAGGTGCAGTGGTGACTGCCCATGGGTGGAGACCTCAGTCCCACTGTTTCCACTAGGGGGCTCATGGGCTTCTGACTTCCAAACACCCCTCCCCATCCAAGGTGTTTATCCCCACATGTGTCATATACCACCCCTGTATGCTGTCTTGTCTGTATTGTCTGTTATCCTACCCAACCTACCTCCCCAAATATACCTACTATCCCTCCCCAACATCCCACTCTCACCTTAAAAAAAAGGGCAATCTGTTCCCCAAAAAAATCTCACCGCATACATAGCTGTTCATTTCGCACAGGTGTCCACTGGACATATGAAATCTGATCTAATTGGCTTCACAACATATTACTGTTGTCCTCACCTCTCTCTCAGGGGTATGAGTGTCCAAATCTACCTTCAAATCAGTGTATACGCACAGCTGTTGCTGTAGACAAAATGGGCAGCTACAGATCTTCCATACACCTGTCCTGCACATCCCTAGATATTTTCCCTCCTGTCTTTCCCCCTTTGTGCCCCTTTTTTACCACTTTCCTATCAACCCTTTTTCATTTCTTTTAAAGAAATTAGCATGGGGGTAAGCAGCAGGAAGGACTTTTAAGCAGCAGTAAGTGGGTTTAAGCTTGTTTGCATGGGGGTAAGCAATGCTTACACAGGTTAAGCAACTGAGAAGCTAAATCAGTATAAGAAACTGTAACCAGAAGTTAGCAGTGCTTATCTTCATGCAAACCCCCTTACAACTGCTTAAAAGTGCCTTAATCACTCTGTATCCAACGTCCCTTGTATATATATATATATATATATATATATATATATATATATATATATATATATATATATATATATATATACATATCCATACATATATAGATATATATATATGTCTACATATATATATATATATATATATATATATATATATATATATATATATAGAGAGAGAGAGAGAGATAAAAAAGAACATAATAAATACATATATGACCAAAGGCACCATTAATGGGGGTGAAGGGGCCCAAGCTAAACACCTCTTGTAAATATTGATATCACCCCCCCCCCACAATCAAACAGATCTGCCCTGCAACACAATACCAACTGTTGCAAGTCCCATACCCAGGACCCTACACAACATGGCTACAAAACGTTAACAGTAATCCATCCCACCTGTATGATGTCAGGATGGTATCAATAACATATCATGCAGTACAGTCTGGCTACCATAGGGAATGTACAATGTGGAATCAATAAACATTCCAAAGATGCATACACACACACACACACACACACACACACACACACGCACACACACACACACACACACACACACACACACACACATATATATATATATATATATATATATATATATATATATATATATATATATATATATATATATGTAACTACACATACACAAACATAGATATGTATAGGAAGATACATATTTAGAGGGTGCACAGCATATTGAACAGCCAGCATTCCTACAGTTGCCACCTTTTCAAATGGACAGTGTATGAGTCACTCATACCACAGACAATTGTTGCCTGAAACATATACCCACAGAGAAGTCAAGGGATATGACACCACACACAGGTTTGCATACATAAGACATTTTTATTTGTGTATTATTACAGTTGTCTATGCCATGTTATATAGCTGTTAAGACTTTGAAATACATAGTAAATGAGTAATGCAACTCTCAAGCAGATAATTTTATACAGTAATCCGAAAGCATAACATATGTTGCTGTCCAGGCCAAGGCCTTCAAGTAGTACAACAGTAAAGAAAGACTGGGCCAGAGGATAACAATCAATCAACAGTAAGTAATGCAGATGTATAGTTCATCAGCCTCTAAGCTGTACTCAGTCCCTAGGGGGAAAAGACTTAAGTTGACACAATAGGATGTATCTGCTACATAACAATGCATAACTGAAAACATCACAATCACACTGACAAACAGAACAGTCTGTATGACAGTAAGCACTAGGCAACCAATGTTCCCAAGGTGAAATGTATGGTAAAGTACAGCCATATACCTTAAGGCACATTACTACCAATATCCCTCACTTGTTGTAACAGCCTAGGTTATATATGGTGCATACCTCTCCCCCATAGACTGTCTTACAAGGGCATATAACACTGTTACATATACTGACCTATGGACTGCAGAAGGGCACCTATGTTTTGTGCAGCTGAAGCCCACATACATATGGACCCTACCCCACAATATGTGTGGGGGCCACAACACCATTGGAATGATGGCAGGAATGGAAGCACAACATAATCACAGGCCACTACATAACAACCCCTTACTGCATGTCATATGGACAAAGCCTGGTATATAGGTGGAAGACAGAGGCTGGAACACAGGCCCATATGTGAAACAGTGTTGTCATTCACTGAGAAAGTTGCTGGTGTTACAGGATAGTCTGCAACATACCCTTAGACAGGAATATGAAGTCATAAAAACAAATTGATGTAGCCATGTACTGATAGCACTCAACACACACAATGCCAGGGATATATCTGACACAAGACCTGTGTGGTGGACAGACAAAACATAACAGGCACACCTCTGGCCATCTTATGGATAGGTCCACAGTTGAGAGCTATGCAGACAGACTGCATTCCATGTTAAACTAGTATGTACTCACAAACCCTGTAACACTTTTGCTATACAATGCATATAACAACACTACTCACACTGTCGGTAGGTCTGAAGTCTTATACAAATATGTAGCTGGCTTGAGTCTGCAAGTCTTCTTGTAAGAGGTATTGCTACTTGCTGTCTGTAACACTGCTGCCCATACACAGGAAGGATATCCTCCGTACAGGAAAGGTAAAGGGACCACTCCCACATGATGTAGGAATTTATAGTAGTGGGTTGCCATGACAGTGGTAATTGGAAGTACTACACAGCATGCTGCATACAGGTAGCAAGTGGAGGACACTGATTGGTGCAGAGGCCATCACCTGATCATGTGCATCACCTAAAAAATCCATGCTGCAATCCATTCAAAGCAGCTCAATCCATTTACTGGAGAGAGACCAAGATAGATATAGAGAGAGAGAGAGAGAGAGAGAGACCGAGACAGAGATAGAGAGAGAGAGAGACCGAGATAGAGATAGAGACAGAGACAGAGAGAGAGAGAGAGAGAGAGAGATAGAGATAGAGATAGAGAGAGAGATATATATGTTTTATTTATTTATTTTATTTTATTTTACATTTGTTGACCGGGCTAGTCTAACTGGATTTATTTCCATTTTCAGTAGATGCCCAGGGAGAAAAGCTCCAAATGTTTACAATGTTAAAAATCTGAAAATAAACATTGCAAATTTTAAGAGCAAATATATCACAATTGTTACATAAATAATGAAGATTTGCAAAAAAAAAAAAAAAAACATCAATAGAGATAGATAGAGAGAGAGTAAGGCCAAAAAACATCAAGCAAACTATCCAGAAGAGACATCATTCCCACAACAGATATGTGAAGTACATATGCATGTAATTGAATGTAGTACTTGGTCCATAATAATGGGATAGATGATGTGGAATGATTTATATGTGCCATCAGGTGTGTCTCTGTAATGATGTCCAGCTGAACAACTGCTATGGACAATAGTGTCTGTCCCTTTGGGTAGTGGGCCATACCCATCAACGATGCAGATCAGCACTGACTGACTAGATGTAAGCCATCATAATGTGTGTTGTGTAATGCAAGACATGTATATTAAGTAGTGCCATTATGATAGACATGTGGGTTCCAGAGCCCACCACTTGCAGGACAGTCAAGTTGACGTGTAATGTAGCATGCAGAAATGCCATAGGTGTGTAATAGGCTTACCTGCAATCTGTCCTTATATAAACTTGATTCCACATGTGGCACCTGTCTGTGTTATAGCAAGGCAGAACAGTGCAGCTGTGCAGGAAGGTGAGTTAGAGAGTGTGGACCTGATGTCTGAATGCACCCCACATATAAATATATATATATATATATATATATATATATATATATATATATATATATATATATATATATATATATATATATATATATATATATATTTAAATATATATACACATGTATGTTTACAGATATACACACCTCTCTCTCTCTCTCTCTATATATTTATATATATATATATATATATATATATATATATATAGATATATATATATATATATATATAGATATATATATATATATATATATATATATATATATATATATATATATATATATATATATATATATATATATATATATATATATATATATATATATATATATACAACTCATAATATATATCTATATATATATATATATATATATATATATATATATATATATATATATATATATATATATATATATATATATATATATATATATATATATACGTATGTATGTCTGCATATATACAAACACACACACATATGTATATAAATACATGTCCCCTAGTTTTGCATCACACACACACATATATCTATATATATATATATATATATATATATATATATATATATATATATATATATATATATATATATATATACAGCAGTAAGTGTGTGCAACATGGACTGTTATATCACATGTGAACCCCATGTTGGGAATACATTGCCCTTGTTTGTGAAGATAGGATTGGGAATTTGGGGAAGGATAGCAGGTATATTTGTAGAGGTGAGTTGGGTTGGAAGATAGGGATAACAGCCTACAGGGGTGGTATATGACACATGTGGTGGGTAAACACCCTGTATGGGGAGTGTCGTCTGTGATGTGGAAGCCCCTTGAGCCCCCATAGGGAAACAATGGGAATATGGCCCCCACCCATGGCCAGTCACAACAACAGCTTCATGGCCCTGAAGGTGCCTGGACTGGAGGCTGAGTAGGAGGAGCATGTGGACCCTGTGAGTGTGTACTGAGGGCCTCAAGGTGCTGTAGCACATCCCTAAAGTCTCTGTGGAGCTCCCTATACACTAGACCCTGGACCTGACCTCAGGTGACAGGATCATTTTCTGTGTGTAGTCCTGAGGGCGGGACATGATCCCCTGACGTGGTTACACCTGAAGGTAGTGCAGGACCAGTAGATGAGGAGGCCCCAGGGTGGGTCCCACATGTGATGTGGCCTGGTAACATGGTCAGATGAGGTGGGAGAGTTGGTTCTGCTGGCAACTGTTCCCTAACCATGATTTTATGTCACTGTTTCAGAACATATATGGGTAGTAATAGTCCACACATAGGTTCCTAGGTTCATAGGTAAATACTAAGCTATTGACCCTGGGGCCTATACAAGCCCAGCCGAACAGTTACCCTGGCTTTTGCCACCCAAGAAAATTATTTTCCTGTGCCACTGTTGAGCAGAGCCACATAGGTGATCCCAGGGTGAATTTCCTATTTCCCATCCAATCATCAAGATTTTTCTTGAAGAGTGCTAATGAGGAGCTTTGTTTGATATACATAGGTAGTTTATTCCAGAGTATGGGAAGTCTCTGGGACAGGATTCTATCCCTCCGGCATGTTCTGTTTATTGTGGTGACAAGCTTTAGGTCCCTAGAGCGTGTAGCTCGGAGGGATTGGGATTTCTTTAAGTGGAGCATGTCCAACAGCTCTGGGTTTGACATAGCTTTGTATGTTAGGCAGAGATCACCTCTGAGTAGGCGATATGCGACGGAGTAAAGCTGGAGTTTTTTGAGATGGTCTGCGAAGGACATCTGTTTGAGGCCAGTAATCCTCTTTGTGAGGTATTTCTGCGGCCTTTCCAGTTGTTGTAGATGTCTTTTGAGGTACATACCAAAAGGGGCATTGTACTCTATAATGGGTCTAATGAGTGATGAGTAGAAGGGAACAATGAACTCTTTTTTCTGGATGAGAAACCTTTTCTGATGAGTGTGCCACGTAGAAGGATTTCCTGACTACTGTGGTGATGTGATTATCAAAGGAGAGACTACTGTCCACCTGTGTCCCAAGGTCTCTTATCACACTTTCGGTGTTAAGTATACTACCGCCTATGTTGTAGTTCATGGGTACAGAGTTTTTATCAAAGGGGATGACAGTGCACTTTTTGGCATTGAGCTTGAGGCCATGGCTTTGACACCAGCCATCTGTCTCAGTGAGGCCCTTTTGTAGGATGTCCACATCGTTAGGAGTTTCGATTATGGCTCCTAGTTTGCAGTCATCTGAGAACTTCATTAGCCAAATACCTTCTGTGTTAGCCTGTACTTCAGAGAAGTAGATACCAAACAGGAGAGGACCCAGGACTGAACCCTGTGGTACTCCACTTGTCACTGGTCTGAAGTCGGATTTGGAGTCTGCTACTTTCACAGTGTGGGTTCTGTCAGTGTGCCCGTTGGCAACCCATCTTGTGACATAGGGATTTATACCTAGTTTAGTGAGTTTATCTATAATTCCAGAGTGGGGGATGGTGTTGAAAGCCTTGGCAAGATCTAGATAGGCTGTGTGAACCACCTTACTCTTGTCTACGGCTTTGGTGACTGCTTCAAAGAAGTCTATCAGGTTTAGAAGACATGATCTGCCTTTTACAAACCCGAACTGGGTGGGATCCAGAGTTTGGAGATTACCAATGTCTTTGTTTATAAGTTCCATGATGATACGTTCCATGGCCTTGCAGACCAGGCTTGTCAGGCTAATGGGGCGGTAGTTCCCGGGGACTGTGGTGGCTCCCCCCTTTTGGAGTGGGATAACCGTTGCTGTGCACCATTCAGCAGACACAAAGCCTAAGGTGAGGCTATGATTGAACATGGTACTTAGGAGGGGTGCCAGTTTGTTCTGTAGTTCATGTAAAACATAGCCTGGGATGTCTGATTCCATGGATGCTGTGTTCTTGGCTTTGGAGAGTGTGGTTTTTACCTGTGCAGCCATGATTACAGGAACTTTGCATTCTTCCAGTATAGAGATGGGCTCTTTAGGGGGTAAGAGGGGGATAAAGATAGCACTGAAACTATTTACCAGGATGTTGGTAATATCAGTTGGGTCTGTATATTTAGTGCCATTGTGCTGTAACTCAGAGCAGATCTGAGTGTTGCCATTGAGATTCTTGACATAGCTATAGAATGCTTTGTGGTTGTCTTTAGAATCAGTGGTGATTTTGTTTTCGTAACTAGCTTTGGAGGATTTTATCAGAGATCGCAGCTTCTTACTGAGGCTGACCAGGGAACTCCTCCACTCGTGGGATTTTACTCTCTTTTGCAAGATTTTCTTCCTTCTGTTGTACAGTTTGTTTATGGCAGGGGACCACCAGATTGGCTTTCTTTTTTTGGAGGATAGCATCTTGGTTCTGTTTGGGATAGCACGATCCATGCACTCATGTAAGTGCTTATAAAGTGCAATTGTGTAGGATTCAGTAGTCGTAACTGTATTGTCCATCTGCATAAGTGTCTTGGCTTTGGAGAAATTTTTTACCATGGTTTTCTTAATGGGGGGTGAAGGCAGGATGTGGCTATCTAGGGTAATTAGCTTATGGTAGGATCGGACCAATGAGGTGTTGACTTCAGGTGTGGAACACCAGTCACTCATATTGGTAATGACTAGATCTAGGATATTGTTGCCCCTGGTGGGGGTGTGGATACGTTGATCCAGGGCATTGGAGTTTATTAATTCCAAAAAGAGTTGAGCGAAGGAGTTGGCACATGAGTAGTTTTCCCAGTTAATGGTAGGGTAGTTGAAATCACACATTATTAGTGTGTTTGGTTGAACCCTAATATTTTCCAGTACATCCCCAGATCATTTCCAACAGCATGCATAGATATCCTCAATAACACAAAACAACAGATGTGCAGCAATCACATAGCAAACAGACCATGTGCATATATGGAACCATAGTGGCCCTTACAATGGCATGCAGGTGACATTGTCTGTAACAGGCCAGCAATGATAGTGTCCCCACAGGGAACATGGCTACAAACACATCGCACAAAGTGTGTTACAATAAGATATATATCCCAATCATAGGTATTCTGTAGACATACCTATTGAGTTGTGTAATCAGATTGTTGTTGCAGAGATGTGTATTAAGAACTATGATAACCTTGTTGTATGAGCTGCTCAAACCTGTTTCCATCTTTATGTCTTTCAGACAAGATGTCCTGTGAGAAGCTTCCTGTTTATACAGCAGCGAGAATGAGGTCATTATCACACAGCTGATGCAGCACTGCCAGGTGTTGTTTGGCCATACAGCCCATGAGCAGCAGGAGCGGACCGTCCTGTGGAACAATCTTGTCCACAAGGTAAATGATGTTGGCCTGCATAACTGCTGTTATGAGCAGGTCCAGCATCATTGCACAGACCTACTTCGCAGTGCCTGTCGGCGTGCTGCTGCAGTCAGGGGGGATCAGCTTGCAACAGGTGGGGGGTTATGCCATGCATCCTCCCTGACACATGTTGAGGAGCCCCTTGGGCCACCTGCCTGCCCGCACACACACAACACCTGGCAGAGAGCATAGTGGAGATGGGTCCTACCCGCACAATGGCAGAGGACCATGCAGGTAAGGCCACAAGGTGCATCAGTAGACCACTGTTGCATACCCATCTGCATCTGTACAGTTAGATCATGCATATGTAAGATGATATATATATATATATATATATATATAGTCTGTTGCCATGTAGTAGTAATAAACAGATGTGCTTAAGCTGTATTATTATCAGCTTGTACTGTTGATGTACTGTAATGCTGCACCCACCCTGTACCAATACCACAGCTGTGGTTACTGGCATCACATCTCTCAGACACTTATGTAGGTCCCTCTGGTATACCTCCAAGACAGCAAACTGTAGATGGTGAATGTGGTGTTTGTTCAGGTTTGCCAATATACCGGTCATGTTATAGCTATGGTATATTCCATGCATACATTTAACTCTTCTACCCATAATGCATGCCGTACATGTTCACGTATTGTTGCTGTTACTGCACTGCATCACAGTGGTCACCATGATGGTGTATCTGAAGGGTATGTCAGACTCATGCAATATAACTAACATAAAATGTGTGCACAGAGATGAACATAATGGTGGGACAAATGTCCTACAGTAGGGACATGTGTGAAACATCAGCCTTATACAGTGCTACAACAGTGTATACACCAGTATTACAATGGCAACTATTACAGATCTACACTACAGCATATAACAATACTGCAGTCCACAACTCTTACAACCTGCAATGTGGTCCTAACATGAGCAATGAGTGTGTAAAATGGAATCATATGTTAGGACAGCATATGTGGGGAATACATACGTTCACACACACTGGAAGCATATGCGTGCACACACTCCTCCAGAAAAAATATAGTGGAAGCAGCTGTTGAAGTACTGACTGAATACATTTGTCACGGAAATGCACCTTCCAGCAAGTACAAGTCCCCAATGTCACACCAAGAATTGGTCTGCTGTCCAAGATGTTTGCCCATCAAATGTGCACACTTACCTGCAACAGAGGCAGCCGTGGCTTGCACACATCTTGTATGTCATGGTGTGGGCCCCATACCCAACATGTAGCACATATGAGTTGAACATGTAGCCATACCTCACCATTGTATATACCATAGCAAACAGTGCAGTCATGTATGTGGTGAGGATGTATGGGACAGGAATAATATAGGAAATAAACAGATGTCCATCCAAGACAGATGATGTCACATGCAGCAAACTGGTCACGCAGGTTGCCTAGTAACATGCCACAACACTGAGGGGGTTGCAGGAATGCCTAGAAATTACTGACTGTGCAGTACCTATGTCAGCAATTGCCTGGACTCTGCAAACGTGTGGCCCATGGGTTAGGGTAATCAGATGTGACAGTTGTATCACAGGAAACATCAACCAGACCTCTCTACAGGTAGTGCATGCATAACAGAAGAGGTCCCCAAAAGGCATGCATTGCAATGTGTAGTGGTGAACCCAGACCATGTTGGAATCCTACAGGCCATATCATGTACGATGCATGTGCTGCACAACCAACACCTCACCCCACCTCAGGCCCACCATCCCCATCTGTACCATGCCGGTGCCAGTGTACACCTGTATGTTTGCCATTCATTAGCTGGGACTAGGCTGTTACATGTGATGTTCAGTGTTTAGGACACTGCAAACTGACACACATGAGTAGGCCATAGTTGTCAAGCATCTACAAAAAGGTTGAAGATGGGGAGGGGGTGTCATCATGACACAACTGTGCACTGCAGCAGGGAACCAATGGATGCTATGAATGGCTGTATCTGTACACAGTCAGGGTCAGGAACTGTGGCAGACATAACCCTGACTCCACAGCAATAGTGACAGCAGTGTGTGAACTCCAAGGAATGTGCACATGAGTTGACCTTGCAATCATGCAGAGTTGGGGGACATGTGTAGGGCAGACTGATCATATACTGGCAAATGCAGATGGCCCATGCTAGTATACCCCTGCCAGGAATAGTGACTGCTGTCGTACACATAACAGTAGGTGCAACAGACCATCATGAAAAAGGGCATGCACACATATGCACCCACAAAGTGTATGCATCTCAATCAGCATCAGCATAACTAACACATTTGTATGACACAACATTTGATTGTACAGGACATATGTCACATATCAGGCTCATGTAATGTTAACATATGCAGTAATGTGGTCCCATGGCATATCAAGGAAGAGGGCGTCATATCAGTAAAGGTATGTACACTCCCCATAGCCATGGTAAGGTTTGACGGTTGTCAGTGTAATTGTAATGTATTGGTCATAAATGCACCACTGATGATGACATCTGTAAATCAGACAGCAGGCATTCACAAATGACATCTGTCCACATATCATCCCAGGTATGTGTCAGACAAACACATTGGGGCTGTGAGCAGCAGAGCAGACATAACTGACACAGTAATACACATTCAGCAATGGTGTGTACACCTGTGAGGTATGGTGCACAGTACATGGCAGGGTGCTGAACAGGTGCACAGCAATATTGTGTACATGGGTGCAGTGTTTTCCAGGGGAAAAGGCATCACCTACTAACACAGCCCATGCACCACACACATGTATACTGTTGCTAGCATGGATTGACTATAGCTGCACTGCATGCTGTTGAGTACCATATGTTATGCATGCTGACAGATGGGTAATGGGAGATCTGTGTGTAATATTTTCATGCAACCTCACCTGTAAGTGTGAGTGTGTGTGTGTGTGTGTGTGTGTGTGTGTGTGTGTGTGTGTGTGTGTGTGTGTGTGTGTGTGTGTGTGTGTGTGTGTAGGGGGGTTATTTTGTCTGTAAGTGCAATCTGCTGGAGTGGAGGGGGTTGATGCATGTGCATTGTGTATGTGTATTTGTGCATGTTTGTGTCTGTGTGTCCATGTATGCACATGTGTGAATGTGGGGTTGTTCATACGTCTTGACTTCCCTTTGGAATCGTGCAGTACATGGACATGGACTGACACATGAGACACCAGGAATACTTGTCTGATATGTAATCTCAGGACAGCTGATAGTATAATAAGGTTTGCAGCATGGAACATGCATTGGGAGGGAAACTAGACACCAGATATACTGTTAAAACTGCAATCAGCAGAAAGGTGAAAGAATAGCCATGTATGCAGCACTACAGATGCATTGGAGAATTACTAGACAACACCAGTGAGTGTATCCAAATATTACTGTTGTCCACATAATAAGTTAATAGAGCAACAGATCTTGCATCTACTGAGCAATAGTTATGTATGACACTCCAGTGCGTGACATTATTGAGTGACTGTAGTAGCCCCTAACATATGGGGGACATGCTCACGATGTCTGGACAAACCCAGGGTGAACACTGGATGACAGCAGTGAGTCCTTGTAAAACCGACTCCAATTAAGTCAAAGAGGTAATGAAGGAACAGGTCGTGTTTTGTGGTCACTTGTCCAGGCAATTAGAAGAATGATATGTTAATGATTGGTATTAATGAGTGTAAGTTTCCAAGTGTGATACAGGATGGGGAACTTAAGAGAATAAACTTAGGACAGTCTGTAAACTCATGGACAGGTAGGCATTATGGTGGAATGTCAGGGGTGTGTGTGTGTGTGTGTGTGTGTGTGTGTGTGTGTGTGTGTGTGTGTGTGTGTGTGTGTGTGTGTACTGTTAAGCAATGACATGCAGGTCTTAAAGTGCATTTCTTGTTTTCCCCTCACAGGTGGTGAGGTGGGTCAGGTTCCCTCCTGCATGCAAACTGATGTTGGTGTCCATACAGACATTGAAAATGCTGATAGGTGTGTTGAGGCACAGGCGTGGTTCTCAGAGGCTAAAACTGCACCATCATTTGACATACCCCTGTTATCCACCTCATCTCCACACACAGTCACAGTGCCTATAGATACCCCATCACCAGTGGCTATAGCAGAGGGACAGTTGGTGGTTGGTGGCAGTGCATAGGACAGTGTGGTATCTATGGCTGCTGTGTCTGGACATGGCAGAACTGTGTGCATGCATAGCCAGATGTCCAGCAGGGTACCACATAGGCAGATGTACAGGAGTGCTCATGGGAGGGCTGCTGGTCATCGTGTCCCTGGGAGAAGTGCCACATCTGGTACCACCAGATGCACGTTTCAGGCTGTCATGGAGAGGCAGGCATGTATGGAATGGTACAGCAGACCAGGTCTGAGGCTGCAGAGGGCTGCTTTTTCAGCACTGACAACATATGTGATCTTGCAGGTGCCATCCATTATTATACAGAGATCATAGATAGACAGTGGGATGAGATGGTGGACCTCCTCGACCATGGATTGTACATGCAAGAGCATGTGGAGGGAGTGGTGTGATGGTCACATGGACGTAGGCCAGCAACACCAACATCTGGAGGTCAACGTGGACATGCAAGGACACCAAGCTGCTCCCGTAGTGGCAGTACCAGCCTCAGCACTGCAGGGAAGGCGCTGTCCACACCACACCACAGCAGGCCATGTGCATGTGGCCCTGGTCAGTCCCAGGAGGGACCTGGTTCCAGCAAACATATGCCATCATCAGGGGAGAGTAGCATATTGAGGCTTGTACCCGGACCTGCCCGTGGAATCCCTGGCAGGCACAGTTCTCATGTTCGTGGCTGGAGGTGGTGAACTGCACACTCTGCCAGGTATGGTCTGCAGTTATCCAACAAACACCTGTATAGGGCAGCCACATGGCAGAACTGTGTGCATGCATACCCACACCCAATACAGACACACCTAGGGCAACCCCATACCTACACATACCACATCACCATGGCCATATTAGTAATTTAAACCCCTCACTAACACACATGATGTCAAACATATGGCCCACCCTAGATCTCTGGCAAACCAACAACACACCCTGTGCATATGATGATACCTGTGCCACATCCCTGTCATCCATAATATCAATGCAGGGACAGGCTAATATGGTCCTGATGCACACAGTGACTGTACTACAGTGTACTGCTGTAATGCTGTGTAACATATTGTCAGCAGTAATGTTTAATGCTTACATGTCAGGTAGTGTAGCTGTCCAGCCATGATGCATTATAGCTGTTAGTAACACTGAGTGATTGTGGTCTCCATAATGTTATCCATTTGTGTTGTAGGTGTCAATGTGTCAGCAGGAGGATTGTCTGCTGTCATATCTCACAAGGGGTATGGCACTGTGGTGGCACCATGGCTGTGCCATATCCTGGGTACAGTTGAACATGTCACAGGTCTGTATAACAGTTACTGCATGTGCCACATGGCCGATAGGTCTGGGGGTGGTGTATACAAGTGAGTGCATGGTGACTGCTGTTAGCAGCCTTTCTACAGGGGACAATGGCACTTGTACTGGGTGGTACACAACACATGTTTGTGTATAACACACACAGAGGCATATGTGTTGATGCACTACATGGAGAATACTGTACACATGGATGTATGTACCTGTGCAAGGAAACCATTGTAGTCTATGTAATTCCATGAAGCCAGACTATGCAGAATAAAACATTGTGGAATAAGCAGTCTGGTAGTTTGAGGTCAGTGACGATGGTACCGGCAGGGTATATGTCACCTTCCCCAATGTAGTGCAATCCTCAACATGGTAAATATATGTGTGGTGATGTGGGTGGCACACCCCTACCCTTTGGAGGGTGAATGGTGTTGTATAACCACAGATAGTGTGATAGACAAATACATAACCTGTTAACATGAACTGTACAGTATTACGGCCAATTACATGGGGGGATATACTCAACAGTAACTGCAATGATGTTGGCTCTGTCCACAACAGCCACACCCAGCTATATATACCAACCCCAGTATTGCTACACACCTATACAATGGGAAGAGGCCATTTGCACAGCTAACAGTAGTTGTGATGGAATGTATGTCCACAGGATGATACCTGTGACATGTTAGCATATCCACACAGTTCTTGGACAGATGACCCCTGGGGACATGTATATTCAGGAAATTGAAGTAAATCCCTCCACATACACACACATTCTTACCTGTCAACACTGGTACTAGACCCTTACTTAGGTATGTAGTGCTACTGATGTGTTTGGCTTTAATTGCACACACCACACATTTTTTAGGATGAGGTGTGTTCCAGTTTACATGTTACATGTTACATGCAGACCATCCCCAGACATGTACAGTATGGAAATGGGGGATGTAATGGTTGTATATGGACAATACATAGTGTGACATACCATCATATACACAATGACAAACACATAGTCAGACACCACATCCGAGAGACCTGGGCCTATCAGTACTAACTACCTTGTCAGCGTGATCAATGTGTTACAGGTTGGCTGCACACAGCACATGCACAACTGGGCTGGATAGTGTTATCAGTTACCTGTATGGGTGATGGTGACAGTGGTCACCATACAGTGGTACATGGGACATATACTGGGGGTATCATGGTGTAATGACAGTATACCCAGTGCCCACACCCCACTGTGGATATTGTATGCACTGGAACCCATGATGACACTCTGATATACCCAGCATCACACATTGACTAGGACTGCAATACAATCCCTTGTCCATCCCAAGAGTGTTACTACAGGGATCTGCAGCTAATGCACATGCCACAGGCATAGTAGGGTGATTCATTGTCATGCCTTTCCTATGGGCAGCAACATCACTATCCCTATTACTGTGTGGCAATGCATATTGTAATAGGAGTATGTGACCTCGGAATGCTGCACCCTACATATATACACACATGGACACATACACACACCTGCCAGGACTCAGTGGGTATCCCATGCTTATCAACCAATTTGTACAACCGTGTTGTGCTAGTACTGCAAGGCCCAGGTATCCCTTTGGGAGAGGAGTGTAACAAGGTACATGTAATGTCCGGTACAGCAGCAGCCACATCTAACTATGGCAATGGGTGGTGCGGTGGGTGTGAATGACCTCAGGGTATTCCCAGCTACAGGTATACTAACACACAGACACTGATATTCTCAGTAATGCACACATACACATTTGTCAGTACTGGGGTGCATTGGTGC
Source organism: Protopterus annectens (assembly GCF_019279795.1). Taxonomy (NCBI): domain Eukaryota; kingdom Metazoa; phylum Chordata; order Ceratodontiformes; family Protopteridae; genus Protopterus; species Protopterus annectens. Next base: position 1,794,630,706 of record NC_056737.1, read on the forward strand.
AGATGTTTATAGCTGTGTACCTGGCTATTGTCCCTGGAGAGATGGGAAATGTAGGGGATGTGTGTACAGTGGTATCATGTCACCTGCCATGTGCCAGCAGGCCATCTATCTACAGACACCACTGTGATGACCCTCAGGGTGAGAGTGACATGCAACAGCCAATCCTCTGGGTGCTTTCTGCAGAGGGCCGATGAGGTGCTCCAGTTGACATTTATGCAACATGTATTACATAACATGGTTAGTGTCTGTCTTGGAGACCTGTACCCAAGCATGTTCTGTTGACTATGGTAGTGTAGTGGAGGTATCCATTCACACACCGCAACACCAGAAGCATTAACTCAACATCTCCTGACTTCGGGATTTTGAAATTCACTCTTCTGGGGTTTCAGAGTTTTGAGCTTTCGGCTTTTTAATCTTGGGATTCAGAAATTTGATATTTCGTAATTCCTATATATATATAATTTCGATTATATATATATATATATATATATGTATATGTGTGTGTGTGTGTGTGTGTGTGTATGTGTGTGTGTGTGTGTGTGTGTGTGTGTGTGTGTGTGTGTGTATACATATATATATATATATATATATATATATATAGATAGATAGATATATAGATATATACATATATACAAAATGTGACTAATTCTACATAATCTTTTCCCTACTGTTGAATGACTCTACTGAATGATATGTTTGAAAAAACATCACACATATCTACAGCTCAAATGGCTTAGTGGTAGATTGCTGTGGCTATGGTTTGCAGGGTCCTAGGTTCAAGGGTTAGTAATTTTTTTGCTGGGCAAAATAAGGGCTTTTGGATACAGAGTGATTAAGGCACTTTTAAGCAGTTGTAAGTGGTTTTGCGTGGGTTGGTGCGGCAGTAAGCAATGCTAACTTATGGTCAAATATGCTTACACACAGTTAGCTCCAAAAGTGCTTAATCTGAGTTAGCTTCACTTAGCACCATGCAAACACGCTTACTCAATACTGTTCATTTCTTCTACAGCAACATATGTGCATATATACAGAATTTGGAGGTACATATGGACACTCAAATCCCTAACAGAGGGGTGAGGACAACAATATGTTGTGAAGCCATTTAGACCAGATTACATGTGTCCAGTGGACATGTGTGTGAAATGAACAGCTATTTATGGGGCAACATTTTTTTGTCGGAACAGATTGCCCTTTTTTTTAAGGTGAGAGTTGGATGTTGGGGAAGGATAGTAGATATATTTGTGGAGGTAGGTTGGGTAGGAAGACAGTCAAGACAGACAAGACAGCAGACAGGGACTGTATATGACACATCTGGGGGGTAAACACCTTGGAGGGGGAGGGGTGGTTGATAATTGGATGCCCACAAGTCCCCAGTTGGATACAGTGGGACTGAAGACCCCACCCATGGGCAGTCATCACTGCACCTTCACAGCCCTGAAGGTGGCTGTGCTTGGGGCTGTGCAGGAGGGGCAGGTTGACCCTCTAGATGCACCATGTGGCCTTCACGCTTGCATAGCAGATCTCCAAATTTCTTGAGGAGCTTGCTATGCACCAGACCCAGAATCTGGGTTTGGGTGACAGAATCCTGTCTGTGCTCACACCAGGGGGGGGGCCTCATCCCCTGAGGTAGTTCCACCTGAAGGTGGTGCAGGACCAGCAGACAAGGAAGTCCTGGGGTGGGTCCCAGATGTGTTGGGCCCAGTGTCATGGCTAGATAAGGAGGGAGAGGTGGATCTGCTGGGATCGGCCTTTCCAGAGGTGATATGGTGTTGCAGTTGTAGAACATATGTTGGTTAGTCATGAAAAACACATTTGAGGATTAGTTATAGGAGCATCCATGCGTATTCCCATTAACCCAAAACAACAGATTTGAAACAGTTGCATAGCAAACAGAACACATGCATATAAAGAACCACAATGGGCATTATAATGGCGTGCAGGTTACACTGATAGCAACAGGCCACCAATGATAGTATTTGAACAGGGAACAATAGGAAAACATTTATGTGTTTATATTATTGGTGTAGATAAGGTGGGGGAGAGAGAGATGTTGATTAACAACTGTATATGCTTAAAGTGCTCACAACTTTAATGATCATTGCTCTTCTCATTACTCTACAGGTATTACATCACTTTACATCAACCTGTGGTCTTGGGTTGGGCAGTGGTATGTTTGTACACAGTGTATACATTCAGGCTTCTTACAGCTCATGTATACCTTTTCTTACCTGGCAGACATGTGGAGGACATTTCTGTTAACAATACCCGACTGTTTCTACACATATTCACATAGTCAAGGTTACATATGTGCAGTCATAACTGTGGGTGTGTGTGCTAGTACCATAATCCACCTTGATTTCTATCAGTCACCCTGGCTGTTGGCTGCAGTGACCACTAGCTGTGACAGTGTGACCCTTTAGGGACATTTCATGGAGTTGACTACTTGGTGTACGTACTTCTTTTGCTGTCATTTGCAGCCTTGGGGTTGGACAGTGGGTGTTTTACACAGTGTATGATTACAGTCTACTTACAGCTCATTCATAGCTTTTCTTACTTGGCAGACCTGTGGAGGAAATCTCTGTTAACAATACCTGACTGTTTCTACACATATTCCCAGATGAGATTATGTATACAGTCTAATAGCACTCCCTGGATTCAAACCATGCCAGTGTGTGCACAAACAGAACACAAGGTTGTGTTTATCACAATGAGCTACTGAGGAGCTACTGTTTCTTCTCTGAATTTTTTCAGTATAATAGTGTGTTGTTTGGACAATCTCCCTTGATATTCATGCATAGCAAATGCTTGTTAGAATCTGTACTCAGTTCTTGACATACTACATTATGGAAAACAATGGTTAACACAGCATTACTATTCAGGGACCAGATCCTGGTGCATGGAGCATTTCTTATAGCTAATCTGTTAATGTCAACATTACAACTGCATTCAAACTACCATATACCAAAGTACACACAACAGTCTGGTGTTTAAAGTTTTATTGAGAGGTACTGCTACACTTTTACTGATATACAGTATTACTCTGGTAATGTCTTGTTTATTCAGCACAAACAGTAGACATTACTAACTACTGGGAGGTGACATTCTATGGCATTCTATTTATTTACCCTGACTACTGCTATCTAGAGTAGTACTCACCAGCCTCACAACGCAGCCTTAGCAGCCTGCTGGTATGGGCTTTCAAGTTTGCTGCCCTTCCTTCTGCAGCTGTACAGGAGATAGAGAAACATTTATGCATACCTTTTCATGTCATACTTAGGCTGGATTTTGATACATGAGAATTGATAGTGGTACTTACAGACTGTTGGGACATTCCACACCTGAGCATCTTGGATCTACTGCTCCAAGAGGTCCCTCTTCCTTTGCTTTAAGTCAACATAGTGATGCTGGACCTCCTCACCAGTTCGAGGGATGCCAGTTGTACTGGTGAAATCATGAGCGAGACTGTCCCAGGCCTCTGCTTTGCATTAGGAGCCCTGGTAGTAGTCCTGCAGCAGTCATGCTTCATGTTTTTTTACAAGGAATCCAACCATGATCCTGGACTCCTGCATGCCCCAAAGCTGCTCTTGAAAGTGCACACCTTCTCCAACACCAGCCATAGTGCCTGCAATGATCAGCTACAACTGGGTACAAAACTTATTCCCATCAAGCGTGGCAACCCTCTAAATGCAAAATAATAAACTCATGTATCACCACCAGTATGACATCATAAAAGGAACAGCATACTCCTCCATACTAACCAACACTACCCACAATGTTTCCCCCATTAACTATCATATTGACAACACATCCCTAAGAGTGACATCAGTAGTCAGGGACTTGGGGACACACATAGGCAGTAAGCTAGCCTTTGACCATCATTTGTCTGCAGTAGTGAGGAAATCATTCTATGTTATACAATTTATAAACAAAGGTATGTCATCTAAGTCAACATTCATGAGACTTGTCATTGAGTACATGCCCCCCAGGTTGATCCAACAATTGGAGCATCCACAAAGGTTCCTCACTAAAAGAACATAGGGCATAAGTAATATATCCTATGCGGACCACCTCAAAGTCCTATCCCTGTATTCTGTCTCCTACTGGCTGTTGAGGTGAGATCTATGGCCTGGCACACAAGGCATTGTCAGACCCCACCATGACTGACTTTCTGCATATCCCCAAAATATACAGCACCAGAATTACCCATTCTAAATACCTAAGCCTTGTCTGTGATATAAATAAGACCTGCTGGAGAGGCAGGTATATAGCGCAGAGACTACCCTTTCTGTGGAACAGTCTCCCCATCTATATGTAGCAGAGTTCCTTCCTAAACCAATTCAGGTGTAGGTTGGACAATTGGATGGGTACCAATTAATTCATCCCTGGTTTGGTACCCATGTTTCTAATGGACACAGGCAACTGCCCCTGTTTGTAAATGTTTTATCTCTCAAGCCACAGCTTACACTTATCAAGGGTATCAGAATTTGTCAGAGATTTGAGAAGCATGGCTAGGCTTAAAAAGGTCGTAGTGGTCATCAGACTAGTACACACCTATGAACCTATGAACCAACATCACAAGTATTAGGGATACCTACTTCACTAGGAAAAAGTAAAGAGAAGCAGTCAATATAAATTAATCTCTTTACTTATTTCTGACATAACTAGATAACAGAGAAACCCATTGCATAATGACATTGAACTTCCAAAACCAGATATCCTAATAATGCCATCTTTTTTTTCAGCTAGTAGCATATATAACAGAGGAAACTCTCTGTCATGCACGCAGCATTAGGGCTGTCATGACAATGCTGGCAAGCTGAAGAGGTATGTTGCAAGAGTGCAGGTCAAATACTTAGAATTGCTGCCACTTTATGAAGGGGAGGCTTCACAAAACTATATTACTGCACATGTGGACAGTGCCCCTAAGCCCAACATAACATCTTGTAGGCAGCAGTACAGCTCCACCTATGTGTGAGAGTTGGCACAGCAAGCAGTTTTCTTCTAGCATTTCACCTTTAGTACCATTGCTGGAAGACAGCTGAAAATCTACCAGTGACTCCTAGACATACTGATTTTAATAAGCAGCATAATCATTTTGTAGCCTTATAGCGCTATTCTGTGTTAATGTAAGATTTCAAATTGTTGTGGTGTAACAGCAGAGAAAAGAGTAACAGAATATCATGTTGGCTTCCACAATCTCTCATTAGACCACGCAACTTGAGGTGCCATGAAGCACTGATATGGACTCGAGCAGTGTTTAAGTGCTTAGGCCAAGTATAAATTGTTAAGGAATCTAGCCCCTAGTTTGTAAAATACAACAGCCCATGGAATTTAGACCAGATTCTAAAATCATTCACACTTGAGGTAAGGCACTATCCTAAGGGTATGAGAGAAATTGCAGCAAAGACCATTTCTGTGGTTCTTCATTTAATATATGAAGTGATGAATTGGACAGGCATTAATGGATGGCACTATATCTGCTCTCAATTACAAAAATATTAGGGAAATCACTAATGCATGTCCAGGGCAAGTAAAATTGAAAGTGTATGCTTGAAATAGCGAGTGTGGTCTGTCAGTAGTCTCAAAACATGGATAAGTTCATAGGTTCTTAAAAGCATACTAGGTTAAAGACAACAAAGGCCTTTTCAAGCCTAGCCACATTTTCCAAATGTATCCCTAAAGATAATTTAAAGAGGTATATTTAAAGGGATATATGAAAGGTAGAGTATGGGTGGTCAAGCATTTACAAGGTATCTCTGTCCATTAGAGACATAGAGCCAGACCAGGGGTGATTTTTGATTTCCCATTCACTGGTACAAGTTACGCTTGAATAGGGTTAGGGATGACCTCTGCTTCACCTGGATGGGAAGCCTATTCCAGAGAAGGGCTATTCTCTGAGGCACATACTTGTCCCTCCAATAAGTTCTATTAATTTTGCAAGCAAGATTTAAGTCTTTGGATTGGGTAGTTGTAATGCTTTTTGTTTTGTAGATATGCAAAATATGCATTAGACCAAGATCTAAAGAAGTGTTCTATGTCAAGCATAGATCGCCCCTCAACAGCCTGTAGGAGACATAGGGATAGCATATGCTGTTAATGCCTTGTATTCTTTTTGTGTGGAGCCTCTGTGGACATTCCAGTTGTTGCATCTGCCTGTCAGGTACATACTGACCAGGGCATTGTACTCAATGATCTGTCTGATGAGGAACAAATACATATAGCCAACTGTTTCCTTTGCATATCCCCATATATAGTGATGCCCCACTCCACCTTTACACCAGTGTTGCTACTTATGGATCCTCAACCCTCTGACCACTACAGTAATGGTTAATAATGGCGAAGACGGTATTGACATTATATTCCACCATGCCCTTCCCTTGCTTGTGTCCATATAATAATCTACAATGAAACTTCAAACCTCAAAGTTGATGAAGACAAGTAGTAGACATACTAGGTCAATGCTGAGTATCTTAGGACATGATTAGTATATGCCTTACATTGATAATGCAATTTATTTTCACAGAATGTTTTAAGATCACTTTATTTGTCTTTGATCTCTCCAGACTGTCTGGGAGCATTGATCACGGATTGGATTTTGATCTTTTTTAGGGTGCCTTGCCCTGATGTTCTATATTCAATTGAGGTTTTTTGCTATGTGGAGATTGGAGGAGTGAGAACATCTCATTTGAGACTTTTTAAACTACTGCCCCAGTTATTTGAATCTTCTTTTATTTTGCATTTATTGCTGATCCTTCTTTATTTACCGTCCTTAACATTTATGTCATACCACTATAAAATCAACAGTCACCAATCAACAATCATCAACAATCACCTTCACATTGTTTTTCTATTAATATTTGCACATGTATTTTCTATGCAACATTTACTCTGAGCCTACTAATTAAACTCAGTAGCTTATGTATTAGATCACAAAATATTAGACTAGATTAGTCTTACACGGAAGCGCCAGTGTAAGAGTAGGATGGCAGCACGCCATGCATATTAATGAGGGCATGCTGCCTCAACTCTAAAGCTTACATGAAGCGTGGACGAGTGTAGGGGGCGTGTCAGACTGCTGAGCAGTCCAAAAATCCATGCCCCATGAGTGAGTCCGCTCACATGTGTACAATGTAACACTACACTCCCCCATATGTAAAACAACTTACAAAATTAAAAATAAAAATAATTTTTTTTCTTCCGATATAGCTGCCCGTAGTTACGTGGGTTTGCACGGGTTTGCCCATTGCTTAGCTACAGTTAGCAGCTTAGACACCAGAAGAGGATAATAAGAACAATATATGCAAATTAAGCAACATAGCTATAGCGTAGGGATTAGAGCCATTGCACAAAGAGGAGGCATTCCTCGTTCGTGTCCTACTACTGCACATTCCATTTTCTGTGGGAAATCTGTATACAAAATATTTCCTGGCATTTTATATGTATAAGTTTTGTAAAAAGCATTGAAATGTTAAATGTAGTAGTGAACAAATTATATATATATATATATATATATATATATATATATATATATATATATATATATATATATATATATATATATATATATATATATATATATATATATAAAGGTGAAATGGTTATGCATTCTGAGGCATGAGTACCCTATTTTAAGCAATATAAAGCACTGCTAAGCACATTTTACCAGTACTGAGCATATTTAAATACAATTGCGTGTAGTTGCGCACTGCACTAACCAGCACAACGTCTTTGCGCATAGCTACACACAGCGCTAACTAGCACAACGTCAGGCAATGTCAAGCAATGTTGATCAATGTTGGGCAAAGTCGGGCAAAGTTGAGCAAAGTCGGGTAAACATGCTCACACATGCTTTACTGTTCCTTAACCAGTTAGGTCTGCCCAGCAGGAAAATAAAAAGCAGTGACAGGGCTCAAACTCAGGATACTGTGCACTATGGTTACAGTACTTAACCACTAAGCCATGGCAGCATTTCACAAACATGCACTTTCAACAGACACATATCTATCAAAGGAATTTTAAACATTGCCAACATCAGCTAAGCAGGCGTGCCTACATCTGAGTTTTTCCAAAACTGGCCAATCACAAATAAGTGTGGGAAATGAGGCATATTTAAGCTACACAGGCGGGAATACTTGCTATAACTGGTTGTAGCTTCCTTCTGCAGTCAGCATGGCTGGTGTTGGTGAAGGCATTCGATTTAGAGTGCAACCCTGGGGCATCCAGGAGTCCAAAATTATGGTTTGGCTCCTCGTCCACAAACATGAGGAAAGACTTTTGTGGGGCCAGTACCAGGATACCCAATATAAAATGGAAGCCTGGAACAGTCTTGCCCGTGATCTCACCAGTGCCACTGGTGCTCCTTGGACTGATGAGCAGGTCAGGCACCATTATTCTGACCTGAAGCGATGTAGGGGGGATGAACTGGACCGGTGGATCCAGGAATCCCATACAATGCCTAATGCCCCAGTACTGAGTAAGTAGCCATTGTATTAAGTAGTTAAGAATTGCCATGCTTGTCTATACTATGGATAGGTATGTCTCAATATCACTGCATTTACTTCACAGCTGCAGGTGACCGGGCTATGAACCTGCAAACCCATGAAGATAGGCTGCAAAGGCTGCATCATGAGGCAGGTTAGTAATTATTCTGCATGTACTGCTATATAAAATAAATGAGAGAGCCTTCAAAAAGTCTTTTAACCCAATAAATAAAGGTGTAATAATCCTTTAATAAATGTATGATTCATGGAGTGCGTCTGTGTCATTTTCTTTGATATGTTGTACTGTTGCATTCTACAAATAGTAGTGTTGTATTAAGCAGTGTCAACCCACACTTGGGTAGGCCCATATAACGTGGATGAAGGGACTGCCAGTAGCTTGTATGCATATGTACAGCCCTCAACTGTTGGTTCATGGCCAGCATGTACAGGTTAATCTGGCACATGAGTAGCTTGGTATTGTGTTCCCCAGAAATGTCAGTTTGCTGCTAGAAATGTAGGGAGCTGTTAACATATAACTGATACTTTCACCTGAACATATATAGATAATTATATGAAAGTAGAGCTGTCAGTGTACCATCTTACCAGTAGTGTGTTTGAACAACTTTCAAAATATGTTGCAGTAACATCTGCATCTTGGACAGTTTGTATGTAAGATACATCTCATGTATATAATGATCTAGCAAAATCCAATTTCACAATATAAGGACATTGGGTAGTGTAATTAAGACATGCAAGGGACATATAACTGCAGTTAATAGGAATGTAGTGAAAACAAGAAGGATATATAAGTTGCTAATTGAGCTATCTTTTTCCACCCTACTGTATGTGCATAAAAAATGCAATTCCACACCTCAATCGGTATGTCTAATCTCAAAACATTCGTTGGGGCATATGTCCTATTGGTTTATAAATATTTGCATTTATTTCTATGCATGTGCCCTGTGTAAATATCACAATATTGGTGGCCTGTTGCCATCAATTCAACCTGCATGCTGTTGTAATGTCCACTATTGTTCTATATATGCATGTATCATGCTTGCTTTTCAACTGTTGAAAAATCTGGTGTGTTGGGTTAATGGGAATACTTCTGCATGCTGTTATAACTAATTGGTAATGCTGTTGACTGTTACTAACCCATATCTTTATTAAACTCTCCAAAACATAGTTCACATGGTAAGGCCGGTCCCAGCGGACCCAATTTCCCACCTCAGCTGGCCATGGCACCTGGCACCAGCAGATCCGGTGCCCAGCCTGAGACCTCCTCCTCCATTGGCCCTGTGCCACCTTTGGGTGGAAATGCTGCAGGGGATGGGGCTCACCCACCCCCGTGCAAGTGTGGGCGGAGAGGCACTTATAACCCTTCGTAGGGTCCAGGCTGTGGTGCATAGAGAGAGTGAATGTTCTGTTGCAGAACCTCTATGCCAGCTTGAAGCCCGAGTGGTGCAACTCACAGGTCAGCCTTCCCCTCCTACACAGCCCCCAGCATAGCCACATTCTGGGCCATGAAGGTGCAGTGGTGACTGCCCATGTGTGGGGACCTCAGTCCCACTGTTTCCTTCTGGGGGCTCATGGGCTTGTGATTTCCAAACATCCCTCCCCATCAAAGGTGCTCACCCACCACATGTGTCATATACCGCATCTGTATGCATCTTGTTTGTCTTGTCTGTTTACCTCCCCAACCTACTTCCCCAAATATACCTACTTCCCCTACCCCACATTTTACTCTCACCTGAAAAAAAAAGGGCAATCTGCTCCCAAAAAACAATTACGCCCCATACATAGCTGCCCATTTTGCACACATGTCCACTGGACACATGAAATGTTATTTAATTGGCATTACAACATACTTTGTTGTCCTCACCCCTCTCTCAGGGGTTGAAGGGTTCATATCTACCTCCAAATTTATTGCATATGCACAGCTGTTGCTGTTAAAGAAATGGGTAGCTATGGACCTTCCCTACACCCGTCCTGCACATCCTGAGCTATTTTTCATACTGTCATTCCCTCTTTGTGCCCCTTTTCCACCACTTTCCTATCTCCCCATTTTTCTTTTCTTTCAAAGAAATTAGAGCAGGGGTGAGTGGGAGTAAGCACTATTAAGCAGTAGTGAACAGGTTTGCGTGGGTTTGTGCTTGTTTGCGCTTGGCTAAGCAATGCGCAGCATTGAGCAAACCTGTGCAAACCCACTTACAACTGCTTAAAAGTGCCTTAGTCACTCTGTATGTGAGGGCCCTTGTTCTGCTCAGGAACAAAATAAAACAACTCTGTAAGTCTTGAACCCCGGACCTTGCACACACTACACAACATGAAGTACCACTAAGCCACAGTAGATATACATCAAGTTGGTGCTTAAATAATTATATCATGCTTCAGAATGAGTGAATGTAAAGGAAAATTAGGAATACCATACCACATACTTGTTCTGTGGATTTTGACCAACAGTTGTTGTGGGATTTCATTACATGACTGTGATAAGAGAAGCAGCCATTCTAGCAGGAAATAATGTTACACCATCACTTTACAACCCCACACAGTATCACAGCAGGACAAACACTGGCATATCTGTTTATGGCAGAGGCCACACCTCTCAACTGTCCCTAATTTTCAGGGACATCCCTGATTTTTACCCAAATTTTAGCTCTGTCCCTCTGAATCCCTCCTAAAACTACTGACTTTGGGCAGAAAGGTGGTGAATTACACTTAATGAATAATGGCAATATTTAAGAGTTAGACACTAATTTTTATTCAGAAAAGGTGTATTAATTCATATGCTCTGATTCTCTCAATGTTTCAGCTTAATGGCACTAATATTTTAAAGGTGTCCCTGATTGTCCCTGACTTTTTCTTGACTTTTCCCTGATTCTGTTCAAATATGTACCTGATTGGTTGAGAGGTCTGGCAGAGGCAGAAACACAGAGGCATATTAGCCTTTCTGCTGTTATACACTGTGCAAATAGCTTTGGAAGGAGTTTTGGAAGCATACCCTTATGTGGGAATACAACACTGAAATACAAATGGATGTAGCCATGTACTGGTAGCAACCAACTGTAAGAATGCCATTGCTCTATTGCTGAAAAGACCTGTGTGGTGCACAGACAAAAAATAACAGGCTATTCTCTGGCTATCATGTGGATAGGTCTACAGTTGGGAGTTACGCAGACAGACTACATGCCTTGATAAACTAACATGTACACAGCAACCCTGTAAGTCCAGCAAGATAAAATCCACACAATACTACTTACGCTCTCTGTACTTCTGCAACCCTACCCAAATGTAGAATATATCTGTGTGTGCAGGGTCTACCAATGATGTAGGTAAGCATACTCACTGTACTGAAATTTGTCCAGTTTTTCTGAGCAGCTCGTGCTAATGTCAACACTCAAAAAGCACAAACTGCTTAGAACTGAGTAAATGAATATTCACAGTATAGCAGTTCACAAACAATTCTTGTGCCAAAGGAATGCATCTCTATAACTAGCTTTGTATGGCAGTTAATTGTAACAGTTGAAAAGAAAGTACATCTTTGCATGTATCTTGGGGTAACATTTTGAGGATTGAGTACATTTCTACACTGACAAGTGGGTACTGGAAGTAGCAACATTAGGTCTGAATACAAAATGTAAATCTCTGGCTACACCCCAGGCTTCTGATATAAGAACCATACCAACCTTCTGTCTTAAACAATGATGTCCACACCAAACAAGGATGATCTCCATCTTGGAAAGCTGAAAGGGCCACACCTACATGAGTCAGCAATTTATAGTACTGGGTTGCTTTGACAGTGATTAATGCAATTACTACACAGCAAGCTACATGCAATTAGCAAATGGTGGGCACTAATTGGTGCAGAGGCCATCACATGCTCATGTGCAAATTCCTACAAAAGCAGGCTGCAATCTCTGCCAACAAACTAAATCACTCTATTGCAGAGACTGACAGAGAAAGAGAGACAGAGAGAGAGAGAGAGAGAGAAAAGGAAAAAGGAATATTACCAAATTATACAATGGAAAGGTATGTGACACATATGTATTTACTGGCATGTAGTAGTTGTTATTGAATAATAGTCTACATAATGTGAAACATTCATATGTGGCAGCAGTACTTCTTTCTGCACAGATGTCCTGCTTAACTACTGTTATGGACAATACTGTGTGTACCTGTGGGCAGTGGGACATACCTGTGAAATGTGTAGCGCAGCATTAAATGTCAATGATCTGATACATGTTATCTGTGTTCTGTACAGTAGTGTGGCCAATAGCTGTTGGGGGAATTAGCACTGACATTATATAAACATGGGTGTGAGAGAACAACATATGCATGATAGTCATATTAAAGTGCAGCTTAGCATTGGCAACTGCTGTAGCATTCTAGTATGCTTATCTAGCATCTGTTGCCATATATACCCCCCCCAATGTTAGTCTGTGTTCATATGTGACACCTGTTTGTGTTGCAGCAAGGCCCAACAGTTCAGCTGTGAGGTCCAGGGACTTACAACAGTGTGGATCATGTGTGTATATGCTGCACACATACGGAGAAATATATATGTGTCATATATATTCACATCTGTGTATGTGCATAGAGCAGGGGACATATTGCAACTGTTTGCGAATGGGGGCGATATATATGTTGGTAAAGGTTAGTATGCCTATATTTGTATGTAGGTTTTAGTGTGTGACAAACAAGACAGCATACAGTGCTGGTATATGACATGTAATGGTTAAACACTGTGGGTGGTTTGTTCAGTTTGCAATGTTGAAGCCAGTAAGGCCTGCTAAAGCTACCTGGGCTGTGAAGCTGTGAACACCTTCAATGCATTTATCCCAATATATATATATATATATATATATATAAATATATATATATATATATATATATATATATATATATATATATATATATATATATATATACTCATACACACCTACATCTGCTTGTTGCAATAGATTCTCTACTGTTGACTGACTGTGATGGTCAATATGTTTGTGAATATGTCAAAGATATGAATCTGTGGGATAGCTTACTGGGAAACTGTTTATGTTATGGTATTATGGGTCCTTGCTTTGATCCTAGCAAAAGCTGTGTATTCTGTTGCTAGGCAGAACAAGTGCTATTGCATACAGTGTGATTAAGTCCCTTGGTTTTAACTAGGGTTTGTCATTGGAGGCTAAAGCACTACATCTATGATTATTGATTGGTACCGATGTTGAATGCAAATCCTGTGCCTATTGTAGTACTAATTGAAGCTCTGGCCTGTACAGCAAAGTTTGGTGTATGTCCATATTGCTTGCATCCACTGTTTTGTGTCGTCCCTGTATTCATCACAGATTACATTTCTCAAGATTAAGGTTGTGTAAGTACTGAGACACAGTACTGTATAGTATACACTGAAAGCTTATCTGGGTTGTCATACCTTTGTGTCCTGTAATTAAGTCTGATGTGTGTGTGAGTATGTCTGTAACATGTCCTTTGACATATGTGTGGTAATGCATATAACTGTGTATCTAGCAACATTCATAGTGTGCTCCAGCAGTATGTGACCTATATTCCCAATTGTGCACATATTTTGGCCACTGGTTTGGCATTAACAAGTTGTGTGGTATAATAGTAATACATTTACTGGACCTTACACTGATTGTGATGGATGATATATTTCTTTACACATCAACTTGATGTATATCTGCTGTGGCTAGGTGGTGCATCGTGTTGCATACAGTGTGCCAGGTACTCTTGTATAGTCTTATATAGTGATTTTATTTTGTTGCTGTGCAGAACATGGTTCATTAGATAGAGAGTGAGCAAGGCACTTTCAAGCAGTTGTGGGGTGAGCAGTGATAAGTGGCAGTTACAGTGTTTCACTCTCTGTTAGCTTATAGGTTGCTATATATGGCAGTTCAGTGATATCTGTACTGTATAATGTTAAATGTGCCATATGACTTACTCAGACATATTTTTGTATTTATGTCTTCCAGGGATCATGGCCCACTACAGGAACCCAAGTTACAGTATGGCTGAAGATGATATCATCACTAGCAGTATGATTCAGCACTACCATCAAATGTTTTCACGAACCAGCCAGGACCAGCAGGAGCATACTGCAATGTGGCAAGACCTTGTCTGAAGGTCAGTGAGGTAGGCCTGCATAACTGCACATATGAGCAGGTACGCCACCACTGCAGTGATCTTCTCAGACATGTCCGTCAGCATGCTGCTGATGTGCATAGAGAACAGCTTGCAACAAGGAGTGGTGTTAACATCCATCCCCCCCTCACCAAAGTGGAGGAGCTGCTCATGAGCTTGGTGGCACCTGCCCAACAAGAGCAGCAGACATACACCATGATGGAGGTTGGAGCCACCCAGCAAGCACACATGGAGCATGCAGGTAACATGGCATATCTGTAGACTACTGTTATCTGTATTGGTAGATCATGCATATGTGAGCTGTGGAGTGTGTCGTTCAAAGATGTGGAGCCTGTTGTTGTGCAATACTGATAATTTGGAACATAATCTGTAGCCCTGTGAATGTAAACTGTTGTTGTACTGTAAGACTGCAAACATACAGTAGCAATGCCACAGTTGCGGACACTGACAAACTGTCTCATCTCTATGTAGGTACCTCTGGGGTGACATCAAGGCAGTGGACAGATGCTGGTGAGTGTGTTCTACATTTATTATTGTAAATAAAAAGTGCATGTCATAGTTAAGGTGTAGGCCATGTACACATGTAACACACCTACCCATAATGCATGCTGTGCATGTTTGGTGTAAGAGCACCCACATCTCACTAATGTGATTAGCTGCCTCAAACACATGCAATACCCAGACCATCTCAAACAAATGTGGCTAAACTGTAGTGACCATTGGATAGGCACAGTTGATACTCAACATGCACATAACATGCACATCTATGTCATACACAGAGCATTTTAACATGCTACACATAAAGGATTCCCAAACCCTTTTTAAAGACACACTCCAGTATCCAAAATCTCATCCACACATTACACATAATATACCTGAGGGGTAAAGGCCTATCCTGGGGCATTTAAACACTCTGCAACATACTACACATTCATGCCAGGGAATGCTCCTTATTGGCCTCTTTACAAACTCACGTAACAACTCGTTGTGAAATGGTGAATTTAGCCAAGGTAGTACAGTTCCAACATAGCATGATTTGTGCTGGTTTGTGAAACATTTGCAGCTTTGAGTGACCACCTGATACTTCATGATGATGGCCTATGGTGCTATACCCCATCCAGTTATTGTAACCACAGTACTACACAAAGCTGTCATTGCTAGACACCATAATGATGCATGTGTGCACACATATGCACCTCTAAACAGTATGCATACCAATCACCATTTGCACAACTGACACATATATGTCTTTTGATGCTATTGAGTGGCTAGGTCATATGACACATATTGGATATGTGCAGTGTTTAAATATGCAGTTGTGTTTTAGCATGCCATGTCGTAGATGAGACTGACATGTCCACACTATGATCTACACTCTCCATAAGTACCGTACATTGGGTATGTGGCCGAATGGTAATCCATCAATTATCCATGCACCACTAATGATGTTGTGTGAATACTCATCATGCATGTGCTAAAAATGTGTCCACAATTATTTGCTAAAGACACAGAGGTTGTAATCAGCATTGGATTCCTATCTGACACATAGATACACATCCAGCAATTGTATGTACACCTGTGAGTTATGGTGCACAGTACATCACAGGGTTATTAATACCTTCACAGCAATGTTGTGTCCATGTATACATTGTGTTCCAAGGGGAGGGCCATCACCTAATAACAAAACACATGCATTAAAGCCATGTATACTGTTAGTAACAAGGACTGACTACACTTGCATGTCCATGTGCTGACATGTGTTTTGCTTTATTTACCCCCCCCCACCATCACCTGCTATTGTGTATGTTCTATGATTGCTGGTGTTGTGTGTGTCTGCTTTCGGAAGGAGTGTAGTTTTGTGTGTGTGCATGTGTGCATGTGTGCATGTGTGCATGTGTGCGCGCATGTGTGCATGTGTGTGTCTGGAATGGTAATACATAGGCAGATGCCCAGGGGTTCTCGTCAGAACACTGCTGGTTATCATGCCCCTGGCAGACGTGCCACACCTATTTCTACCACAAGCATGTTCCAGGCTGTCATGGAGGCACAGACACAAATGGAGCAGTACACCAGACAGGGGCTAAGGGCACAGAGGGCTCATTACACCTCTATAAATGACAGTATCCGTGACCTAGCAGGTGCCATACGTAACTACACTGAGGTCATTGATAGATGTTGGGGTGAGACATTGGATGTCCTCCACAATGTCATGTCCATGTGTCAGGACAGTACGGGATAGCTGAGACATCGACGTGGACGTATGTCAGTGACATCACCAGTTGGAGGTCACCGTGCACATCCAGCAAGTCACAGCCACTCCCATAGTGCCAGTACCAGCCCCAGAAATGTTGGGGGGGCTGTCCATGGACTGTCCTAGCAGACCATGTGCACGTGGCTCTGGCCAGTCCCAGCAGTGACCTGGATCCAGTGGATATTTGTCAAACTCTTTGGATAGTACCCAATCTGGATTAGTACCTAATACTGTCTGTAGCACCCCTGCCAGGCACAGGTTCCCAATCTGTGGCCAGAGATGGTGAACTGTAAAGCTGGCCAGGTACAGTCTGTAGCTGTTTCACAAATCCCTGTATATGGCAGCCACATGGTGGAACTGTGTGCATGCAGACATACACACATAAACCAGAAACCTAGGGCAAACACATACCCACACATATGACATCAACATTGGCCCATAACAGTACTCATGGCCCTCACACACACATTCACACACACATGTCGATTGTATGGCTCAGTGTAGGCCTCTGGCAAACCAACAACACACCCTGTGCATATGATGAAACCTGTGCCACCTCCTGTCATCTGTAACACTGATGCAGGAACAGGCTAACATGGTGCTGATGCACAGGGTGACTTTAATAAAGTATAGCAGTGGTTGGATGTATAGCATGTTGTCAGCAGTAAAGTGTAATAATATCCTTGAAGGTGTAGCTGAGCAGGCATGATGCATTAAAGCTGTAATTAGCAATGTTGTATTGTTTTCACCCAGTGTTTATTCCAGTTGGGTTTTGTTTGCCCATGTGCCACTTGGCTGATGTGTGTAGTTGTGCCAGTATGCGTTATACAGTGGACAGTAAGAGTAAGGTGTGTGCAACACAAGTTTGCAGATGTCCATTTGTGAACATGGTGGAGGTGCACTGTCTGCATGTACATGCATATTGGACACATGGGCAGGGTGCCATGCCCTGTATTGGCCAGTGTTAACACTCCATAGTTTCTATTGGTGGCCAGTATGCATTGTACAACACACATTTTGGAACTTAAGTACGCATGTGTGTGTATGACATGGGTTGACACTGTGCTGTGGGTGATGCTGTTGTTGCTCTCTGTCATTGGTTTGCATTACTAAGGTTAACACTGTACCAGCTGCATAATCCTTTAGTAATGCACACTGTTCACCTACAGGGTTGCATGGACCGTGCTATCACAAACACAAGAAATTCTCACTTATACAGTAAAAGTGCATTAGTCTCATGGACCCCTGCCATAAACTAAATATATAATGGAAGGTGAGAAGTTGTGCCAAAAAAGAGTTACATACCAGGAACAGTTAACCTCTCTGGTCAGTATCATTGGGAAAATACAAGCCCTCATTAAACATACAAGGCAAGCTTCAAAATACAAAATGGCAAGGATTCCAAAGACAACACAAAATCTTTCTTTAGTGTTGTTTATAATCCACAGGGGAAATCTCAGATCGGGTCACAGTTAATGTAAATGGTCACAAAGTACACTTATCTGACTGACATTACCAATTTCTTGTCAGACAGTTTGAATGCGGATTTCACCACCCTGTCATTACACAAGGGCCATATTTCCAGACCTGAAGAATGTAAAACCTGATGATTCACAGACACTCTAGTTAAAACATCTCTTTACCAAAGTCCAAACCATAGTGGCAATGGTACTGGACAGTGTCCCTGGTTGTGTCATACACAAGCTGACATATGAAGTCACCACTCACCTAAACACTCTGTCCATATGCAGCCTCTATACAGGTTACATACTTGTGGAATGACACAGTAATGGTGTTCACAATTCACAAGGGTTGAGCTACAACATCTTCTTCTTCTTCTCCTTTCGGATGCTCCCATTAGGGGTCGCTACAGTAGATCATCTGTTTCCATTTCTTCCTGCCCTTTGCATCTTGTGCTGTCACACCATCCACCTGCATGTCCTCTCTCACCACAGCCATAAACCTCATCTTAGGCATTCCTCTTTTCCTGTTACCTGTCAGCTTCATCCTTGGCTTCTATTTCACAATATACTCTGCATCCCTCCTCAGCACATGTACAAACCAATGTAATCCTGCCTATCCAGCTTGGTCTACTAACCTTCAAACATGGGCTGACCCTCTAATATACTTATTCCTAATCCTGTCCACCTTCATCACATCCAGTGCAAATGTTAACATAAATTGATTAAGGGTAGAGCTACAACAGATCCTGGAAACTCTTACCCTATAAGCCAGACAAATGTTATCTGGAAGGCTATGGAGCACAGCATCATGGAACTCATTAACAGAGACATTATGAACCTGCAAAAACTGCACCATACCCACTTAGGTTCTCTAAAGGCCAGATCATGGCTCCTACACCTAGTAGACTTCAAGCCAGTTAACAAAGCTATAGGTGAGGGAGGGGAGGTCCACACATCCAAGCTATAGCTCACCAACAATTCATACCCATCTGACATTCTGGTATTATGCATAACCTCAACAGAAAGACCATAAACGATTGTTAGATGGTGGATTGACAACTGATGCACAGATGTAGGACACAGAGTAACATTTGCAGCCTCCATGTACAATTCTATGCCAGTAACAAGTCGTATTCACCTGTACTCAGTCCTGGGACCACTCCTGTTTGGCATATAGCTTTTTTAGGTACAAGTAAACACAGTAGGGATATGTCTGCCTACATTTGATGAAAATGCATACTGTGGGCTATACTTTATTCTCCAGATGACAGGCACATCCTCCAAAAGGTAATCATAGAGACAGAAACCTGGTGTCAAAATCATGCTGTAAAGCTATAAGCCAAAGAAAGCATAGCTATCCACTTTTAGAAAACAAACTATCCCCAGAGTATCACATAGCTAGTAGCCCCCAAAATGTGGAACAGGTAATAATGTATACATAGCTCCATGTGTTTAGTCATCTCTCCTTTGAATATCACATTACCAAAGGGTTTTGGAAATCCCTCTGTGGAGCACATAAGCAATAAAGGGATTGCATGCAGATCCACAGAGGTTGTTGCACACCTATAATGAATAGTCATCTTTGCAGGACTTTGCTTGCTTTGAAACAGGATTCAAATATACCTCACGCATAAACCCTCACTCCCACTCTTCAACAGAAACCATGATGAGTGGATGTGAAACAGAAGATGTAGCCCAGGGATCATTGCAGTGGCTAAGCTTGTCACAAGCATAAAGAAGTGACCTAACATCTGGAAAGCGCCAGGATGCTCTGGCAAAGATAACAGATGCTTTCATGGAGAAAGGAGAGTACCCACCTATGAAATAATTGAGATCACATGTATGTATGAGGAGCTCAGTGTCTCTCCAACATAACACCACTCTTAAGTATTCAACTGCAGTACCACCTTTATCATTCTTATAAGAAAAGCGCAGTCCGGGTCTGAACTGTCTGCAAACAGCTAAAGTTAACTTTGAACCTAACACCACTCTTAAATATTCAACTACGGTACCACCTTTATCATTCGTATAAGAAAAGCGCAGTCTGGGTCTGAACTGTCTACATACAGCTAAAGTTAACTTTGAGTATGTATCTACCTGTTTGAGCTATTATTCATTTTTCTCCTGGAGAGCACTCTGCTTTGGCTTGTAAGCAGCCCCCCCCCACACCCACTCTCATCTTCCACTTTCTCTCTTATTCCCTTTTGTTAGCAAATAGTATCCATAACTGATCAATACTGTGTGTTTGTTAATTTAAACTGAGACCACAGTAGCCCACTGATACAAGGTTATCCTGTTTTTCTACCTGAGAAATGTTTAAGAAATGGCTTACAGTTTCAGAGCAGTCCTAGGTCAATTCTGATTGTTTCTTAAACACAAACTTGTCTTTGCTTTGGCTCATTAGCAGCAGTACAAAAGAACTGCCTGCTCACACCCTTGTTCTCCCCCTCCCCGTTCCCTGTGTATTACCTTAAGCCAAATCCCAAAGTTAATAAATATTACCTGTGGCAGTCACCATTTTTAAAACTACAACCACCTTTGTCACTATCATATGTTCATTTACCAGTTTACTCTATTACCTGATTGTTTGCAGCCCCTCATAAGAGCTACTAACAGGGTCTCTACCCACTCTGCTCTCCACCCTGCCCCCTATTCCCTCCCACCCCCAGTGGTCCTACCTTTATTACAGTCACAAACCCCTCCCATCTTTCCAATAGCCAACTACAGTACTAACCCCAAACTATCTCCTCCATCTTCCCACTACTATCACACCTCCTCAACTAACATGTACAAGCATACATTACCTGTGCTCACTGCATGCACTCTTCTTGCATATCTTACATCCTACCAAAGCTCCGTCATTCCCCCACTCAACCACTACCACTGTACTACTACTCACACCACCACTCATGTCTCACCCTCACTCAGCTCCCCTCCCACCAACTCAAGAACCATCCCTATGCGTATTATCATGGAACTTATAAACAAAGACATTGGCAACCTTCAAACACTGGACCCCACCCAGTTTGGGTTCGTGAAGGGCCGATCTTGTCTCCTGAACTTGATTGACGAATCAGTCTCCAGAGCCATGGACAAGGGTAAGGTGGTCCACACAGCCTATCTAGACCTTGCCAAGGCCTTTGACACCATCCCCCACTCTGGAATCATAGATAAACTTACTAAGCTGGGCATTAATCCCTATGTCACCCAATGGGTTGCTAACTGGCTTACTGATAGAACCCACACTGTAAAAGTAGCCGACTCCAAATCCAGCTCCAGACAAGTGACAAGTGGAGTACTTCAGGGTTCAGTCCTGGGACAGCTCTTGTTTGGCATCTACTTCTCTGAAGTACAGGCCAACACTAAGGGACTCTGGATAACAAAGTTTGCAGATGACTGCAAACTGGGAGCCATTATTGAATCCCCAAATGATGTGGCTACTCTACAAAAGGGCCTTACAGAAACAGATTTTTGGTGCCAGAGCCATGGGCTCAAGCTCAATGCCAAGAAATGTATAGTTATCCCCTTTGGGAAAAAACATGTATCCGTGAATTACCATATAGGTGGCAGTACACTAAACTCCGAAAGTTTGATAAGAGACTTAGGGACACAGGTGGACAGTGGTCTCACCTTCAATAACCACATCACCACAACAGTCAGGAAATCCTTCTATGTGGCACACCTCATCACTAAGGGCTTTTCATCCAGAAAAAAAGAGGTCATTGTCCACTGTACCCATCCCTCATTAGACCCATTATAGAATACAATGCCCCGTTTGGTATGTACCTCTCAAGACATCTGCAACAACTGGAAAGGCCACAGAAATACCTCAGTAAAAGAATCACAGGCCTAAAGCAGATGCCCTATGCTGACCGCCTTAAAAAACTCCAGCTATACTCTGTCACATATCATCTACTCAGAGGCGATCTTTGCTCAACATACGAGGCCATGTCAAACCCAGAGCTGTTGGACATGCTACACTTAAAGAAATCCCAATCCCTCAGAGCCACACGCTCCAGGGATCTAAACCTTGTCATCACAATAAACAAAACATGCTGGAGGGATAGGTTCCTGACCCAGAGGCTAAACAGACTCTGGAATAGATTGCCCATACATGTCAAGCAGAGTGCCTCTTTGGCCCTCTTCAAAAGGAACCTTGACGATTGGATGGGGGAAAGGAAATTCACCCAGGGGATCACGTCAGTTGCCCTACTAGACAGGGGTCCAGGGAAGTAAATAGTGTGGGAAGAAATAGCCAGGGAATTGTTATGGCTAGGCTTGTATAGGCCCTAGGGCTAATAGCCTAGTACCAACCTATGAACCTATAAACCTATGAACCATCCTACACCCAGGTAAAGTCAGTACCCCTCCTCCTAACATCCCTCACTCCTCCGAAAATATTGCTACCTCATTCAACACTCACTTCACACAAACCATACTATCACTAGCTAAGAACAATCCCCCTCCCCTCCTACCCACACCTTCAACTAGTAATCTCCCCACTGCCTTCTCTTTTTCTCCTGTACTTACCTCCAACATAAAAAAAACTATTAACTAAACTTAAACCCACCAAATTAGCAGCAGACAATCTCCCAAGTGAATACCTACAAATTGCAGCTGATGCTCTGGCCTACCCAGTATCCACCTTGATTAACCAATCTCTGTCAGAAAGTTACATTCTCACACTGTGGAAAGTATCACATATAATTCCCATCGACAAAGGCGGCCCCTCCACAAAACTAACCAATTAGCGCCCCATAGCTATTCTCTCTCCACTCTGCAAAATACTAGTGAGATGCATACACTCTGAGGTCTCAGACTACCTCCTTACTAACAACCTCCTTTCCAATACTCAGCATGGTTTCCAACCAAACCATAACACCACCACCGCCTTACTCTCCTTTACTAACAATATTCTTCAGCATAAAAACAATGGCTATCTCTCCTCTGCTACTTTCCTAGACCTATCTAAAGCATTTGACATGGTCCCACACAAACAACTCATCTCAGTCCTCAATAACTTATCCTTCTCTCAATCAGTCACCAACTGGTTTCAGAGTTACCTGTCTGACCGCCAACAATCTGTTGTATGGCAGAATGACATATCTCCCAACTACCTGTCTCCATAGGGGTTTCCCAAGGATCCATCCTTGGACCCCTACTCTTCTCTGTTTTCACCAATAATCTAGCATCTGCCACCAAACATGGCACACTCATACAATACGCAGATGACTCAACCATCATCTGCTCAGCCCAGTGCCTACCCAAACTGCAAAAAGTCACACAGGAAGCCTTTTCCTCTGTTGAAACTTGGTGATCCGATGCCCAATTTATACTCAACCTAAACAAATCTAAACTACTCATCTTACAACCCACCAAACATACTCAAAACAACACTCACTTTAACATCACAGCAAAAGGCAACACCACTATATACCCAACTGAACACACCAAATTGCTAGGAGTGGAAATAGACAATAAACTAAAATTTGACATTCACACATCCATGACCATAAAAAAGTCCACAAAAAACTAGGAGCATTATCCAGAAATAAGCAACTTCTCACCAAAGCAGCAAAGATTTCAATAGCAAATTCCCACCTTATCTCCACTCTGCTTTATGCCTCTCCAGTATATACCAATCTAAGGCAATGCGATCTAAACAAGCTAGAAGCCTGCTACAACAAAATCGCCAAATTTGCCACTGGGTCATCCTACCATAGTCACCACTGTCTCTCACTTGCTGAACTGAGCTGGCTTAAACTCCCTCACCTCCTTCAATGGTATCAACTCTTACTCACCCACAAACTAGTAAACCATCCACTAAATGTCCCATCCCTCCAGAATCTACTCCAACCCTATCGCACCACCAGACCACTAAGATCCAGTAACACAAATCACTTGCATATCACTAAAGCCAAAAACTCTGCTGGTGAAGCACTATTCTCTTGCACCATAGGCAAATTATGGAACTCCCTCCCACCCACAATTACCTCTGTACCAGTATGCACCCACTTCAAAACCTTACTAAAAGCACACCTAAAAACATGCTGGCTATGCCCTTGCAACTCCCACTCTAATATCACCCACCCATCCAACCACTACCTTTCTTTCCACCCCACTAACTACCTTGATTATAGCAAGCTCAGATGCGCATAAGCCTAGTGTTTATTATACAGCAAGAACTTCGTATTGTAACATTTGTTAATGTCTATGTATTTCGCAGATAAAGATTCTAGTTGTCTACTGATGTACTATGTTCTTCATCTGTAAATATGTTTGTAATTAATTGCTATGTTAATCAAATTGTTAATCGCTATGTAATCCAATGTAACTACTGTCTATTTATTTTAACTGTGGAGCTTTTCTCCCCGGGCCTCTGTCGAAAATGGACCTACGTCCAGTTGGACACTCCCGGTCAACAAATGTAAATAAATAAATGATAAATAATTATATATATGGCTTTGCCCCACAGCTACCTTACATGTGTTATGCACATACAGTTGTCATTGTGATATGTCATACACTAGAAAAATCAAAACCCACTCCACATTGAGCAACAGTGTCACACACTCTCACACACCTAGAACACACACACAGTTGTAAGTGTGGGATTCAAACTCCTACATAACTACATTATGATAATGCAGCAGTATGCATTTACACGACATGCTGTACACATTACTGGGATTTTGCTTTCCCACAGGTATATTTGTAGGATGGTGACATCATCAGACTTGACAAAGATGAGTATATCACTTTTAAGAGGTGTGAGTAGTCTACAAAAAGGTTGCTCTCTCCCCAGGGAGACAAACACACACATACACTTGGCAAGTGCAGGATTCAAACCCCTACCTAACTACATTATGATACTACAGCAGCACACATTTACACGACACGTTGTACACATTACTGGGATTTCACTTTCCCACAGGTGTATTTGTAAGATAGTGACATCATCAGACTTGACAAAGTTGAGTATATCACTTTTAAGGGGTGTGAGTAGTCTCCAAAAAGGTTGCTCCCTCCCCAGGGAGACACACACACACAGTTGGCAAGTGCAGGATTTAAACCCCTAACTATCTACATTATGATACTACAGCAGTATGCATTTACACAACGCTCTATACACATTACTGGGAGTTCACCTTCCCACAGGTGTATTTGTAGGATGGTGACGTCATTAGACTTGACAAAGATGAGTATATCACTTTTAAGGGGTGTGAGAAGTCTCCAAAAAGGTTGCTCTCTCCTCAGAGAGAGACAGACACACACATACACAGTTGGCAAGTGTGGGGTTCTTAATCCAAACTAAGTACTTCTTTACACTTCAGCGAGCAATATGGAGTTACAGGGTGCAATACAGAAATTACTCGCTGACAGTTTGCCCAAAGGTTTTTTTTTCACATTTGCTAACCTCAGCAGGCTTATCATACTAGGTGTATTGTGAGTGTATTGTATGCATAGGCCATGACCATATCATATATGGGTTGATGCACCACATGCTGGCACACACAGGGTCAAGCAGGTGGCTAAGCTCTGTCAACCCAATAGTGGACAATACAGTAAAGAGGAGTAGGGTCAAACAGGCAGAACACCAACAGTCTCACATAGACCCACAATATAAGAACCAGCAAAACACACACATAAATTCACATTGCCATACTCGGAGAATAAAAATATTAATCTGAAAAGAGTGAGTGTCCTCCTAAGCAGACAAGCAAGCAACATGTAGCTCCAAGCACACGCCAAAAACACATAATATACCAAAGCAGTGTGCCTCACAACAGACCCTAAGGCAAAACAACATACCCAACACACTAGTAATAGGTGACTCCATAGTCAGGCACACAGATGTTCCACTCTCTAGGTTGGACAAGGGGAAGTTATTGTCAGTTGTCTGTCAGGTGCTATGATTCGCCACATAACAAAAGCATTTAGATCACTCCAGAACAGGTACATATATGACTCAGTCTTTGTACATGTCAGTGTGAATGATCTGAGACATAACTCCCAGGACAACATGACAAGAGATATATAGTAGCTGTATGATCATGTAGCCCAGGCTGGTATGACCCTGACCTTGAGTAGCATCTTACCTTCACCTACATGATACTGCAATATAACAGAAAGATGATAAACTTCAACAATTGGCTGAGCTTCTGGTGTCATTCAAAGGGTATCCACTCTCTGTCTGCCTGGGATGACATGATAGACATGCCTCATTACCTCGCTAGATATGGTTTGCACCTGTTACCCCTATGCTTCTGAATACTGGCCAATGCTCTTGCTGTCCCCATATTACCTTTTTTGGGCAAGGCTGGAAGGTTCATAGGTTCATAGGTAGGTACTAGGCTATCGGCCCTGGGAACTATACAAGCCCAGCCTAAAAAGGTACCCTGGCTTTTGCCACCCAAGAAAATTATTTTCCTGTACCACTTTCAAGCAGAGCCACAGAGGTGATCCCCGGGGTGAATTTCCTATTTCCCATCCAATCATCAATATTTTTCTTGAAGAGTGCTAATGAGGAGCTTTCTTGATATATAAAGCTGGATTTTTTTGAGACGATCTGTGTAGGGCATCTGTTTGAGGCTGGTAATCCTCTTTGTGAGGTATTTCTGTGGCCTTTCCAGTTATTGTAGATGTCTTTTGAGGTACATACCAAAAGGGGCGTTGTACTCTATAATGGGTCTAATTAGTCATGAGTAGAGGGGAACAATGACTTCTTTTTTTCTAGATGAGAAACCTTTTGTGATGAGGTGTGCCATGTAGAAGGATTTCCTGACTACTGTGGTGATGTGATTATCAAAGGAGAGTGTACTGACCACCTGTGTCCCAAGGTCTCTTATCACATATTCAGTGTTAAGTATACTACCACCTATGTTTTAGTTCATGGGTACAGGGTTTTTACCAAAGGGGATGACAATGCACTTTTTGGCATTGAGCTTGAGGACATGGCTTTGACACCAGGCATCTGTCTCAGTGAGGCCCTTTTGTATGATGTCCACATCGTTAGGAGTTTTGATTATGGCTCCTAGTTTGCAGTCATCTGCGAACTTCATTAGCCAAAGACCTTCTGTGGTAGCCTGTACTTCAAAGAAGTAGATACCAAATAGGAGAGGACTCAGGACTGAACCCTGTGGTACTCCACTTGTCACTGGTCTGAAGTCGGATTTGGAGTCTGCTACTTTCACAGCGTAAGTTCTGTCAGTGAGCCATTTGGCAACCCATCTCGTTACATAGGGATTTATATCTAGTTTAGTGAGTTTATCTATAATTCCTGAGTGGGGGATGGTGTCAAAAGCCTTGGCAAGATCTAGATAGGCTGTTTGAACCACCTTACCCTTGTCTACGACTTTGGTGACTGCTTCAAAGAAGTCTGTTAGGTTTAGGAACATGATCTGCCTTTTACAAACACGAACTGGGTGGGGTCCAGAGTTTGGAGATTACCAATGTCTTTGTTTATAAGTTCCATGATGATATGTTCCATGGCCTTGCAGACCAGGCTCATCAGGCTACTGGGGCGGTAGTTCCTGGTATCCGTGGTGGCTCCCCCCTTGTGGAGTGTGCTAACCATCGCTGTGCGCTATTCAGCAGGCACAAAGCCTGAGGTGAGGCTATGATTGGCCATGGTACTTAGGTGGGGTGCCAGTTTGTTCTGTAGTTCATGTAGAATGCAGCCTGGGATGTTGTCTGGTCCCATGGATGCTGTGTTCCTGTCTTTGGAGAGTGTGGTTTTTACCTGTGCAGCCGTGATTACAGGAACATTGCATTCTTCCGGTATACAAATGAGCTCTTTAATGGGTGAGAGGGGGGTAAAGTTAGCACTGAACCTATCTGACAGGATGTTGGCAATATCAGTTGGGTCTGTTTATTTAGTGCCATTGTGCTGTAACTCAGAGCAGATCTGAGTGTTGCCATTTAGATTATTGACATAGCTATAGAATGCTTTGTGGTTGGCTTTATAATCAGTGGCAATTTTGTTTTTGTAACTAGTTTTGTATGATTTTATCAACGATCGCAGCTTATGGCAGGGGCCATCAGATTGGCTTCCTTTTTTTGGAGGATAGCACCTTGGTTCTATTAGGGATAGCATGATCCATGCACTCATGTAAGTGCTTATAAAGTGCAATTGTGTAGGATTCAGTAGTCGTAACTGTATTGTCCATCTGCATGGGTGTCATGAAGTTCACCACTTCTGTCTTAAGAAGCATGAAGTTGGCTTTGGAGAAATTTTTTACCATGGTTTCCTTAATGAGGGGTGGGGGCAGCATGTGGATATCTAGGGTAATTAGCCTATGGTTGGATCGGACCAATGAGGCATTGACTTCAGGTGTGGAACACCGGTCACTCAGGACAAACCAAACCCCGTAACCAACACAAATAACCACAAAGTGAGCTAAATGCTACTCATTGCCAGAATTCTCAGCCTCCAGATGCACACACTTGAGGCACTTCTCATTATGGAGAATACTGATATCTGTGCAGTAACAGAAACCTAGTTCAAGGCTCCAGAGAGCACACCAGCACTACCAGGATACTACTCATTCCATACCTTCCAGCATCAGAACCTGGATCATAGCACATAGGGTGGGGATGTATCCATATTCATCAAGGATACCTACACCTCTCTACATCCTCTCTACAGGATATGTACTCCTAGGATATTGCACAACAACGTTCTTCCTACTCCACAGGGGTGGGGCCACAACAGACCCTTGGCATTCCCGCTCTATGAGCCTGACAAGTCTGATCTGCAAGGCAATGGAGCCAATCATAATGGAAGTCAACAATAAAGATATTGGGAACCTTCACACAGTTGAGCACACCCAGTTTGGCTTTGTCAAATGCAGATCATGCCTCCTGAACTGGGTGGATTCCTTTCAGACAGTTACCCAGGCTAGAGATGATTGAAAGGAGCTCCACACAGCCTACCTATACCTCGTTAAGGCCTTTGACACCATTCCACAGTCAGGTATCATAGATGAACTCACCAACCTGGGCATAAATCCATACATCACAAGATGGATTGCAAACTGGCTCATAGATAGATCCCACAAATTAAGAGTTGTTGGCTACATGTCAGACTCTAAACCAGTGACAACTGGTGTCCCTCAGGGTTCAGTCCTGGGGCCCCTTCTGTTTGGTATATACTTCTCAGAAGTACATGCCAACACAGAAGGGTTGTGGTTGACTACGTTTGCTGGGAACAGTAAAGTGTTTGCCATAATAGATTCCCCGGATGACACAAATATTCTCCAGAAGGGACTCTATGAGACAGATGTGTGGTGTCAGAATCATGGCCTCAAGCTCAATGCAAAAGAATGCATAGTATTCCCATTTGGGGAAAACAAAGTACACACAAGCTACCACACAGGTGTTATCCCCTAAAAACTGACAAGGTAATAAGGGATCTGGGGACAAAAGTAGATAGTCATCTTTCCTGTGACAACCATGTTGCCAATGTGATTAGGAAATCCTATGTGGCCCACCTAATCAACAAAGGGTTTGCATCAAGATCAAAAGAGGTAGTGGTGGCCCTTTACTCTTAAGTCATCAGACCCATCATTGAGTACCACCATTTTGGATGCACTCGACTAGGCATATCCAGCAGCTGGAGAGATCACAGAGGTACCTCACCAAGAGGATTACTGGCCTCAAACAGTTGTGTTATGCAACACAACTGGAAAAACTAAATCTGTTCTCTGTTGCATACCGCCTACTCAGAGGCAAACTATGCCTAACATACAGAGCCATGTCCAACACATAACTATTGAACATGCTCCATCTAAGGAAAACAAAATTGAGTCGCACTACACACTCCAGGGATATGAACCTCATCACAACAATGAATACAACTTGATGGTGGGATAGAGTACCATCCCAGAGATTTGCCTTACTGTGGAACAGAGTCCCAATGTACATCAGAAAGAGCCCCTCCCTGATACTCTTCAATAGGAACCTTGATGAGTGGATGGGAAACAGACAATCCACGCCAGGGATCACATCAGAAGCCCCACTAGAAAGGGGCTTAGGGTACTAACTATTAGAACTAGGGCTTAGGAGACTAACCAATGGAGTGGTGAAAGCTGCACAACTTGCCTAGGCTAATATATGCCTTCATGAAGATAGTCTATTACATACCTATGAACCTATGTGACAGGTACATGTCTACAGATAGTAGATGTGTACTTCATTGTACAGTCATGTTGTACAGCAGGCACACACACCACATACACTGTAATGCTTACAGATACTGGTGGCTATTATGTACAGTGAGTGAGATGTGCACCTCATGTCTTTTGTGCCATTGGGATGTGTGCTGGGAGGGACAGTCCTGGATGGCTCCCTGTCATGGTCACCCTCTTACACACATCTCTGCCCATCCATCTTTGGCTTATTATACTGTGTTCCCCCTACATATATAGGTACATAGGGTTGTAATAGGCTATCTGCCTGAAGGCATATATTAGTATAGCCAGAGTGTGCAGCTATCACCACACCTGGGGTTAGTTCCCTATGCCTCTGTGTAGTAGAGCTGATGAAGTGATCCATGGTGTGACAGTTCTGTTTCACATACACTCATCAAGGCTCCTCTGGAAGAGTGTCAGTGAGGGACTCAGCTTAATGTAGGTTGGGAGCCTGTTCCAAAGCAAGGGAAGTCTGTGAGTTAGTAATGTATCCCTCCAACATGTTCTATTTATTGTTGTGATGATTATATCCCTAGAGCATGTGGCACAGTGAGCTTGGGTTTACTTCAGATAGAGCATGTATATCAGTTCTGCATTGCACATGGTCCTGTCTGTTGGGCAGAGATCGCCTGAGTAGACGGTATGAAACAGAGTACAGATTGAGTTATTTCCATCTTACTGCATGGGGCAAATGTTTGAGGCCAGTAATCCTCTTGTTGAGGTACTTCAGTGGTCTTTCCAGCTACTGAAGGTGCCTCATCAGATTCTTCGCAAGCGTGTCGTGGTACTCTCTGATGGGTCTGATGACTGATGAGTAGAGGGAACCTCCTTTGACCTACATGCAAAGACTTTGGCAATTTGTGGGAACACATAGCATGATTTTCTAACCACTTTGTGAATGTGTTTCTGAAAGTAGAGATGACTATCTACATGTGTCCATAAATCCCTTATTATTACCTCCATATTTAGGGTGTTTGCACCTATGTGGTATTTGTATGACTGTAGCTCGAGGCCATAATTTTGACACCACATCTGTCTGACTGAGACCCTTTTTAAGGATGTCTCTGTTGTCCCAAACATCGATTATGACAACCTTTTTGCAGTCATCCACAAACATTGATAACCATAGCCCTTGTGTGTTTGACTTTATTTCTGAATAGTATGCACCAGACAGGAGGGGTCCCAGGACTGAGCCATGGGGGACAGCAGGGGTTACCAGCTTACAGTCCAATAGGGAGACCACAATTCTTACCTCATGGGATCTATATGTGCCCCAGTTGGCAATCCATCAGATGACATACGTGTTTATGCACAGGTTGTTGATTTTGTGGATACAGCATGTGTGTGGGATGTTGGAAAAGGTCTTTTCAAGGTCTATGTAGGCTGTTTGGAGCTCATTTCATTGATGTATGTCCTGGGTAACTGCCTTGCAAACTGTCTAGCAGGTTTAGGGACCATGATCTGCCCCTGACCAAACCAAAATGGGTAGGGTTGGGTGTTTGTAGGCTCCCAATAGCTCTGTTTATGAGTTCCATAATGATGGACTCCATGGCCTTGTAGATCAGGCTTATTAGGCTTATAAGACAATAGTTCCCATGGTCTGTTGTGCACCAACACTTGTGGAGTGTGCCAAACATTGCTGTAAACCATTTAACAGGTTCATATCCTGTACAGAGGGTGAGTCTCAACAGACTGTTCAGGTGCAGGGTCTGTTTGTTTTGGAGTTCACATATGACACAGCCAGGGACACCAAGTCATCCCATAGAAGCCATGTTTTAAGGTTTGGATAGAGCTGTTTAACCATTGTATATGTGATTTCTGGGTTTTCACAATATCCAGGTATGGTAATGGGTCCTTTTGTCAGTGAGAGGGGGGTAAATATGTATGAACCCGTATGACAAGATGTAGGCAATGTCGGTCGTGTACATGTATTCGTTTACACTTTGCACTAACTCAGAACATATATGATTTTACATTGATATTTATGACATAGCTAAAGAAAGCTTCATGGTTCTCTATGGAATCTTTGGCAATATTTTTGGCAGAGCTTGGCTCGGATAATGCTAGGAGTGCTCATTGTTTTATGATGATACTAATCAGAGATGTATTGACCTTTGTATTTTAACTTTCTTTAAACAACTTAAGTACTTGCATTACATAGTCTGACTATGACAGGGGTCCAATATATTATACGGGTATGTTTTCATATCACTGTGTGCGCAGAACTGCAACTGCCAGATATATGTGGCTCACTGCTGTACTCAGACATGACCTAAGTGTGTGAGCATGCCCAGTATGACCTTTCAGTACGTTGTTGACTGACATTTGCTTTGTTTGTTTGTGCGTGAGCATGCCCAGTATAACCTTTCAATATTTTGTTGACTGAAATTTGCAAAATCTGTTTGTGTGTGAGCATGCCCACTATGGGCATATATACTATATGTGTGTGAAAAATCAAGTTGGTTTTTACTTCAGCGCTCACCTTTGCATTGTACATCGACAGGAAGCATGCTGTGCCTGCAGGGCTTCCATGACTCAATTTGCATAGACTTATCAACATTTCTACATACAGGGGAGGCAGCTATTATTTGTGCATTTCTACCCAGGAGCACACCTGATTGTTACTGTGGGTGTACATAGGATGAGGGGAACACCTGACACTTACACACATTTGCTAGGCCTGCACTTCTATGTCAGGTACTCCATTTCAGTTTGTACTGTTGCCTATCGTACTGGCTTGAGGCATACCACTGTACTACAGATCATAGCTTCCAATTACATGCATATTAGTTTGTGACTTCATAGTCTACCCAACCCACATCACACTGCCTGGCCTGCTGTTATCTGTCTGCATAGGCCTGGGGAGAGGTTACCCATATGCCTCTTCAGAGGGCACGATACAGCATTTGTTTGTGTTTGCGTTTGTCTACAATTGTCCTGCTGACTGTGACTATTAGGTATGTGATCCCCCCCAACTGGTATATGTGAGTGACTTAAGTTGTGTCTGTGTCAGTGAAATGCTGTCATGGCTTAGTGGTTCAGTACTGTGACTATAGTGCACAGTATCCTGAGTTTGAGCCCTGTCACTGCTTTTTATTTTCCTGCTGGGCAGACCTGACTGGTTAAGGAAAAGTAAAGCAGGTATGATCGTGTTTACACAACATTGCTCAATTTTGCCCGACTTTGCCCAATGTTGCTCAACGTTGCTCAACGTTGCCCAACGTTACCCGACGTTGAGCTGGTTTGCGAGGTGCACAGCCATGTGCAATTGGATTTAAATATGCTCAATACTGGTAAA
Organism: Protopterus annectens; assembly: GCF_019279795.1. Classification (NCBI taxonomy): domain Eukaryota; kingdom Metazoa; phylum Chordata; order Ceratodontiformes; family Protopteridae; genus Protopterus; species Protopterus annectens. The sequence goes on from NC_056737.1 coordinate 1,794,664,548, forward strand.
ATGTGCTTAGCAGTGCTTTATATTGCTTAAAATAGGGCACTCATGCCTCAGGTGGTGCTGCAGGGCCATCTATGTCGGATGTATATAGTACACTCCCTATACATGTTTGAAAATAGGTAGCATCAAGTTAGGCAACCCTTTTACTGTATGTGCAAGTCAAGAGAGGTGTCATTTCCAGGGTTTTTACTGAGTTAGTGTATGTGCTATGCATTGCCTCTTTGCCAAGGCCTGGGCATACTGGGCACGCCTCCTTCTGCCTACTGGGGCAGGCTCAGGTTGTTCCTCCTCCGAGTCATGCTGCGCCTGTGCAGGCCTTGGCAATGGTGGGGGGCTGTTTGGCCCTGCTCCATGCTGTTCCTGCTGCAGCTGTTTCAACAGGATCATATTGTGTAGCATAGCACATACCATAACAATTTGGTACATGTAGTTGGTGAGTATTGCAAGGCTCCACCAGATGGGTCCTGGCACCAGAACCATGACTTGAGCATCCCAAACACATGCTCAATTATGTTTCTTGTTTGTGCGTGTGCCTCATTATGGAGTTCTTGTTCAGGTGTGTGTGCATTTCTGATGGGTGTCATCAGCCACGGCTCCAGTGCGTATCCAGCATTCCCAACTAGGTGACCATCAGGGATGTCCCCATTGGCAAATCTCTGGTACAGCTGCGTCAGATGCCAGATGTGGGAATTGTGATAGCTTCCAGGGCAGCCAGCACATGCATTCATTATTATGCCCTGGGCATTGCACACGACCTGGCAGTTGATGGATGGGAAGCCCTTGCGGTTGATGTGCCCTACCTCTCTCACCGGGTGGTACTTTGATGCGTATGTGCATGCAGTCTATTGCACCCACTACTTCAGGGTATTCTGCTATTTGGTGGAAAAGATGCATATTGCTGGCCAATACCTCATGGGAATTGGGGAAATATACATGGTGACCGACATGTGATGACATGGCATCCAGGAACTGGTGGAGTACCCTGGATGCTGATGCCTGTGAAATCCCCATCATATCACCAGTTGGTCTTTGGAAGGTACCTGTAGCTAGTATTCTTAGGCCAACACATACCTTGGCATCCACTGGGATGGGTTCCCCTCTGTTGGTTCTGTGTGTGAGGTGTGGCCGGCACAGCTCAACAATTTGCTGTAGGAGGTCTCTGTCCACCCTATAGCGCTCCACTATCTCCAGCTCATGTAGCCCCTGGTAGGTTACCCTGTGTCTGTACACTCTTCTCAGTGTCCTCACTGTGGGTTGCTCAGCAGCATTCACAACATCACCACCCTCAGCACCTTGCACATGTTGGTTTATGATAGCAAGAGCAGCCCCTAACATTTTGTCTGACTTAAGCTTTTTAAGCTTTCCCTCTTTGTATACTGCAGTGTTGCAGAATTCTTGAGAAAAAAACACGGGGGAATGGTGTTTGCAGAATTTAAAGTGCTGGGCTGGGCTGGGCTAGTCTGCTGCCTGTGTAATTGGCTGATTCTGATATATTGCACCTGGCAGCTCTGCTAGCTCTCCTTGGTTAATTTCCTACTACTTCTTTTCCTAACTTTTGTCTTTTTGTTTCCGCCTGAGGCAGCGCCACGCAAACAAGTGCAAACACGCACACATGCGCGCACACGAGCACACACAAGCATACACTCTGTGTGCATGTTTGCAAGGAGTTTCAGTCTTTTAACAGTGTGCACCTTTGGTTTGAGGTTTTCAAATAGGACAACACAAGCCACTGTACTCCAGTTACCTTACAGCCTGTCTGACACACCCCCTCATGATGTCACCTATATTCTAGTCTTCTACTCACCTACTCCTACTCTTACACTCTTGGGACATGCCTCACATGCTGGGGAAAATTGGGATTCACTATCCTTATCCTCATTTGCATAGGATTGCCTAGTAATGCATGGTTACATCTCTCACACTGAGCTCCCCCCCCCTTAGCAACCACTACTCAGTGGCCATGTTGTCTTCAACCTGACATTCACCTGCATGGCAGAATAAGCTTTTTATTGAAAATGCCTATTTTTAGCTTTTTTAATTATTTTCTTGTTTTTATAAGTGCTACACGTTTGCACGGTGCTGCGCTATGCTTAAACATCGGAGATCGGGGAAAATAAAAAGTTAAATTGTTATATTTTTAAACATTTTATAATGCTAATGGCCTTATATTTGGCCATTGGCATGCTTCCTCAACTGTATGCATCCTTTATTTGGAGCTGTCATAGCTCCGTTTAGCTATTTGCAGAAATGTACTTCGTTACCAACGGAGTACATTTCTACAGCTAACACTAATCTTCCACGGACATGTTAGTGTTTCCTGGATCGCAAATTTATCTCATTTGCATGACTTTCACCAGCAAATGAGGTAATTTTCATACCATGACGCTATCTGTGCAAGAGTAGCTTTAGCAGCTCTCGTGCACACCCCTGCCGGCTGTTCCTGGATCGCACAGCAGACATATTGCCGGCGTGAGCTCCTACACTCTTCTTGCACTCTGTGCAAGCTTTCGTAAATCCAGGGGGGTTACCTTCCCAAATATATGAATGTCACAAAGTAAAAGAATATATTTAATTTAAAAAAAATGTTAAAATCAATCTCACTATGTTAAGAGCATGGACTATTCAAAAATAAACCATTGGATATATGAATTTCTGTCTCTGTAAATCAAGCAAACAAACAAAAAAGTGTCAGCAAAAGCACTATAACTGAAGTACTGTGCAAGTGTTATGTTCAAGGACATATGCATGCACGGTACTTTACTAAGCTGTCCCTAGCCATTATGGTTTGTCAGGAGAGATGGAACAAAAGTAAGTTCTGTAATACAATGGCTTTATTTATAATGTCATTGTGTAACTGCATATACTAATGAACATAATACACAATTCTGACACAACCCATGCATTGCTGTAAATTAATTCTCTACATGTTACTGAATTACTGTTGCCTGAGTGTCAGGTGCCCGAGAAACAAGACACCAAGGAACGAAATGCAGATTGCTGTTTTCCATTGAAAATCCCTGCTGGCGTGGTTTCTAGATATGTGTCAGCTGTAGTTTTCCTTTGTTTTGGGAGATTATTCCCTTCATGCTTGTATAACCATGAAGATTTCAGGGAGTATGTGGGGGGGGGGGGACTTGCCTCCTATTTTGGGGTGGTTGATCCCATACACAGTTGCCTGCTATTTAATTTCTTTGTCCTTGTATGTTTTGGGTAATAAATTTCAGCATTGTGGATCATCGGGTATCAATAGCGGAATCACTGTAATGTCATCACACAGGCCAGATTAATTCATCTAAATCAGCTTGTGCCTTGGTTGTTGATCAAACTACAACAGATGTGGGTAGACTCTACAAAACCACATATTGAATGTGTTATAATAAAAAAAGAAACTATAATAGCTGCAAATGAGTGATTAAATAGATGTCTTCTGATTAAGAAACTTTATGGATCCAATGGAAAGGCGTACATATAAATCAATGTAACATAAAGAATATTATCATTATGAACAGAAGAAATATAAAGAATTCCAGCAAGACTTATTCAGCTGGACTAGCTTCATTTAATTCAGGGATGTATGCTGGTATGAAACATTTCATAGCATTTATTGCAGCAGCTCACACACCTTAGATAATGTGACTTAATTATTTAGCCCTACAGAGTGCACACTGAGTTAGTGGGAGCCAACTGTGACACATGCTTATCAGATATAGAGCTATTTAGCCATGGTTTCCTTTCATATGGCTGCATTACATTTTTCCAAATGTTCAATCCCAAAAAGTCAAAGAATAAACACATACTAGCCATGGTTTCCCTTCCTTTGACAACACATATACACAAACACACACGCACGCAGATGCACACACATGCCACACACACGCACACACACACACACACACACACACACACACACACACACACACACACACACACACACACACACACACACACACACACACACACACACACACACACACACACACACACACACACACACACACACACACTCACACACACTCGCTCATGCACAGATGTCGGTTATCTTTTCACTTCTATGATCCCAAAGTAAAAAAAAATCTTTTTTTTTGCAAGGTGGGGGCTGGGCTCCTTGCTTCACAGCCCACTAAATTATAAATGCCAATTCCACAACTGGTAGAAAAACCCATGGTAAGCACACCACCATCTCATAAAGTCCAGCTAATTATTATTAAACAAACTGCAATCTGAAATCCACAACCAAAAGCTGCTGGCAAAATTGATGCCAATGAAGTGTAAGAATAGAGGTAGCTGTTGTTCTGAAACCAGTGCTGCCTATCAGATGTAGAACATGGTCTGTTCACACTGCTCATCATAAATTACAATGCAACACATGCAATAGTATGAAATTTGTGGCAGGTATTATAATTTTACAGGTCACAGAGGAATATCGCACAGTAGAAGGGGATATTCACATAGTGAATTGCATAGAATGCATGCAGGTGATTAAAATCATATCTGATGGTTTGTATGATGGCTCCATGAAGTATTCCAAAGGACATGATGTGCTGTGTGATATGAGATGTTTCACAAGGTTTCCTTCATGATGTTCTATGGAACATCACCTGGAATGTTCTATGTCATATCTCAAGGTATTCTATGAGGTGTTCCATACAATGTCATATGAAACATTTTGTAAGGTGTTCATTGGGCTTTCCAACCAAGGCTTCTGTGGTCCATAATGTGGCCATTTCCATAGTTCTCCATCATCATACTTGATATCCACACCTCTCTCCCAATGTACAACACTATGTTATGTATGCATACCCAGGCTAGATGCATGCCCAGGCTGCATCCTAGAGGAGACAATAAAGGAAGGATTGGGGACAGGACAAATGAAAATAAACTAGGTGAAACTGTTATCAATATTGTTTAATAAACTTGTGTGTTATGCTGACCATGGTACTCTTTCTGGAAGACATTTCCCTTCCAACAGCAACATTGTAGCTACCTCCATGGATGATTCTAAAAATATCAGATCCAGTTAGGGATACTAGAAAGGCATAAACCCCCTCACCCATGGTATTCCATAATGCATTGATGTCATGTGGCTTTTTGCTGGTATGGTTAGTCATGTCATTTGCCTTGGGTCAGCAATGCATAAGGGTACTGTCAATGACATGGACTTCACTGACCTGTCAAAGAAAACCATGTCATTGCTGTTTACGCCCTTCCCTGGGTACTGCACCATTGCCCAGTGAAATGACACCATGCTTCCTTGGGCCTGCAGAATGACAGCATTTTTTATAGCAGGTAAATGTTATTGCCTTTGGTATTTGTTGCTACTTGATTTAACAAGCCTACCATTAAAAGCACAGGGGCTTCATTAGTATGTGATATTACTCTTTGTCATGCCATACATTACAGTCAGCCTATGCCTTCATATTATATTGATATCCGTTATTTATTAGTTCAAATCTTCTCTCACTTTAAAAACACAGCTTCAGATAATGACATCTGCATAAGCCTGATATGAGAAGAAACAATGATAAAACTCCATGGAAGCATCTAGAGGTGTTTATTGCCTGTATTGTATTAATTTAGGAGAAAGCTATCCTGCCCTAAAGGTCTAGAAATCTTGACTGCACCTATTCAGACAGAACTTTCTATGCCTGAGTATTGTATTAGCTCTACATATAGATTGTCAACATAAACAGGCAACAGCTAGTGAAACTACTCATCTGTCAAGCATCAATAAAACTGTACTAGACCACTGTGGATAGGTAGTACTAAGTCCCTCGGCACAAGGTGTTCTTTTAACTCTAAAAAGAGCTAGTACTCTGGCCAAGCGACATTTGAGATGTTTAAGTATGTAAGTGAGCAGAAGTACAAAAGGGGCAGAGGAAAGGTGGTGAAAAGAAGGCAGTCATTTCAGTTTCTCCACAGCCCTCTACTGAAAAGGGGTATTGCCCAGTTGGAGTTTTCTGGTAATCAAACGTAAATAAATAAATAAATAAATAAACAAACAGTCCTCACACAGCAAATGTGAACTATTAAAAATAAACAAAAACTGCAGCAATAAAAGTGTCAGAGCCTTTATTTTACCATCATAGCACCTCAGCTGTGAGCCTTCTAATCGGTAACAATATACAATGACTGACCATTAATATTCAAAAATGAGCACACTGATTGGCCAGCCCAACCAGCGTGCCCATTGTAAATCTAAGAATATACCAGTGGAAGAAGGTCCGGTCGCCTGGACTTATTCCCGTTAATATATCTTGTATTTTTTTTTTTACTTTTCTTTTTTTTTTTTTTTAAATAAAAAAGAAAAAGGAAGACTTTTTTCTGTTCAGGAGAGACATATGTTCTACAAAACTTAAAAAACTCACCTGATTATCCTTTTATTTTGTCTGTTCCAACTTACCCGAACGTAAAAAGTCTCCCAGTTTCTTCTTTTTTTATTGATTATGAAAAAGAAGAAGAAGCAACAGAGATCTTTCTTTCTCTGGTGCTACCTCTTCACAGCACTGATGTACTGAGTAAGCGTGGGAACACAAGCCCCATATGCATGTGCAGTACATCAAAAAAAGCCCTAGGATACCATCAAGACGTGGAAGGGCAGCACGGACGTATTTTACAAAGACATTATTTAGGAAAAGTAAGTATTTTTTTCTTAAATAATGTGATTGTATAATAGCAATAACCCATGGCTGGGTGTGGGCAATGCTGGATTTACCCATGGGTAGCTTTGTTTGGTCACCCAGGCTTTGCTCTTGTGACCAAAACATACCAACCATGGGTAACTCCAACATTACCCACACCCAGCCGTGGGTTATTGCTTAAATATAAAATGGAAACACTTTCAAAAATACACAAGTAACGAATAACAAAAAACAATCACAACATCAAATTAAATAATTACATCTATTGATTAGTCAAAACAGATGACTCCACAGTCACTCATTATTCAAGCCCACAAGCAATGCAGTATTCCTTTTTAACAATAATGTAGCTTTTCTATTATTTTCTTTCCTAATATTACTCACAGCTTGATCTAATACTAAATTGTTTTATCGCAAATGCGCTTACCTGTAATTTTTTTATATTAAACCTTCTTACTTCAAGTACTTTTTGTTGGAAGTGTTCTTAAAAAGTGAACTGTCGTGCCGCCATGCTTATCTCCTTTTCTGCAAGTTTACTTTGTCTTCAGCTTTGCAACATGGCTTTATAGCTGGTTTGACTTGTTTTGTTTTTTTGTTAATACTAAATTAATATTTGATATATGTAAGTATGCAGAGGGCATTGCAAAGTAGTTTTCAAGATTACAAGTCTTAATATCCCTTGATGTTCTTGTACATTTTCTGAAAGGGAAAGATTAATGCTTATACCACTCTTATATTGCTGCTGTTCTGAATGTCATTAATATAAAATGCTTATGCATTCATTCTGACATAATTCATTTCTAGCGACATAACTAATTTCTAGCATTCTTACAAATAGCACAATGCCCACATCTATACATGTGCGTACCTCCAATGATTTATTTTTATGTTAAACTCTCTAAACTGGGACACCTATGTTGCATCGGTTCTACCTAAAGCAATAGCAGGTTATTCTATATTAATTTCAAGCGTAAATCAAAAAACTAAAAATTATAACAGATAAAACAGAAAACAGATCCCAACTCCCTTAACCTTCCTTAACAAAGAGAGAAATACACGGAGCAAACAAAAAGCATACCACTGCGCATAATCAATCATGAAATCAAGATCTGCAAATAATCTAAAATTATGTCTTCTTCTTCAGCAATCTTGCCTCTAAAAAACTCCGTAACTCAGTTAGTTATAGTTATGCGCCGACTGACTCGAAACTGCCGCTCTCAATACATCCAGTTTGTCATTACAACAATCTTTCTAAATCCCTGACCTAGGTACCCAGGTTAGTCAAAATAGAGCATACAATAGAGCAATTGGCGGAGCAAATTGACTGCATGAAATCCAAAACAACGGAAAGGCGTGAGCGTCTACACTATGTCTTCAGCAATCTTGCAATTGCCTCAACAACTCCAGGTATGAGAAGACAATTAGTTCGATCACTGACTGAAAAACTCGCTCCCTCAATACCACTTTCCTTTCTTTTCTTTTGTGAGGCCACATAACCGGGGGATATGTGTACCTCAGCTCATCCAATCATCTGTTCATGAGTAAGCACATGCACATAATAGCGTGAGTAAATCAGTGCCTTCCCCAAAAAAAGACACCAACCTCTCCTATGCCAAGCCTCGACTGTGTTTTAATTTATCTAGTACAGATACGCGTACAGTCACGCTCTTCCTCTGCAGTTGTCAGTAATCTTGTATCTGCAAGCCCAGTAGCCCCCTTTAAGCTCTCCATATATAATATGAATAGCTATCTACACAATCAACATAGCCTTACATTTTTGAAACTGTTGCATCATATATCCTGGACAAGTATATCCAGGCTAATTAATATAACATTTATATGCATTCATTCAGAGACAACTACCAGTTGTAAAATACCTTAAATGGTACAGTACCCACAATTATTTATGCGACTTCCATCCAGTTTGTCATTACAACAATCTTTCTAAACTGTGACCTGTAGGTTGAATTATCGAATCTGGCTAAGCATACTGTGCTTTATTTTGCCTCAGCTGAAGATAATATGATCTGAAATCTCTTTTTAGGATGACTATACATACAGGCAGCATGTATGCATCTGCAGAGACAAGTAATCACTACTGCAAAATTGATTCACTTAGTTCTTTGTTAACCAAGTCATTACATTCAGATTAGTAAAGTAATGACAAAAAGCTGCAGTACTCCAAAAAGTAGCTCATGACACCACTACCTTAAGCAGCTATCTGGCAAAGCCACATAGCAAATTGTCCTTTCAGGGTGTCAATAATTGTAATTGTCATGTAAATATTCATGTGTCACAGTCCTGATTTCTGTGCTGTAGGAATTCTACAGTTCAGACAGTATAGCATGTATGCCTTAATGTAACATGATTCTTCTTCCCATTGTATTCAATAAGAACATTGTAGTTGTTTTAAAAACAGATCAGCCATTTTGTTGAAGTCATAAAAAATAGAGCACAATGCGTATGAAAAACAGTCACAACATTAAATAGAGCAGGCTATAAACAGTGTGTCTATTAAAACTTTATATGCTCAAAATAAAATGCTAAGAAGTACCCAGCAGATTAATTAAAGACCACAGGCCTCGGTCTGGAATATGTAGGAAAGTTCTCTTGTATTTATACTTCCTGTTATCTAATAAATAGAATATCATTTAGTTGTTTCAGTTTCATTCAACTTCTTTCTGCTGCTTTGCAGCACTAGTAAAAGTATTAACACGCTATGTCAAACATAATTAAAATATCCCATAAAGCTAATTAAACAGCAAAGGGGTACCATCTAGTAAAATTTCCATTTTATATTCAAATTCTTCTAATTAGCTCAATAAAGAAAGGCATTTGGTTAAACATAGCCAGTATTCAGGGCAGCATATATAAACAATGCAATTTGTATAAATGAAATGGCCACTTAAATAAACAGTGCAAACTAGAAGCATGAACTTGTAGTATACTCAAAATTTTGTCAACAGAACACATTCCTTGTATTAGCACTTTGTTGAGTTGAATGTAAACTGATGACAACATTTAAGAAAGTGGGCAGTTCATACTGCATTAAAGCAATTTAACTGAATTAAATGCAGCCAGCATTTATGATAACAAAATTGTAGAAAGTGAGCAGTTCAAACCTTATTAATGAAAAAAAATCTTGCTTGCATAGTTCAGTACTTGATAGCATGTAGAAACAAAAGACTGTAGTTTGTCCCCTTTAGGAAATTATCCAAGAGGCAGGTAATTAGGAAGAGCTTGCAGCAGGTCGTGTATAAATGGTAGAGCCACAGAGAACATAGGAGAAGTCAGTGTTCAAGGGGCCAGACAGGTCCAAAGTAATTTTTCTGTGAAGTAAGATATACATCTGGGTGTACTTTCCTACAACGAAAATTCACTTTTTCAAAATGGGAAAGTACATCCCCACTTAAGCGAAAGTGCACTTTAATGAAAGTGCAGTTTCACTTAAGCTCACAAAACCGAACCTACCGCACCACAGTGGAGGACATAGCCCGATTTAGAATGTCGTCCACTGTGGTGAGATAGTCATGGACCTTAGAGATAGGGCATGGATCAAGGTAAGGGGATAGCCCTACTAACTATCCCCTTACCCTAACCCGTGCCGTAACCCTAAGGTCCATGACTGCTAGCCCATTCGGTCTAGAGGGTTCGTGAGAGTGCACTTTTGTGAAAGTGCACTTTCGCGTTAGTGTGGGTGTACTTTTGAAGTTTGAAGTAGTGAACTTTCATTCTTCAAAAGTACACCTATACATCTACATGACTGTTAAGGTATTCTTCTCAGAGGCTTTTAGTACCAGACATTTTGATTACAAAAGATCACTATTTGCTGGAGACTTTTATCTGATTGAGTTCAGAAAACACCATTACATTTAAAAGACTAATTTTTTGTGCAGAGACGTTTACCTTTAGGCATAGTGAGGCACTATTTTTTAAGAGTACTCACCTGTGTGCTCTCAGTAAGCAATTATGCGTGACAGGGTGTGTGTTAATCTATACATTAACACACACCCTAGAAATAGCTTTCTGTAAAATTGTATTTTACTTATTTTTTAAGTAGTATATTATTTGTGTTATATATTTTTGATGTAAAATAGCTCCTTTGCCTAATGTTTCATATTTTTTGTAGTATATGTTAATGGCATTGGAGGGAGCATTTTACATAAAAGATATATAAAAATAATATAGTATTTAAAACATAAGTAAGTAAAACACAACAATTTTGCAGAAAGCCCATTTTCTCTCTCATGCAGTCTCTTCTGATCTCACACAGTCTCCTCTGCTTTCATGCATGCATTCACTCACACAGGATCTCTATCACTCTCTTTCCATCTCTGACACACACAGTCTCCTCTGATTTCATACACACATTCACTCACACAAGATTGCTTTTACTCTCTCTCTCGTTCTCTCAGACACAGTCTCCTCTGCTGTCATACATCACACATGCAGACAGAAACATAAATACACTGTTACACATACACACACGCATATACTTCTTTCTGTTTTTATAATCACTAAACAGCAAAAGTGCTGCTTAGCGAATGTAAGATAATCATGGCCTTTATTTTTTTTCTGTCAGAGCTCGATGGTGGCTTGATATGCTGCCGTGAAGCAGCAGACCTGTTTTTCAGCGGGCATTACTTGTACATTAATACCCTGCCGGAGGACATTCGTTCTTCAATCACAGTGCCGATGTACAGTTTTCCCATTCTCTAATTCTTGGTTAAAACACTTAAAGCACTTGAAGTGAATGAACAGCTGCCACTCATCTACAGCAGGTCTGGTGAAACAGACTGAGATATTTTACTTACTTCAATTTTTTAATGACTGCTTCTTGCCAGACGGAGGCCTGGTAAGAGAGAATGTGCGTATGTATGTGTGCTATTTTATTGCCTTGACTTTTCAACTGTTACTGCATTACTAAAGAAATTCTTGCAGAAAGAAACTTTTGAGTAATTTTCCTTACTTTGACTTTGTATTACCATTCATCAGGGTGAGATCTTACAAAAAATGACTTTGCATTTACAGCTGCTTTGTCTGAGGTTGTTTCAATATAGCAAGTTGTACAATCTAATAAGCATTTTTGATTTTCAGACTGTCTCTGTCATTTCATTTCCAACTTTGATTAAGTTCACTCATCTTTGTATTTGCTTATAAAAGTGTTTCAAGACAACTGTGATGTTTGCTGCATCTGTTTACATCAACTAATAGAGGCAGCAGGCAGCTGAAATCATCGTTATTGAAACACAGATGAGTGTTAAATCCCTGCAGCAAACAGCTCAGTAATTCTAATGGAGTGTTAATGATTACATGAGTGGCCACTAAGCTGAAGTACTGCTATTGTGGAGCAGCTGCTTCAGGCCATTGCTGCTGCTGGAGAGGTTGTTGAGGAGACGGCAAGGGTAGCTAAATCTCTCACTTGAACAAGTTCTGTGCCTCCCCTGAACCATCTCAGCCAAGATGATGACCTCAAGGCTTATTTAGTAACTTTCAATAGGAATGCCAGTAAGGAATGGTAGGTCCATTCCACATGGGCATGTGTTTTAGCAAAACATCTCATACATATATGGGCATTCCTAGAACAGACAGAGGCAACTTTGAGAAACTTGGAAAAGTCTGTTTGCTAGGGATGTGCTTACTCCACAGATTCAAGCCCATATGTTTTTCATGAGTGGTCCTTCTGTGTATCAAAAAAAGTAATAGCACAATTGTTGAGCTGAAATATATAGCTGAATTTTGGCTAGACCCGAAAGTGTTTAATAATAAGGAAGCTGTTTATTAACAGACACGTTTAAGATAGACTTGCCAACTACTGTTAAATGTTGAACATGCCAAGTCACCATCAAATGCAGATAGTTTTGTAACATTGGTAGAATATGTAATATGTTGTGAAGGTATATTTAAAGAAACAGCCATTAAGTTAGGTAAAGTTGTAACTAAATAAAAGGGATATTGTCTTCTATTTTAGGCTTAAAGTGCTGGATGTGGTGGGGGCATTGCAAAGTAAAGAGAGGAAGGCAAATTACAAAGCCACATTCATGCTACCAAGGATGTGGATAGTGAGGTTAAGGAGTCTCATCAAGCCACCACTAAGCTCATAGAGAAATCATTCTGCTACTGTGTCATGGCAACGCTAATTAAATGTGCAATAAAGGAAGATGGGCAGGAACTGGATGGGCTTTTGGATTCAGCTAACATGATCACTTTAGTAAAAGCTCTGTGTCCTTTTAGAAAAGGGTCCATCGTTCAAGATGCATAGAAGTGGAATGAATATATATAGGGACAAAAGGGTGTGACCAGGTCAGTGAGGTGGAAATCCAGGCCTAATTCAGACAAATCCTGCACCTTGAGGATATAATTCCCTAGTATAACCCATGATGTAATAATAAGGAATCTTTTGTTTCAAAAGCCTTTTGAGAGAGTTGGAGGGGGAGACAGCTCTATGAGACTTGACACTGTTTCAAATGCAGGGGAAGTAGGACAGCTAATGGTCTTAAAAGACACAACACTCACTCCATCCTGGAAGAGAGCCCTTCTAAATGTTATATGTTACCCATGGCCACTGTTGAGGGTCACAGGAAAACCAAAATATAGATATATTTGTGTACAAAATCAGGAAACCTCAGTAGAGGGAGGGAATGTGAATAGAAAAGAAGGAAGCAGTGTCCTAGGAATCTAGAACCTGTACAGGAGGACAAGGTAAGGTTAAAGAAAATGAGGATACCCAAGAGCTTGAATTGGGGATGGAGCAAGAAAGGGTTAGGCACATGGCTAGCTAACAAAAAATAAAATATAATTCAAGCATAGGGGAGCTAGGGAAGAATTAATGGAACACTGGAGTGAGGTACAGTTCCTCAGAGAGAAGTGGGATACTGACGCTCCTATTCCTGGCTTAAAGGGGAAGAAGCCAAGACTTCTACCTTTTGAGGCACAACTAATAAGTGAGATTTCATTAAGTCTGAGCTCCCAGAAAGTCACCTGAACTTAAGAGATCCCATTTAGAAGATTTGACCCTAAGTCAAGGCAGAGAAACTGTGTCCATGGTACTGGAAGAGGACACCATGGTGAGAAAACCACCAGCTTACTTGTACTTTGAGCTATCACAATGCCATAATCTGCTGGGCAGTGGAAGAACGGAAAAATGATGAATTACAGTTGCTGCTACCAAAACACCTCAAGACAACAGTAATGAAGATGTCCCACAGCCATGTGTTGGGAAAACTGCTCTGTGAGCTGTATGTAATGTCAAAAGACATATCCAAACCAGGGATCAAAACTCCATTAATTCTGATGTCCATAATCAAAATAGCTTTTGAAAAGATAGGCATGAGCATCATAGACTCTCAGTCAGATACAGTAATGAGCACCTCTGCATACTGGTGATCCTGTATTTTGACTCCTGATTCCTTGAGGTTATACACTTCAGGAAAGCCAACTCTATTGCCATTGCAAAGGAGCTAGTGTTATTTTCATGGGTTGGGATACCCAAGGGCATCTTGACAGATTAAGGCACCCCACTTGTGTCAAAAATTATGCAACATCATTGTCAGATTTTCCAGGTGAAACAGCACATAATCTGTTTTTACCACCCCTGGATGAATGGCCAAGTTGAAAGACTGAAAAGAACTTTGAAGTCCATGCTATAGAAAGTTATAGAGAGATTGGAAAAATGGTGACATGTTACTTCCCAACCTAATGTTCTCCATGAGGGAGATACCTCAATCCTCCAGAGGATTTAACATCTTTGAACTATGGCAGTATAGATCCATGGGGGGCTGTTAGACATAATGAAGGAAACCCAGAAGACAGGGGAAACATCCCTTTACAAACAGAAGATGAGTGTGATAAGCATTAGTGTTAGAGTACCCAGGGAAAGAGTGCAAAGCTATCCAAAAAAGGGCATATATCAGTAATGCTGTGAGCACAGAGTTCCAGATGGGTGCTAGGGTCTGAGTTCTAGTCCTCTCCAATAAGAATAAGTTCCTTGCCAAATGGTAGGGCTCTTATGAAATTTTTGATGATCAGATTCTCAAAGCAGGTAAAGAAGTCCAGGTTAATGCAGTTCATGCAGGGTCTGAAATTCCCAGCTAGAAATAGGAGATCTGACTGCTTTCTATTAACCCAATGGTGGAGAATGTACAATGAAGAACATTCAACTTGAGATTTAATTAGGAAATTAAATGAAAGAGAACATATATGCTATAGTATGGAAAGGGAATCCCTACCAGTGAAATGGGCTTATGGATCCCTACATGCTAGCTACTAGAGACTTCATACTGGTTACAAGCTATGTCCTATTTAGTGACTTTAACAGTAGAACAACAGCAATGTAAATTGTTTTGGAGCCCTAGTGTTGGGGACATTTCTCTTGTGCATTCAACTCTATCCCAGTGCTCAACATCACAATGCATACTGAGTGCATATGGCTCAGAGACTATTCAGAAAGGCAAATGGTTAGTGCCTTCAAATGGGGCAGGGGCTCAGCTGCAGCATAGCATGATGGATCCTCAAGGATATGCCTACTGGGCAGTTCCAGTGGGCAAGGGCAAGACCATTAGTTTTATTAACCAGGACAGCTCATGTGGAGAATCTCTAGGAAAAATCAGTTCCAGTTCTGATTAGCATGTTAATGCAAAAGATGAAAGAAAGGCCCCTTGAGGAAATTACCTGAGAGGCATTTTTTTAGGAATAATTGGTAGCAGGTGCCTATAAAGGGCTGTTCCAAATATAACATGGCAGACGTCACAATCCTAGGGTTCTGTTGAGTATGGATGAGTTAATTTTGTAAACTGAGATGCACTATGACTGGAACAATCAACTTTGAGATGGGGTGACTTTTCCTAATTTGACAACTGCCAGTAGAAGTTCTGGTAGTTAGAATCCAGAACCATATTTCCTCATAGGAGTGATGACCAAAGATGCAGGTCTATGAAATGGTTAAGGATTTTTTCCCCCTAAAAGACATTTTGTTTTCCAAAACTTTTTGTACCAGAGATTTTTTCATTATCAAAGAACTTTATGTGTCAGAGACTTTTATCCGCTTGAATCTGCAGAGATATACTGAAACCAGTACTGTGCTAAAAGATTTATTTGTGTGCCAGGACCTTTAATGTTACACATAATGAGGTGCTGCTTATTAAGACTATTCCATTTTTTTTTAATTTCTCCAAATCATTTGGGTTTCTAATACTATGATGGAATGGACCCCATTCCTAAGTCAAAGTACGATTAAAGCTCTTAAAATTAGTATTGTTCCCCTCTTTGATGTCAGCCAGTAGTGCTTTTTGCAGCACCCGCAATGTGCCCAGTAATGACTCCTTCTGCAATTCGTACAGAGTTACATGGATTGGTAGCATATATAAATATGATTGTAGACTCTTCTTTATAAGACCTGTCACTCCTGCTACTATTGGAACTGTCTGGGTATCTTTCTTCCATATTGCTGTCATTTCTGCCTGCAAATCCTGATATTTTATGGCTGTGACTTTGTGTCTCTCTGTACCCAAGATACTGTAGTCACTGGGTGTGGAGATATCAATGAGCAATGCTACTTTTGTCTTCTTTTCTTGGACCACTATATCTGGTTTTCTAGCATCCATCTTTTAAACTGTTGGTAATGAGTAATCCCATATGATGTAAACTTCTTCATTTTCTATGATGCTTTGTGGCTCATGTTTCCAGTGTTTTTTAGCCACTTCAGTACCATAATGTTTGCACAATCCCCAGTACAACAGTCTTGCCACATTATTATGCCTTTCAGTATACAGTCCTCCTGCCATTAGTATGTTTCAACCCTCAATGAGGTGTGCGACTGTTTCCAATTCAGTTTTACAAAACCTACATTTGTCTGTTTCTCCCACATGTTCAATGGACTTTGTAAACCAATGTGTATGCAGCCCACTGTCTTGGGCTGCCAATATTAACCTTTCATCTCTTGGTTTGAATATGCCTCTCCTCAACCATTCCTGCATTCATTTCTGATCAATATGAGGTTCTTCTAGAACTTTTCTATGCATGCAACTATATTTATGCTCTTTCCACATTTCGTGCCTTCTCATCTGGTCCTTTATATTCTTTTTTTTGATTTTTGGCACATTCAGTTGCTGCCTGATTTTTATCTATTTCTGGTTTGATTTCAATTCATGCTTGACGCCGATATGCTTCTGCTAGAGTAAGCAGAGAAGTCATCTTAGATTTATTCTTCTCATGTTTCAAAACCTTCACTGCATTTGGGTCTTGTGAGGTCAGCAGATATACGTGGAGTCCCATGATTGCAGATCTGTACATGTAAACAATTTCAAGGAGGCTCATCCCTCCTTTGGAATGGGGAATATATAATCTTGGTATGCACTGATTTTTATAAATCATTTGGTGAGCATGAATCATCCTTCTTGTTTTCCTGTCTAATCTATCCAACACATTTTGGGGCCAGTCAGTCACTCCAAAACTGTAAGTTAAGACAGGAAGAGAAGAACGGTTTATAGCTTGGACTTTCTTCTTAGATGTTAATGCTGTTTTCAGCATTGACATCTAGGAACTGTGTTACCTGATTGCTGGTTTAAAAGACTCAAAATTACAACAACTTTTGATACTCAGCAGTATGAAGTCTGTCAAGACACTTTGAGTTATTTTAATTCAATTACCTTGTATGTATGGCCATTTGTCATCAGAAAGTCTGTCAAGAAGAGACTTTTGAGCTATTTTCCTTGATTTGACTTTGCAAATGTTTTCATTTATCAGGCTGATATGTAACAATAGAGACATTCCCTGGGATTCATGAAGCTCGGAGCAAGGACGGTTTTAGCCTTGTGCCAAGCGTCCTCCTTACAAATGGTGCAGCAGTGCCATATGAATATTTATGAGGGCACACTGCCGCACCCTCGACGTGCACAGGAAACATGTGCGAGTGCAGGGGGTGTGTTTAAGTGCTCTACAGAGGAGTAAACATGCCCATCACAGTTGCACAACCTACTATGCTTACTATTAGAGCCCGCCTCTAATAGTAAGCAATTAAGTCAGAGTCTGTGGATACTGAAATGTATGTTAAGTATACAAGAGTGTCCACGAACACTGAAATATAATCAAAGCAGTAAACACACAAGCACGTAGTGGAATGTTGAGCCCTGTCCCTAAAACTAGCACAATTAGATTCCCCCGTGTCCCTAGTTTACATTTGTATTGCTTCATTACTGAAAGTGTAAGCGAAGCGCAGCGTGTTTGCGCATTGAAGCCCCATGCTTAGCGTAGCTTACACATCAAAATCATCCAAATAGAAACAAACATGCAGAATCAATGTTAACATCAATAGTGTAGTGCTTAGAGCATCTGCTTAATGAACATGCATTCATGGTTAGAGTCCCACTATAGCACATATCATTTTCCATGTGTAGCGTTGTCGCCTCACAGTAAGACGCTGTCCGGTTCGATTCTCAGCTAGAGCGTCTTCTGCATGGTGACATGCGTAAATGGGCATACCTTCATTGAAGGTTGTGCATCAGGGCTGGTAACTTGGCATGTAAAAATCAACTACCAATCATTAGCAGACCGGAGTTCCGCTGTGGCGACCCCTAACCAAGAAAAACTGAAAGACACAACATATGAACATATTTATACATTGTTTTGCTGCATAACCTACATAATAACATGTAAGTGTGAACTGGAGTACCGCATGAAATATTTAACCAATGTAATTCAATCAAAGTGGTAGTGTTATAATTAATATGGCACTAGTAAGCAGGTGTAGGCACAAATAAGCAGTAGTAAACATATATAAGTACCAGTAAGCAAGTCTGAGTGCGTTTGCGCGGGTGTAAGTAGTGCCCAGCCTAGAAAATGTATAAAATTATGTAGATGTATCTGCATGTGTATGTACAGATATATAATATATATATGTATATATATATATATATATATATATATATATATATATATATATATATATATATATATATATATATATATATATATATATATACAAAAAAAATGAGAAGGGAATCAACAGCAACTCCAGTATTATTTAGTGCTGTCAGCATATGTCATATCAAGCTGTGCAGGGGTGAGCAAAGCACTGCTACTCACACCACAGGCAGGAAACTACCAGTGGAAGTAACATTGTCGATCTGCTAAGTCTACTTTACAAACAATCACAGGGTAGTCCAAACTGCTAGGATGGTTAGACCTCCGACCATTACACAAGCAAGGGCAGGTATGTTTAAGGACTAAATGGTGGGAGAGCCTGATGATACATGGGTTGGGACAACATACGTGTAGGGTCCCTAATGCTGGAGAGAGGGTAATGTGTGGTGGTGTGT
The DNA here is from genome assembly GCF_019279795.1 of Protopterus annectens. NCBI lineage: Eukaryota > Metazoa > Chordata > Ceratodontiformes > Protopteridae > Protopterus > Protopterus annectens. The sequence continues at coordinate 1,794,683,497 of NC_056737.1, forward strand.
CATGGCTGTGATAGCAAATGGAGAATGGATGGTTTGCATGTATGTCGAACTCGGGTGGGGTGGAGGAACCATGGGTATGAAATTATGGAGCCAGGCATGCCAGGATTGGATGGACTGGTTCTAATTGGACCACCCCGTGGAGGTCAGCGAGTGTGGTATAAGTATATATGCATACACACATGCATACATCTATATGTAGAAGTACAGTCCCTGTAATACATTCATTCCTTTTGCAGACATAAATAATGTGAGCCCCTACAAACCTCGACAGTAGATAGAATAATAGGTTGTGCATAAGACGGAAGGGACGAATCTGCAAACATGCAGAAGTGCGTACATTGTCCGAAGTCAGTGTTGTTCTCAAAAAATCACATGTGAGGACTTTCTCACACATGGAATCATTCCTGTGATCTGCCTGCTATGGCAACGCCATTCACTAAACCGGTCCTATTTGTAATATAATTTGGCCGAACTCGTACATTATTAGCTCTCATGTGTAACGTGTGCATTACCACATAGTCATAGTTATTAATTTATTATAGTGTCATGTTAAAGTGAGTAATGATGCAATGAAGTATAGAGTCTAATCTTGAAATAAAGACGTGTGTGTCCCAGGTGGGACAACCCAAAAATTGTGAATAGTGTCCTAGTGGTCACTCATTTCACCAATGTGTGTGGACTAAACGTTTGGGATATCTGAGGATACGTGGAGTGATTCAACCCATGGGATGGGTCTACAGGAGTAGGAAGTGGCCACTGTATAGTGGTGTGGATACACCGTGTATCCAACTGGAGAATGGATGACTGCTGTGTCAGTGAAGTGTTGGGGTGGGTGTTTGGGGAACTAGGATCCATGGGTATATGGGTATATATGCAAATTATGCAGCACAGCAATAGTGTAGTGGTCAGAGCATCCGCCTAATGAACAGACATTCCCGTTCCGAATCCCACTGCAGCACATACCATTTTCCATTGGTAATCTATGTATGAACATATTTTGACATCTGTCTGCTGTAAAACCTGCATAATAACAATTAAAAGTGAAAAAACAAATAAATCCAAATAGATAAACCACCACTCAACACTTAAAATAAGAAAAAATAATAACAAAGAACCAAATAACTAAGCGCTTTCACCAGGCATAAACCGTTAAAAGTGCTTAGTTATTTGGTTCTGTGTTTTATTAAAATAGTGAAGACCTACGTTTAGTCCTTGGTGGCTGTTTTATTATTGCTTTCTTATTTTAACAATTAAAAGTGAACTGAGCGAAATATCAGTGTCATAATGAATAAGGCACTAGTAAGCAGGTTTAAGCATAAATAAGCAGTAGTAAGCATAAGCACCAGTAAGTGTGTTTAAGTGCGTTTCTGTAGGGGTATGCATTGTCTTACAGATATATATATATATATATATATATATATATATATATATATATATATATATATATATATATATGTGTGTGTGTGTGTGTGTGTGTGTGTGTGTGTGTGTGTGTGTGTGTGTCTGTGTGTGTGCGTAGATATACACAGATATACAGCTATGACAGAAAACAGCACACAAGAATGACATATGTTCACAGGCTATGCCAATGGAAGTGAGGGGCCCAAGCAAGAAACATGTAACATATAGCATGCCCCCCCCCCTCCAGCTGGACAAAGGAAACATACACACAAACCCACAAACAATGTAAATAGTCCACTGCTCCCCAGACCACAGGAAGGATACAACCGGGGGGAGGGGGCAGAGTGCACCCATGAAATCTAATCTTGGAACAGACATACCCCAGAAATTGACATATAACCAAAGGAAGCTGATATGATGACCATTCTGGCTGGGGTGTGTACATACCCGGAATACAAGGGTGGGAAAGCCTGATGACCCATGGGTCGAGACAACATATGACATGAGTCCCGTGAAGTGGAGAGTGGGCAGCGTGTAGTGGTGTGTTCAGATCCGACCTTCACCCATAGTAAGGATGGGTGCAGTAAAGGAGGTGTGGGTGGGGGAACTATGGGTAGCTAGTTATGGTTCTAGGTGTGCAGGTGTTGGCTGATGTGGGCCTATACGGAGAGCCTCAGGGATGTGAGCAAAAGTGTTCATTGGGCAGAGGCATCGGCCAACGAGCAGCCACACCCACTATGAGTCCCACTGGAGCATCTACATAACAGAGAACAGAATAACCAGATGTAGATGTATATATGTAGTGGAATGTGTGTGCATATCTACCCATCGCAACATGGAGATATACATCTCCCTCTTCGTAGTACAAATGTATACATACAGAGACAGAATACATATACATACCCACATATAGATATATATATCTGCAGACACCCATACATATATGTGTGTGTGTGTGTGTGTGTGTGTGTGTGTGTGTGTGTGTGTGTGTGTGTGTGTGTGTGTGTGTGTGTGTGTGTGTGTTTGTGTGTGTGTGTGTGTAAATATACACATGTAAATAGCTAGGATATGATACAGTTGCGAAATACATATGTTCACAGGCCGTGCAAATGGGGGTGAGAGGTCCAATCAACAAACATGTAGCACGTAGTATCAACCACCCCTACCAAGAACAATGAAACATGCAAACACACGATACAAGTAAACTCACCACTGCTTTTCAGACCACAGACAGGATACTACCACTGGGAGAGACCTGCCAAGTCTGATCTTGAAACAAAGACATCAGTGTCACTTGTGGGACACCCCAAAAATTACTGATCATCGGAGTCAGTCCCTGCAATGATTCATCAAACCAGGCTGTAGACGTACGTGGACCAGTAGGTTGTGCAAGCCTGATACTCCATGGGTCGACACAATGTACGACATAGGTCCTGACATGTGGAGAGTGGGCAGTGTGTAGTGGTGTGGTTAGACCCCACCCGCACCCACAGTAAGGATGAGTGCTGTAGAGGAGGGGCAGGTGGGAGAAATATGGGTATGCAATTATGGGACTAGGTGTGCAGGTGTTGGCTGGCACAGTTGTATTAGGACCACCCCGGGGATGTAATTAATATTCCGAAATGGGCAGAGTTTACGACCATACCTCTCAACCCCTAAGAGCAAAACTACTGGACAGAACATAAACTGCTGGGGGAAAAATAGGGACAGAAAGCACATATTCCACTTACAACCTTAGAAAGCTGATAGAATAATAGATATGCATTAGCATGACTCAGCTGAAGGATGTGGGGTCCTAAACCCAATTACTTGTCTGTAATAAATGGTGTCAGTTCCCAGGTATTTGCCAGACAGGTGCAGATTGTAAGATGAATACATCAATAGTATGAAGCAAACTCTGGACAGGGAGCGGATTCTGTACAGTCAACCAGCATGCTGACGCCTAATGGGCAGCCATTCCCGATATGGGTCCCACTGCAGCACAGTCCAGTTTAAATGGCTAAGTACGATATGACCATATGTATCACTGCATAACCCACTATACAACATCTATGAACACATGGTCGCAACACCCCACTGTAGGCATGTAAGCCGATGTAACAGGAATCACAAGGTATTATTGTAGTCCTCACCCCTACTCAGGGGTGTGAGTGTCAGAGGCAAACACCAAATGCAGTGCATTTGCAAGAGCAGGAGCAAGTGGGTGTAAGCCTGTTTGGTCACCGGTATGCGAGTATCACACTGGTGAAGCAATGCAGAGGCTAACTGCGTGTAAGAAACAGTAACCGGAGGTTAGCATTGCTTAGCTCCACGCAAACCCGAGCACACCCACTCACAACTGCTTTAAAGTGCCTTAATCACTATGTACACAACAGCTTGTGTTCTGGCCAGCAACAAAATAAACAGCCTCTGCAAGGCTAGAACTCAGGACCCTGTACATCACAGTCACAGTAGTTAACCACTACCTGATGATAGCAATACATATAAAGGAGGTATTAGCAAACTAATCCTCACCACAGGGAAATCAAATCAAACATTTTGAAAACTTTTTTTAAATCCCCCAATGTAATTGTATGCATAACCTAAG
>NC_056737.1:1794687984-1794720484 GCF_019279795.1 Protopterus annectens
TAGTGATGACATTTCAGGCTTTACCTATCAGCACATGCCTGGATGTGTTCACATTTATGCAGACCTTAATGCTGTATATATGTCACATATATAGTCATACACAGCCTTAAGGGACATGACCTGTGACCCTGCAGACTTGCTCATGGAAAGTTTTACATGCATGTGTTTTGCCATATAGATCTACATGGCACTGTACAGCAGTTCCTGCCATGTATTACCTGTGTTGCACATGTGAAACACATGGGACAATGGCTAGCTTGATGGTATTTGCAGGGTTGGATATCAACTATAGCATGTATGGTCATAGTAAACTCATAAGATATATGCCTTGGGCCATTTATGAGCCTAGACTGAAAGGTTACCTAGCTGTAGCCAACAGACAGTTAAGTTGCAGTGGCCAGTTCAAGCAGTGCCACAGAACTGATCCACAGGATTATTGATATATTTCCCATGCGGTCATCACACCATGTCTCAAAGAGGGGCAATGTGCAGCTTTGCTGGACAGGGATGCATAGTATGGCAGGAGTATGTAAAATGTATGAGACAGGGATCTGTCAGGCATGTTGTGATCCTTGTACTAGAAAAGTGGATGTCCATGAAATATGTGTTTATTTGAAATCAGGATGTGCAAGTGTAGCATGTCCAACATCTCTGTATTGGACATGGCTTTATTCGGGATAGGCATCATGCTACCTAGTGGAGCTAGGGATTGGGAAGGATAGTGTAGGCCATCTGAACATGGCCAATAACCCTTAAAGAAAATATGTTATCTATTATGGGTCACTTGAGTGTTGAGTATGGCTGAACAATGATCTTTATGTTCATTGATGGCACCATGTCATGATTAGGGGTGCCACTTATGACTACCTGACTGGTGTGGTGAAGTAACTATCAAAGGAAAACTACTTTTCAGCTGCATCCAATACACACACAGTTTCCATTATGCTGACGGCTGCCTAGGTGGTAGTTCATGGGTACAGGGTTTTTAACATAGGGGATGCCAATGCAATACTTAGCTGTCAGACTGTGGCCATACTTCACACACACCACACATCTGACCCACAAAGGCCCTTCTGTATGTTGCTCGCAGCACTCATTGAGTCAACTATTGCTCCTAGTTCATAGTCATTTGCAAACTTTAATAGGCAGATGCCTTCTGTGTTAGTCTGTGTGGCATAGATAACAATTAGAGGGAGTACCAGGAATTAACCCTGTATTACTGTAACTGACACTGGTTTGATGTGAGTGCATTAGTCAGACACCTTCTGTAGTGTTGGTTCTGCCAGCAATCCACTTGCCAACAACTCCTGTGACATAGGAATGTACACCTAGTTTACTGAGTGTAGCTGGAACACAGCATGGGTGATGGTGTCCTAAGACCTGGCAATGTCATGATATGCTGTGTGACTCAGCCTTACTGTCATCTACATCTGTACTGACTACATCAAATAAGTTGATCAAGGTTCATGACCTTACAGACCAGACTCAGCAGGGTAGTAGTGCACTATTTCCCATTATCAGTGGTGTCTCCCCCTTTGTGGGGTGTGATAACTGTTGCTGTGCAACATTCAGTGTGTACACAGCTTGACATGAAGCTTTGATTGAACATGATGTGTATGTGGAGAACAAATTGTTCTGACATTTTTGTAGGATACACCCGGGGATGTTGACAAATCACATGCAAGCTGTATGTATGGCTTTAGAGAGTACAGCTTGTACCTGCATAGTTGTTATTACAGGGGATCTGTAGTGTACATGGATATATAAATATGTGTACCTGTTGGGGTGGAGGTGAGAGTGGGTTTTGGTTATCCAAGACCCTATCTGGATGAGCAGGTGCTATTTCTGTAGGTGCAGTACTTCTCATGCCATAGTGCTGTGAAGCATGGAAGGTCTGTTTTGTTGCCATTATGATTCATGACACAGCTATAGAATACTCTGTGGTTGGCCACATAATATGTGGCTGATTAGTTTCACAGTAGCTTTGTATGGCTTTATATGGTGTATCTGCATCTTACTGAGGCTGACCAGGGATCACCTCCACTCATGTGTATTCACTCTTGCAACTGTTACTACCTTATGTGGTACAGTTTAAGGCAGGGTACCACCAGTTTGCCTTACCGTTTGTGTTTGGTTGAATCTTGGTTCTGTTTCAATGGCACAATCACTACACTTATGTGAGTGCTTAAAGTGCATTTGTGAAGGATTCAGCATTTGCACATGCATTGTCCATCTGCATGAGTGCCATGACAGTTACCACTTTGCACTTAAGAAACATAACATTGGCTTTGGAGACTGACTATGTGTAGCATACTGTTAGCACTGTTTGTGTGACTATGGTGATCCAGGTCATTGGGGTTGATGAAATTAAACATGCATTGAGCACAGGTGTTGGAACATGAGTCTTCCCAGTTCATAATGGGATAGTTGAGAGTAGCCATTATTATGGCTTTCTGTCTCAAACCTAATATTCCCTATTACAGCACAATATAACAATTGGGAATTCTGAGGCATGGTGGGTTATCTGTCACAAGGTGCAATTTGGATTCCACTTTGGCACAAAGGTAGTTGTTCAGCATACTGCATCTGAAGTTATGCAAGTGCAACTAGCGTGGGGGTGTACATATCCTTCAGAAATATGGACACACCTGTGGCCCATGTGTTCCAATAAAGGATAATGGCCAAGAGGTGAGGTATGTGTTATAACATAGTCATGCAGGGATGCTATCCAGAGCATTGAGCCATATCTCAGTCACTGCACAGATATGTTCTCCATGTTAAGGACTGACATAAGTGCGTCCATATTGAGTTTTTGAACTGTATCATTGAGTAGCGAGACCCGCAGTTTATTGCTTGGCTGTCCCTGTTAAAGCGGTGAACTTTCACTGGAACTTTGCATGATGAAGGCACAATAGGGGAAGCATGAGCATTAGCCAGTATCCAGATTCCCAGGGGTGACATGTGCAGGCCCTGTCTGGCAAAGCATCATGGTCTGTCAACCATGTTATCCCAGGCAGAGAGATACTGGATACCCTTTGAATTACACCAGTACATTAGACAATTATGGAATACAATCCTTTTGTCCCTGTACTGCAGTATCATTCTGGCCAATGACAGAATGCTAACTAGGCCTTGGGACATATCTGCATGGGCTACAAGACCTGACAGTTCCTACATGTGTGTTTCCATGCAGTCCACGCTACTGCATCACAGGTCCTGCACAACAACATGGAATATGCCAGAGCCATGTGTATAGTTCAAAAGGTGGTCTGAGTGTATGGGTATGTGGCTAATCATGGCAGACAGGCAGCTGACAGTATGTTTGCCCTCGTATAGCTTGGTGTGTAACATAGTGCTAGAGTTTGCATTCATAAATCAGTACTGTTGGGCATGTTTCTGGCCATGCGTTCTGAGGTGTGGCACAATTAGGCAAACTATGTCATACAGTTTTTGTATTTTGTTGTCTGTCTATTCCAGCTTGGGAGGTCTCTTGCTTGGCCAGATACTTAGAAGCCTCTTTGAATGTATGTGATTAATGGTGGTATGTGTGGGTGTCCTTAATGTGTACTGGTAAGGGTATGTGTTGGTTGTGGTGATGAGATGCATGTGTTAACCTACACCTTATGACTGTCCAGTCCAGTCATGGCTGTAGACTGCACTGCCTTCCAGCTTACCCCTGTAGCTGAATCCCAGACAATGTGCAGGGTGTGGTGTTAGGTGGGTTTGGCAGTGTACATGGCATAGAGATTACATTCCCCCATGATGGCCACATACACAAAGCTGACATTAATAAACACCAGTAGCTGACTACTGGGCATGCCTGTATGAGCATTCAGTACTACAAGTACCAAGTACTGTATTTAGTTTACTTATTGCTTATGAAGATATTTTAGACAGTGATGCTCACAAGTATATATCTGTGTTATGGACGTGACAACACTGGCTATTACAGAAACATAGTAGCTACCTTTAGCAGCAATCCTCCTCTGAGGAGCACATCACATCCTGATACTTGATTACAGATGATGCAAGTGTCAACAGGTCTGTATCCTTTTCTGGGTATATACTCACATATCCACCAGAACCATGAGCTCTGTTGGATACAGACACCCACTCCCCAAACATAGTCAAGTATCAATAAACTCTGCTGCTACTATCAACACGATCAGGATATCATCAGATAGTGTAAGCCATCACCTATGAAGCAGCTGTTACACATGGGCAGTGGCCTCCTACATCTTACACTCCTACTGCAGATGTTACACTGCAGTTACAGATGATATGCAACCTATTTCATTACCAGTACTGTGCACAACCTTACATACAGTATTTGCAAGTGGCTGTTAGGTTGGCAATGAGAGGTAAGGCTAAACAAACCTTGAAGTTCAACCAGTGTGTCTCTACTCTCAATATCCACTCTATGTAGGTGTGCACATAGCCATTTGGGCCAGCCGTGTAACAAGAGTCACTACACATTTGCATAACCTGTACACAAGCACAGCTGTAACTGCTTGCAAAGAATTCTAGTGAGGTGGATATTACATGTCTTATATGCATGGATAGTTACCTGGCTCTACCAATTTTCTTTGCTATCATGCTGCTAAACTGTCAGATGAATACAAGTCATATGTATCCTGTTACTGAGTATTGTAATTGCCAATAGACATAACTAATGTTTGCATCACATAACAGAAATGCTATGTAAAATGGAATACAGATCTGCCTAAAATACTGTACATTACACAGTTATTGGCACAGTATCCCACAATGCAAAATTGCACAATAAGCCCACCTTTGACATGTTCATTTCACTACTACACCCATACATATGTCTACTGTTACAATACATCAACATATACTGTCTCCTGTTATAGTACATACTTGTTGGACCAACCCTGACACTGACAGTGGCTGGAAAAGAAATGGTGAACACCAAGCCCATATATATATCATCCCTTGTGGTGTATGAGGAGTTTGCCTTGTGACCTACAGCAGTACACACATAGAATACTACAAGCATTATTACTGCTCAACAATACATCACTACAAGATAGCTATTTCCACTGTATGCATTGATTACACTGTAGATATTACAGAACAGGTACTACATACACAGACATACTACAAGTTATACATACCTTTTTAGTAATCAAAGGTGTTATTGACTGGTATATTAATCGTTTTCGGTTTGTGTTTCGATCTTCTGTTGGGTATTTTGTACTATTCTGCAGGTAGATACAGATGGTTTGTATGTGTGACAAGGCATCCTTTTATAGTTTGAGATCAGTAGCATGTGCTATCCAGATCACCAATTGGTGTCCACAGTAGTAAATTACATGCACATCAGCTGTGCAGCTACTCCCTTAGCCAATACCATGGCAACGGTGGAGTATAACTGAGATCTCCACTTGGGAGTTGTCCCTTTGCCTTACTTGTGAGGAAGACAGCCTGGAAGTGTTGATTGAAATCTATTCCAACAGCTATATGGAGGCAAACAGAAATATATTGTGTGTAATGCCTAGAAGATTTGGTCTAAATGTGAGTACTGCTGTTATATTTCTGAACATTGCTACTTGTGCAGGGTTTGTCTGTATCTAATACTTCGGCATATGTTTCAGTCTGGCCAGGATGTTTGACCAGCTCAAGGCTGTATGGCTATGCATATAATGTTAGGGGGTTTACAGTGTGCTCACCAGACATCTTTAGTTTGGTGTAAATGTGTATCACACTGTGCTGATAATCAGTAATTAGTAACACTTCCTGTTGTAATTACTTTTCAACCCTCTGAAACAGGATTAGTTCAAACAAACCCTGTAACATCATCAGCTGTTCCATTGTATAACAGCAACTATTGCACATAGGGCCATGTTAGTGTGTCTCTGTCCAGGTATGTCAAGGCTTCAGCAGATGTCGTACAGTGGATGAATAATTGTTTATGGTATGACAGTATGTATTGTTGTAATTAGTTTGGCTGTGGAGGAGACGGTGGTGGGTGTACATAGCAGATGCGGGTGTGTAGGAACTTCTTTTATACATATTCTATTTGTATGTGGGAGGGTTTTTACCTATGTGAACACCTATCCCTTAGTGAAGTAATACTATGGTAATTGCAGGCTGATTCATTAAGGCACTGTTAAATACTTCCTGTATAGCATGCAGGTGTTGTTAGTCCCTGAATCCTTTTGGCAATACATCAGAATGTAATAATGTTTTGCTAAATGAAAGATGTCTGTGTATTTCTGTCATGGATATTTGCAGTCATTGTAGTTGTGTTGGTGACAAACCCTATTTGGCTCATGTCCATAGAGCATATTTGTAATAGTGTATTGCCATATACTCTTCATATGTTATTTTCATATTGTTTGGGGGTGGCAGAAAGTGTGGTCCATGTTATAGCACTTCAGATGTTATATACACACATGTATGTATATATATATATATATATATATATATATATATATATATATATATATATATATATACATATGTATATAGATGTATAATATATATTATTGCATACATTTATATGTACCTCCATAGATGTGTACATGTTTTTAACCTGTCTATATATCTACATATATAAGTATATCTGTATATATCAACTAGTTTCTCTCTCTCTCTTTATATATATAATACACAACTGGCATAGGTACATCTCAGGTAGCTTAGTGGTAGGTTACTCTGAAGATGGTGTACATGGTTGCGGGTTCTAGTCCTGGAAGTGGTCATTATTTTACCTTTCAGAACAGGCACTGGCATGGAAAGTGTGATTAACACACATTTAAGCTGTTGTAAGCAGATTTGCCCATGGTCTGCGACGTTAAGCAAAGGTTAAACCTGTGAAGGCTTATCCATTTGACCGTGTTTAAGCACCACTTACCATCGCGCAAAACCACTTACAACTGCTTAAATGTGTTTTAATCAACCTGCATCAAACAGCCCTTATTCTTGCCCTCAAAATAAATTAACAGCCCTTGCAGGTAATGAACTCGGGACCATGACCACCACAGTCACTGACTTTATCACTAAGGCATCTGAGATATGTACAAATGTTATGGTGTTTAGAATATACATTTTATTACGGGAATTCCTCACTACTGAAAACCAATGTGACAGTCAGTTGGTGTACATATGTATGATTCATGTTAAAGTTCATATATTTGTGGAATTAAGTGTTGCAATGTGACCTGACAGGGTGTATTATGGATGAAAATGGTTCTTGTTTTGTTTCTTTTTTATACTGCCTCCATACTCCATGTATTCCCCTCCAGTTCACTTATTGAACATCCAGCCCATGCTCTCCTTGATGCATAATTTCGTTGTCCATCATTCTTCACCCCACCCCAGTCTCCACATACACATCAACCATCCCTTCTATGGTGAATTAAGTTAATATTAATAGCTAAAATAGCAGAGCTGCATGTGTTCTGTGTACACTTCAATTCCTTTAGATTGCTTCTGTGTCACAAAGTGTGTTCATAGATGTTTATATATATATATATATATATATATATATATATATATATATATATATATATATGGCTATAGATGTAACTAAATATATATATATATATATATATATATATATATATATATATATATATATATATATATGTATCTATAGATATATCTATATATTTCTATCTATGTGCAGACATCACTGACATGCATACATACATACACGCACATATATATATATATATATATATATATATATATATATATATATATATTTATATATATTTATATACAATGACCCCCCCATTAATATTCAAAAACGTGCATGCTGATTGGTCAGTGTGCACGTTGTAAATCCGAGTTATAGTAATGGAAAAAGGTCCAGTCGCCCAGACTTTTTCCATTACTATAACTCTTACAGCAACACTGTCTCGCTGTAAGAACAGCCGCAGAATACCAGACAGCTGCGGAAGGGCAGCAAGGAGGTATTATACAATGCCATTAGTTAAGAAAAGTAATTTTTTTTTCTTAAATAATGTCATTGTATAATAGCAATCACCCAATCGCCCCCGTGACCAAACCACACCAACCGTGGGTAAATCCAGCATTACCCACACCCAGGTGTGGGTTATTGCTATAATATATATATATCTATATATATATATATATATATATATATATATATATATATATATATACAAACAAAGAGTTAAAAGGTCACAATTAAAAACCAATGAGAAAAAAAACTAAATGAAAAATCCAGCCAAGCTAGAACTTTCAAAGAGTGACCCCCAAAACCTCCTGTAACAGAGGCCCATGGGATATATGCAAATGACCCTTATGAACATCAGGTGTTTCAGCTATATGGCGATTCTGAATGCCCATGACTTTTACGTTTGAAGTCAATTTAATGGACAAATTCAAACGTAAAAGTCATGGGCATTCAGAATCGCCATATAGCTGAAACACCTGATGTTCATAAGAGTCATTTGCATATATATGGGCCTCTGTTACAGGAGGTTTTGGGGGTCACTCTTTGAAAGTTCTAGCTTGGCTGGATTTTTCATTTAGTTTTTTTTCTCATTGGTTTTTAATTGTGACCTTTTAACTCTTTGTTTGTATTTGTTATAATTTGTTATTTGGGATATTTTGCAATCACCCTAATGAAAATGGACATCAGCTGGGTATAACTACCTTGTGTTTCTTAAGCTTAGTCAAACACTCTGCTTATGCTATGCTGAAGAGGTCATAACAAGGCTGAAATATGCATATCCATAGCTAGTGGGGTTTGGCTTTATTGGCCTGAAATTGTCTATTAAATTGACTTCAAACGTAAAAGTCATGGGCATTCAGAATCGCCATATAGCTGAAACACCTGATGTTCATAAGGGTCATTTGCATATATCCCATGGGCCTCTGTTACAGGAGGTTTTGGGGGTCACTCTTTGAAAGTTCTAGCTTGGCTGGATTTTTCATTTAGTTTTTTTTCTCATATATATATATATATATATATATATATATATATATATAATTTAGTATTAATTTGCAACAATTATACATATGTAGACTTGTATATGTTGATTCACAAACTACAGTACATTACAATGTACTGTACATATGTACACAAAGTGACTGTCCCATTTGTGGTCAGTACTGTGGAATGCCTATAGTATAAGGTGTAGTCTAAAGACCATGAAATATGTAGACAGCTCAGATGGCTTAGTGGTAAGTCCTATGACTATGGTGTGCATGGTCCAGGGATCAACACCTGCGATGCTTTATAAATGTGTTTTACTCCAGAATAAGGCTCATTTAAGCAGTTGTAAGCATGTTTAAAAGTGTTTGTCCGACATTAAAGCAGCAGTTAAACAAACTTTAAAGCTTATACCCTGTACGCGCAAACACAGCCACATCTGCTAACTACTCAGGATATATACATTTCAGTGAAGTAACATCTCACTATGTGCTTACATAACATTATATTCTCTGTTGACTTTACCCTCCAGCACACATGGGTATATATGGGTGTTTCAAATGTTTATTGTACTGAAGAATACTACCTAGATATGCAAGCTGTGGTTAAGGTATACTTTTTAACATGAAAAACATCTCTGACTTTATTGGGATTTGAATCAGGAATTCACAGATACTATGCAAATGCTGTAACCATTATACTATTGACATTGACGTTGCTTCTGCCTATTTCCTATTTAGATGATTTCTATGTGTAAGCTAGGCTAAGAAAAAGGACAGAGGAGCCCAAACCCATTGATCTTCACTTACTCTTGAAATAAAAACATAACAAATGAAATGAGAGACTATAAATTAAATTCCTAACTACATTAGGCATAGCCCCTCACTGACACACTTCATGAGAAACCTTGATGTGTGAATGGGCAACAGAATATACACTCCTGGGATCATACGTCCCAGAACAATACAGCCAGGGGGTGGGGGTGCCCCTCCAGTTTTATAGTTGCAAGACCTGTTGGGGAAATTGAATGGTGTTGATGTTTCATGTTAACATGCCCTCTTTTGATAACTACGTCCCCTATCACCCTCCACCACCCCAGTCCTCAACAGCTTCCGGCAACTCTGCCTGGAATCACTTCATTGGCTATGCTTGACAGAGGCTCAGTTACTTCATCAATGGTGCAGAGAAAGCCAATACACTGTAGCTATGCTTCTAAATGCCCTTGGGTAGATAGCTTACTACCTATCTGTGAACCTCTAAGCTGCAGGCCATCACAGACATAGTATGTGAATAAACAGACCTTTCAGATGACAATATACAGTGAAAAACCACCATGTAGTCAGAAAACAGTTAAGAGTGTTACAGGATATGTATGAGGGTAGTGTGACAGCATTGAGATCTGTCGTGGGAGTAATGGATGCGTTTAAGGTGGAGGTGGGATTACATCAAGGATCAGTTCTGAGCCCTTTCTTATTTGCAATGGTGATGGACAGGTTGACAGATGAGCTCAGACAGGAGTCCCAGTGGACTATGATGTTTGCAGATGACATTGTGATCTGTAGTGAGAGTAGGGAACAGGTGGAGGAGACCCTGAAGAGGTGGAGATATGCTCTAGAGAGAAGAGGAATTAAGGTCAGCAGGACTAAGAGAGAATATATGTGTGTGAATGAGAGGGAGGATAGAGGAATGGTGAGGATGCAGGGAGTAGAGGTAGCAAAGGTGGATGAGTTTAAGTACTTGGGATCAACAGTTCAGAGTAATGGTGAGTGTGGAAGAGAGGTGAAGAAGAGAGTACAGGCAGGATGAAGTGGGTAAAGAAAAGTGTCAGGAGTGATTTGTGACAGACGAGTATCAGTAAGAGTGAAAGGGAAAGTATACAAGAGGGTAGTGAATCCAGCTATGTTATATGGATTGGAGACAGTGGCATTGACAAAAAGGCAGGAGTCAGAGCTTGACATGGCAGAGTTGAAGATGTTAAGATTTGCACTGGGTGTGACGAGGATGGACAGGATTAGGAATATGTATATTAGAGGGTCAGCCCAGGTTGGAAAGTTTGGAGACAAAGCCAAAGAGGCAAGATTACGTTGGTTTGTACATGTGCTGAGGAGGGATGCAGAGTATATTGGGAAAAAGATGCTAAGGATGAAGCTGCCAGGTAAAAGGAAAAGAGGAAGGCCTAAGATAAGGTTTGTGGATGTGGTGAGAGAGGACATGCAGGTGGTTGGTGTGACAGAGCAAGATGCAGAGGACAGGAAGAAATAAAAACAGTTGATCTGCTGTGGTGACCCCTAACAGGAGCAACCGAAAGAACAAGAAGAAGAAGAAGTCAGAAAACAGTTAAGTACAGCAAGAACATACAGAACACTGATACTTAATAACTCCAAAAGCCTATCTTGGAAGGTAGAAGACTTGCATAAGTTTAAGGCTTTCTATTGCTTACCAGTAGGTTATCTGCAGGAAAGATGAGAAACAAGCACAGATGGGTAACATGCATGCAACAATACCATGCTGGCTTGCATGTGTCAGCCTTACGCTTTGGAATACTGGCCAAGGCTGTTGGAGCTCCCATGGTGCCTTATTTAGGCAAGTCTCAAAGGTGATTCCCACCTCCATAAACAGCACAATAGCGAAATCATTGAGGATTATGCTACTCAATGCCAGGGGTTGTAATCACAACAAGCACGCACTCACAGCACTCCTCTGTATGGACAACGTCAACATCTCTGCAGTAACTGAGACCTGTTTTAAGGCTCCTGAGAGCACACCAGCACTACCGGACTACAACCCATACCACACATTTTGGCCACAGAACATGGACAGACACAGACATGGAGGGGGTGTATCCATATTCATCAGGGATACCTACACCTCCAGGTTAGTGGGGCAGCATGATACCTCTGAGATCATCAGTGTGCAGCTAACATCAGCCACGACTGCAATACAAACTGTGGCTTGCTACAGATCTCCCTCCATGACCCAGGACCACCACTCTTCCTACCTGGAGACAGTGTAAAACATGACAGCCCTACTGAACACCCTGGTATTGGTCGATGTCAACTACCCTACCATTAACTGGGAAACGTACTCAAGTACTCACTTCCAGGTCCAGTGCTTTCTGGAATTTATCATCTCATATGCCCTGTGTCAGATGGTAAACTCCCTAATGAGAGGTGGAAACATACTAGAAGTGGTAATCACCAACATGGGCGACAGGTGCACCACAGCAGAAGTAAACCCGTCACTGGTTAGATCTGACTATGGACTATTCACTGATGATTTCCACACCCAACTATCTCCCCCACCCAAGGAAACCACAGTGAATACCTTTCCACAGCCCCCACGCTAAGGTAAAACACTGCTCAAGATACATAAAGATTTACAAATGCACTCTATAAGCACCTACAAGGATGTATGGATCGTGCCATTACTGGTAAACCAAGACTCGCTCCTCCTAGACAAGGACACCAGTCTGGCGGACCCCTGCAATAAACAGGCTATACGACAGAAGTAGGACAGTAGTCCAGAAAAACAGCAAAACCCAAGAAGGGCAGACATCCGTGACCAGTATTAGTAAGAAACATAGGTCCCTCATGAAATCATCCAAGGCTAACATCAACAGGAAAATAGGCAGGGATTTGAAAGATAACTACAAAGCCTTCTTTGGCTATGTCAAGGATCTAAGTGGTAACACACAGACTTGCACTGTGCCAGTGCAATATAGCACAAAATATACTGACCCTACTGATATCGCCAACATCCTTGCAGATACAGTCAGTGCAAACTTCACCCCCTAAAGAGCCCACAACAATACCCGGAAAGTACAGTATCCCAGACATCAGAGACACACAGGTGGAAATGGCCCTCTCAGATGGCAAAACACAGCGTCAATGGAGGCAGATGGTGTCCCAGATTGCATCTTGTAAACACTATGAGACAAACTAACCCCCCACCTAATTAAGCTTTTCAACCTCAGCCTCTACACAGGCTACATGCCCATACAATGGCACATAGCAACAGTTATTCCACTCCACCAAGGTGGAAACAAAACTGACCATGGTAACTACCACCCCATAATCCTGACTAGCCTTGTCTGCAAAGCTATGGAGTGCATCCTCATGGCACTCATTGACAAAGACATTGGTAACCTCCAAACACTTGACCCAACCCGGGTCAGCCTGGTTGAGTGCAGATAATGCATACTGAACCTGTTTGACATCTTACAGACAGTCACCAAGACGTTAGATGAGGGGAGATGTGGTTCACACATACTACTTGGACCTCGCCAAGGCTTTTGACACCATTCTCCACTCAGGTATTATTGATAACCTCAACAGCCTGTACATAAACCCATACATCACAGGATGGGTTGCCAACAGGCTTACACACAGAACCCGCATGGTAAGACTAGCAGCCTCCAGGTCCAACTCTTAACCAGTCACAACTGGTGTCCCACAGGGCTCAGTCCTGGGATCCCTACCATTTGGCATATACTTCTCAGAGGTGCAGGCAAACACAGATGGACTACGGCAGACCATGTTTGGCAATGACTGCAAATTCGGAGCTATAACTGACGGTCCAGCTGACACAGACATCCTTCAAGGGGCTTCACAGAGACCGACACAGGGTGTCAAAGTCATGGACTCCAGTAAGTGCCACAGACTGCATGGTCATTCTATTTTGGAAAAACTAAATACCCACATATTAACACATAAGTGGCAGCCACTTTAATACAGATGAGGTAATAGGGTATCTGGGGACTAAGGCAGATAGTGATCTCTCCTTTGACAATCATATCTCCAAAGTAGTTAGGACATCCTTCCATGTAGCCATCTGATTACTAAAGGGTTTGCATGTAGACATACTGAGGTTATAGTGCCCCTTTACTCATCACTCATTAGTCCCATCATAGAGTATAATAGCTCATTTGTGATGTACCTCAGAAGGCACTTCCAACAGCTGGAAGGTCCATGAACATACCTCACCAAGAGGATTACTGGCCTCAGACATATGTCCTATGCAACCAGAGTGAATAAACTCCTGCTTTACTCAGTGGCATCTCATTTACTCAGAGATGATCTCTGCTTGCCAACAAAGCCATGTCCAACTCAGGCTTAATGGATATGCTCCACCTATGGGAATCAATGTCACAGTGAGCCACACGCTGTAGTGAGCTAAACCTTGCCACAACAATAACTAGTAGATGCTGTAGGGGCAGATTCCTGTCACAGAAACTCCCCAGGCTTTGGAAGTACATCCCTAATTACATTATACAGAGCCCCTCACTAACACACCTCAAGAGAAACCTTAAAGAGTGGATGAGGAACAGTAGATACTCCCCAGGGATCCCGCCATTTGGCTCTGCTCCACAGAGCGACAGTTAGTTAATCAATGGAGTGGCAAAAGCTGACACATTTTGGCTATGCTTATGAATGCCCTTAGGTAGTTACCAAGTACCTACCTATGAACCTGTGAATCTATACATACAATATCAGCACATGCTGATAGCTTAATTTACTGTTCAGGTGTTGACTTACCTTGTACCAATAGCAGTTGTGTGTGCAATAGTTGAGGGCTGCGTATGTTGGATGCACACAGTAGACTGCCTATACATGACAATTTACAGGTAGTCTTGTGTGTGTGCCATCCATTTTTACTGTGTTTGCAGGTGGTGAAAGGTGTCAGTCCATAGGTGCCTACACTGTCAGTGTGTGTGCTATACGTTCCCTCCTTGCCAAGGCATGGGCATACTGGGCACACCTCCATCTGCCTACTGGGGCTAGCACAGGGTGTTCATGGTCTGAGTACCTCTTTGCCTGTGGGGCCCTTGGCAATGGTGGTGGGCTGTGAGGGCCTTCACCATTCTGTCCCTGCTGCAGCTGTTTCCACAGGATCATATTGTGTAGTATGGCACATACTATGAAGATGTGGGCACACGTGCCTGGAGAGTACTGCAAGGCTCCAGCAGATATGTCCAAGCAATGGAACTGTGATTTAAGTATCCCAAACACACATATGCCTCATTATTGCATTCTTGCATGGGTGTGTGTGCATTTCTGATGGGAGTCATCATCCACAGTTCCAGTGCATAGCCAACATCCCCCACCAGGTGGCCATATGGGTTTACCCCTGGAAAATACCTGATACAGCTGTGAGGCATGCCAAATGTGGGTCATGATAGCTTCCAAGGCTGCCAGCACACACATCCTTGATAATGCCCTGAGCATTGCACATGACCTGGCAGTTGATGGAGAGGTATCCCTTGCAGTTTATGTAGCACCTACCCTGTTCACCGGGTGGTGACATGATGTGTATGTGCATACAGTCTATTGCACCCAGTACATCCGGGTATTCTGTCACATGGTGGAAGAGACACATATTGCTGCCCAACTCCTTCTGCATTTGGGAGAAGTATATGTGCTCATTGGCATGTGGTAACTTGGCATCCAGCAACTGATGGAGTACCCTGGATGCTGATGCCTGTGAGATCTCCATGATATCCTCAGTTGGCCTTTAAAAGGTAGCTGTATCTAGTATTCTCAGGCATACACATACCTTCATTTCCAGTAGGATGGGTTCCCCTCTGTTTGTTCTGGCTCTGAGATGTGGCTGGCACAGCTCCACAAGTTGCTGTAGGGTGTCCCTGTCCACCCTGTAATGCTCTACTATCTCCAGATCATGTAGTCCCTGGTAGGTTACCCTGAGTCTGAACACTCTTCTCCTCCTCTGGTGCCTGGGGTGGTTGAGAGCATAATCCTCCACACCACTTTCAGTCTCCAACACATGCTGGTGGATCAAAGCTATGGCAGCCCCTAACATGTACATATTAAAAGTTCCCTGTCTGTATAAACCAATGGTGCAGAGTGTATGGAAATACACAAGTTTGTGTGAGGTGCTTTCACACATTATACTATTGTGCTATGTATGTTGCTGATGTAATTGGGTGTGTATGAGCAATTCCAGCTGCAGAATATCTTAATTATGGTTTTATAGTGAGTACTGCAAGTATGAGGCCTTTAGTGTGGTGTTATGCTTGTCTGTCTTGATTATCTGTTGCCCTTTAATTCACTTTTATACCAGGATCCCCTCTCATAATCGGCATGCCTCCACCTGCCGTCTTTCTTGTTTTGTACTTTCGCTACCCAGTCATGTTTTGCAAAATGTGTCTTTTAGCTGATATAATGCAAATCTGCTTTGTTCTGCTGTGACACTTTACTGTTTTCTTTGCAGTACAGCCCCTCCCCTTTCCTGTTCTGCAGGTAGCTGCTTGCAGCCTTGTTAGCTGTTGTCAATGGCCCACTGTAGGTTCCTAGGTGTTAATTAATCATTTGTACTCCAATTTCCCTGCTGCAAAATTTCCTTATTCTTTTCCTATATCCTTCCTGTTTCAGCTCCGGTGCCGCCCTGCAAACCCATTTACTAAGTTTAAGCATGTTTTAATCTCCGTTCATATGCATACTCAATTACCTTGTGTGCTCTCAGCTAAGCAAAGCTATAGCCAGTTCAACACACCCCTTTCCTGCAGCTTTGCTTAGCTACGGGACACCGAATAAGCAATGCTTCAATCTTCTTACAGCAAAGGTGACACACCCCTCTCTTGATGTCATTTCTATCTCAAGGGCACACCTCAGTGTTATAACGCTACTCTGTAAGGTGCATCCTTACACCAGCGGGGAATCTGTGATTCACTATTATTCCTCTCATTTGCATGGCATTGCCTACTAATTCCTAGCTACCACACAAAACACTGTCACAGCCCCTTAGCAACCCTTGCACCATGGTGCGGTGTAACATGCCAGCCATTGACTATTATGGGGAAATCATGATATATGTTACATTGCAGTTTTATTCTATATTTTTCTATTTTCCTTGTGATCCAGTTTGCGAGCCACTGCCCTGTGCTTAAACGTCGTGATAGTGCAAAAAATGAAATTAAATGTTCTTATTATATTTTGTACTTTTTTTATGCCAATGGTTATATATTTAGCCATTGGCATATATTAACTATATAATACATGTGTTTGGCTGGCTGTCATGGCTCCGATTTTATGTTTGCAAAAATGTAAACCGTTTTTTTAAGGTTTACATTTTTGCATGCTTACACTATGCCTGCACCACTTCCTGGATCACTAAATGCCTTCATTTGTAAGCGACTCTGCTGAAAATGGGGTAATTAGCATACTGGGGCCAAGAGCTGTGCGGGCGTAGCATACGCAGGTAGTGCATGTGGAAACAGCTCTTACCTGGATCGCTCACCGGCCATATTTGGTGTTGGAACGCCAACTCTACGCCTGCACCTGGTGCAAGCTTCATGAATCCCGGGGTTTGTGTTATGTGCCCTACTGTGGTAAAACAAGTGCTGTGGTCTGCCAGTATATGTCCTGCCAGACAGAAACAGAATGATGTTTATTTTTTGCTTCTTTAAGAGTTGTTGTCTGAACTGGATGTAAGACGATATTGACTCGGTTACTTAGTACCTTTTCTAATAAAGGACCACAAGAGTGGTTGTTTGGTCCAAGATTGTTACAACAGAAGTTTTTTACAGTGTGTAAGCATTTCTGAGTTTCCATCTCTATTTTCAGTTGCAGCCTTCAGCAACTTCACATATATTTATACTTTGCTTGCAATAAATGTGCTTTTAAGAGACAACTGTGGAACTGTGGGTTTGTAGCCTCTGTTTACGACAACATTTACACACACACACACATACACACACACATATAAATATATATATATATATATATATATATATATATATATATATATATATATCTGTTATACAATCAACAGCACTTTAAGCACTGAATGACTGAATATAAACAAGCAAAACAACTTTGACTGACAGTGGTATTTTCCTTTTTATCCACTGTTGTGTGACCTCAGAGAAAGGAATACTGAATTTTGGCTGTGTGGGTTTGTCTCCCCACATAGAAGTGCAGTAGGGTCTGCCTCCCTGCAAGAAAAAAGTTGCCTCCGAGGTTCAGCAAAAGTTGTTTTCTCATTTATTAGCAATCATTCAGCACTCAATAAAAGTGCTGTTGATTGATCAACATGTCTTCATATAGCTATAGAGGTTTATCTATCTAAATCTATAATATATATATATATATATATATATATATATATATATATATATATATATATATATATATATATATATGGGTCAGTATCATTTAATCAAAATATGTATTAGTCAAATATGTATTTATCGATATATATATATATATATATATATATATATATCTGGGTCAGTATCATTTAATCAAAATATGTATTCGTCAAATATGCATTTATCGAACACTAATCAGTGAAACCCATTTCAGTGAACCCTGAACTTTTTACCAATGTTAGGAACCACTCGCCCACCAGCACTCCCAAACAGCCACTGTGCTAAATCAAATCCACCCATGGGGGGGGGGGCTTTACCCCACACACACACCCAATTCAGAGGGTTGCATCCCTTACCCCCCTCAACTATATATACCAACTCCAAGATTGCACTATAGCAGGGAAAAGGGAAAAGTTGTGGTGATGGCCAAGTGATTGCTAACCCTGGGAAAAGGACCGGGGTTTGCTGAATTGAATTTCACTGATTAGTGTTTGATGAATATGTATTCGACAAACAAGTATTTCAATTAAATGATATATCATTTTTTTCTTTTTTATTTATTTACTTATTTAATAGAACAAGATGAAAAACTAATCCAGCAGGACCAATTTCAGGCTCTGCCTACAAAAATAATTAAAAAAGATAGACTTGTCATTTACAATGCAAGTTACAACTGATTAAAAGAGCAATGCAAATAATAGAGTGGAAAAGTTGGTATATATAACCAATTTATGAAATCCACTTAGACCTACATTTACTTTCTGAAAAATGTATTTATTTTTGTTATCTGCCTTGGACCTCATATAGCTATAGAAAACATGGATCAGACCACAAAGCATGCATGCCAACATGATAACCATTCCCTACAGACCTTGTCATGTGGCAGTGTCATACTAAGATTATTGTTTCCATAATAGCAGTGTTTGTCCAGCAAGCAGATGTATTTTACATGTCTGCAGTCTTTGGCATGTGTCTGCAGCAAATAGAGCAGTGTAGAATCACTATACTAGATCCAAACCATGCTGCATTTGTCCCTTCTAGGGTTTTGGTTATTAGCAAAGATATTGTCCAACCCCACAGTGCCTTTTTATAGGCAATGCCAACTTAATAAACCTACCAACATAACGAGACAAGCAAAAGAAAATATGAAGGTGTTCCTGATCAATGCTAGGAGCCTAAACAAGAAAGTCCACTCCCTACAAGCCTTTTCACCTTGGAGGGCATTGAAATCAGTGTAATGACTGAAACATGGTTTAAAATGGTGGAAAGCACTCCAGTTGTGCAGAGCTCTAATGACATTCACACATTTAAGCCAGCTACTGCACAGAAGGTGAAAAAGGTGGAAGTGTCTCACTCTTTATCCAGAAGAGACTTATGTCAAGGCTGGTAAAGAAGCATGATGCACTGGAGCTTTTTCATGTCCAAATAACCATCAGACAGTTCATGTACCATATATATTAGGTTTCTGTAGAACTCCTTTGATGACCCAAGAAAGCCACAATACCTGTCTACAGAAACTAGAATCCCTCCTTATAAGCCCAGTACCATTTCCCTACTTGATCTAAAGTATCCAGCTATAGACAGGGGAACCTACAGCACCACTAGTGCACAAGCAGAGAGACTCCTGGACTTTGTCGACACTAATGCCATAGAACAATTAGTCAATTTACCCACTTAGGGAAATAACATCCTGGATCTTGTCCTTACTAATATAGAAGCATCTCTTGCTTATTTTCATCACTTGTTATGTCTGACCATCAAGCCACCACCTTTGAAATAACATTGAAAACAAGAGATCCCATCCATGCAAGGTACTTTTAGAAATCTACCTACTCTTAAGTAATACATTGACAAATTTCAAATCCCCACCAAATCCAGTTAACTCCATTGAGTATGGAAATGTACATCACCAGACTCTATCAGCATATAAACAGCTGCATATATGCAGCTGTACCCCATAGGAAGAAGTGCAGGGCAAATCTCAGAAATAAACCCACATAGTGGAACCATAGTATTAACAAGCTTTACAATAAAAGGAAGGGAATTTTTACCAAATGTAAGAAGATTAATTCTCAGAATGGAAGAGCCCTCATCACTAAGATAAACAAACAACTCAGGAGCTTAACAAAATCCACCAAATCCAAGTTTGAGGCTAAAATAGCTACCCAAGCCAAAGACAATCACAAGGCTTTTTTTTATTTAAGTTCATAATCTCAAAAGGACAACACAATAATGCTCTGAGCTGATTGTGAATGATGTTACCTACACTGAGGCTGAAGATATAGTGAACCTACTGACTGATAAATTTAAATCTAACTTTAAACCTCTCTCCCCTCCTTCTCTTCCACAAGATATATCTGAAAGTGTGTTTCTTCCACCTTTCACAAAAGACCAAGTCCTAAAAGTGCTATTAAAAGCTAAAAATACTGCATCAATAAGTCTTGACAATATCATTGGATACATCTTAAATAGCATGAAGCATGATTTAACCACACTCTAACAACACTGTTCAATCTCTCCATACAGGTTTTGTACCATGTGAATGAAGAACAGCTACAGTTGTTCCCCTGCATAAGGGAGAACCCTTTACTGACCCAGGCAATTACAGACCCATAAGCCTGGCCAAGCAATGGAAAGAGTTATCATGGAACTAATTAATAAGGGCAAATGAAATATCCAAACACTGGACTTGTCTCAGTTTGGATTCATCAAGGCCAGGTCATGCTTACCCAGCCTGGTGAACTTTTTGAAAAGCTTGATAAAGCAATACATGAAGGTAAAGTGGTATACACTGCATATCTTGGCCTGGCCAAAGGTTTTGACACAGTCCCCCACTCAGGCATAATAGAAAAGTTAAATAAATTTAGAATAAACCCCTGTACCACCCCTGGCTTGTCAAAGAGCTGAGAAATAGGACATAGGAAATCAAAATAAGCAAGATACCTCCACAAAGAGACCAGTCAGCAGTGGAGTCCCCCCAGGTTCTGGCTGAATAAGTTTGCAGATTATGCAAACTAGGAGCAGTCATTAAATCCCCAAATGATTTAGCCATCCTGCAGGAAGATTTGTCCCAAATAAATAACTGGTACCAACATCATGGACTGAAGCTAAATCCCCCAAAATGCATTAATTTATCCTTTGGGAAGTCATCTGCCATGGGGAACTACCACATTTACGATGCAACTCTAAGAGTTGACCCTGTTGTTTGGGATTTCAGAAGTTATGTGGACAGTAACCTAACTTAGGACCAACATGTGAACATTATAATAAGAAAGTCCTTCTGTATTCCACATCTTATAAACAAAAGGGATTACTTTTAGGTCTAGGGGTGTCATTGTCCCCCTTTAATCAGCACTCATTAGACCAACGATTGACTATAATGCCCCCTTTGGCATGTATCTGTTCACATACATTTAACAACTGGAATGCCCACAGAGATTCCTTACTAAAACAATATAAGGCCTGAACAATGTGTCCTATATGGACAGACTCAGAGTGCTCTGTCACAATACTTTCTGTCCTACAGACTGCTAGGAGGTGACCTATGCCTAGCATACAAAGCATCCTCTGACCCAACAATGATGGATTTACTGATGTCAAATGTCATCAGAAATACACAGTCTAGGGATCTCAACCTCTTCTGTGACATGAACAGAATGGTTTGGAGGGATAGGTTTATCTTGCAGAGGATACCACTACTCCGAAACAGACTCCCACTCATGTCAAACAAAGCTCATCCTTTTCAACAGCAATCTGGATTTATGAATGAGAAATAGAAAATTTACCCCAGGATTGCCTACTGTGCTACTAATAGACATAGGCAGCTCTTAAATACTTTATCCCATGCATGGTTTCCCTCAAATTATCTATGGCATGATCCCAGTTATTCTCATTAGGGGTGAAATATAATTATCGACCATGGGATGGTAAGGTCAATCCAACACCAAATGGAAGAGGTTAATTCTAGAAACAAAAGGGAAATTGGCTAGGCTTAAAATGGCCAGCAAGGACAACTAACCTAGTACTTATTAAGAACCTATGAACTTATAAAATACACCACCAGGAGTTAAAAAGGTATTTTATCTTTGGATGAGGGAGCAAGTTATATCTGCCAGCATCACTTTCTCAGGTCCAATGAAATCAAGTATTTGGGATTCCCTAGGTACTCTGTCACGTCTTAATTTCTGGCCATTAAATAGCAATCCAACATTGAAATGGTAGTCAGGTTTCTTAAGTCATTACAGACTCTAATACTTCTATGAGGTTTAGGAACTCACATCACTGGTTTGTTCCAATCATTCCAAACTAGGATATCTTAACCGTATACAGTTTCCACAATTAAATTACTTCCTTGAACTTCTTAAATGGCCCTTCACTTTCTCACCTTTCTGTCCCCACCTTTTTCCCTTCAGCATTACTCTCCCTACAAACTGTCTCTTAAACTCTATTTCATATGTATATTTTAACACATCTATTTCTTTTTAAGTAGTACATTCAATGCCAATATACCTTTTTGCATCACTTTGTTAAATTTTCTTATTTTTCATAGACTACCCCTGGGATTCAAGAAGCTCGGCACAAGGGCGGTTTTAGCCTTGCGCTGAGCGTGCTCACTACAGATGGTGCACCAGCACCATATGAATATGTATGAGGGCATGCCGCCACAACCTCGACGTGCACAGGAAATGTGTGCGAGTGCAGGAGATGTGTACAAGTGCTCTACGGAGGCGTAAACATGCCCCGACAGTTGCAAAACCTACTATGCCTATTAGTAGAGCCAGCCTCTAATAGTAAGTCAGTAATTCAGTGTCCATGGAAATGTATGCTAAGCATACAAGACTGTCCATGAACAGTGAAAAAAATTTGAAGTAGTAAGCACAAAAACACGTAGTGGAATGTTGAGATCTGTCCCTAGAACTTTCACAATTAGATTCCCCGTGTCCCAATTATACATTTGAATTGTTGCAATATCAAAGGTGTAAGTAAAGCGTAGGGTGTTTCCACGTTGCTGCCCTCTGCCGAGCATAGCTTACACATCAAATTCATTCAAATAGAGAAAAACATGCAGAATCAATGTAAATGTCAATAGTGTAGTGTTTAGAGCATACGCCTAACGAACAGGCATTCACGGTTTGAGCCCAAAAATAGCACATATCATTTTCCATATGGAATGAATGCCATTTTGCTGTAAAACCGACAAAAGAGTATTGCATGTGATATTTAACTTAAATATCATTTAAGCAAAGTAGCACTGTCATAATGAATAAGGCACTAGAAAGCAGGTGTAAGCACAAACAAGCAGCAGTAAACACATATAAGTACCAGTAAGCAAGTCTGAGTGCACTTGCGTAGGTCTAAGCAGTGCCCAGCATAGGAAATGTATATACGTATGTACAGATATATAATATATATACATATATATATATATATATATATATATATATATATATATATATATATATATATACATACATATATATATATATATATATATATATATATATATATATATATATATATATGTATATAGATATACACACACACACACACATATATATATATATATATATATATATATATATATATATATATATATATATATATATATATATATATATACATATATGTATATATATCTATGAAGAAAGAACAACGTGACAATAAAGTATACAAAAGGAATAAGACGGGAATCAACAGCAACCCCAGTATTATATAGCGCTGTCAGCGTATGTCATATCAAGCTGGGCAGGAGTAAGCAAAACAATGCTACTCACACCATTGGGGTGCGTGTTTGGGGAACCAGGAGCCATGGGTATATGGGCATATATGCAAATGAAGCAGCACAGCAATAGTTACCAGTGGGAGTAACATTGTTGATCTGCTAAGTCAACTTTACACACAGAAGGTAGTCCCTGGTGGGACTACCCAAAAATGTATAGGCTATTTGGCCATCTGACCATTACACAAGCAAGGTCAGGTATGTTCAAGGACTAAATGGTGGGAAAGCCTGAGAATACATGGGTTGGGACAACATACATGTAGGGCCCCTAACACTCGGGAGAGGGCAATGTGTGGAGGTGTGTCATGGCTGCGATAACAACTGGACAATGGATGGTATGCTTGTATGTTTAATTCGGGTGGGGCGGAGGAACTACGGGTATGAAATTATGGAGCCAGATCTGCCAGGGTTGGATGGACTGGTTCTAATTGGACCGCCCCGTGGAGGTCAATGAGTTCATTATAAGTATATATGCATATGCACATGCTGAAATCAATATGTAGAAGTACATTCTCTGTAACACATTCATTCCATTTGCAGACATAAATAACATGAATGTGCCCTTACAAACCTTGACAGTAGATAGAATAATAGGTTGTGCATAAGAGGGAAGGGACGAAACTGCTAAAATGCAGAAGTGTGTACAATGTCCGAAGTCAATGCTGTGCTGAAAAAAATCAAATGTGAGGACTTTCCCACACATGGAATCATTCCTGTGATCTGGCTGCTATGGCAATGCCAATTACTAAACCGGTCTATTTGTGAAAGAAATACACCGAACACGTACATAATTAGGCTGTCATGTGTAATGTGTGCATTACCACATAGTCATACTTATTTGTTTATTGTAGTGTCATGTTAACGGGAGTAAGGATGTAATGGAGTATAGAGTCTAATCTTGATATAAACACATGCATGCCCCATGTGGGACAACCCAAAAATTGTGATTAGTATCCTTTTGGTCGCTCATGTCACCAATGTTTGTGGACTAAACATTTGGGAGTTCTGAGGATACGTGGAGTGAGTCAACTGATGGGATGGGTCTA
Source organism: Protopterus annectens (assembly GCF_019279795.1). Classification (NCBI taxonomy): domain Eukaryota; kingdom Metazoa; phylum Chordata; order Ceratodontiformes; family Protopteridae; genus Protopterus; species Protopterus annectens. The sequence continues at coordinate 1,794,712,848 of NC_056737.1, forward strand.
TAGGAGTAGGGAGTGCCAATGTGTAGTGGTGTGGATACACCGGGAATCCAACTGGAGAATGGATGACTGCAGCGTTAGGGAGGCATTGGGGTGTGTGTTTGGGGAACCAGGAGCCATGAGTATATGGGTATATATGCAAATGAAGCAGCCCAGCAATAGTGTATTGGTTAGAGCAACCGAATAACGAACAGACATTCCCGTACTGAATCCCACTGCATCACATACCATTTACCATCAGTAATCTGTACATATGCATATTGCGACATCTGTCCACTGTATAACATGCAAAATAAAAATTAAAAGTTAACTGGAGTGAAGTGTCAGTGTCATAATGAATAAGGCACTAGTAAGCAGGTTTAAGCATATATAAACACCAGTAAGCATGTGTAAGTGTGTTTGCGGGGTATGCATTGCTTTACAGACACACACACACACACACACACACACACACACACACACATATATATATATATATATATATATATATATATATATATATATATAGTTGCTGCAGACATATACATATATATATATATATATATATATATATATATATATATATATATATATATATATATATATATATATATGTGTGTGTGTGTGTGTGTGTGTGTGTGTGTGTGTAGATATACACAGATATACAGCTATGATAGGAAACAGCAAACAAGAATGACATATGTTCACAGGCTATGCCAATGGAAGTGAGGGGCCCAAGCAAGAATCATGAAACATGTAGCATGACCTTCCACCCCCCCCCTAGCATGAAATGGGAAACATACACACAAAACCACAAACAATGTAAATAGTCCACTGCTCCCCAGACCACAGACAGGATACAACCGAGGGGGTACACAGTGCACCCGTGAAATCTAATCTTCCAACACAGACAGGTGCGTCCCTTCGGGACACACCAAAAATTGCCAAAACCAAAAAAAGGTGATACACCGACCATTCCGGCTGGGATGTATACATACCCAGAATACAAGGGTGGGAAAGCCTGATGACTCATGGGTTGAGACAATTGTATGACATGGGTTCTGTGAAGTGGAGAGTGGCAGCGTGTAGTGGTGAGTTCAGAACCGACCAGGACCCAGAGTAAGGAAGGGTGCTGTAGAGGAGGTGCGGGTGGGAGAACTATGGGTAGCTACTTATGGGTCTAGGTGTGCAGGTGTTGGCTGATGTGGGCCTATATGGACAGCCCCTGGGATGTAAGCAAATGTGTTCTTTGGGCAGAGGCGTCACCCAACGAACAGCCACATCCAATATGAGTCCCACTGCAGCAAAGTGTAATCTATATGGCAAGGAATGGAATAACCAGATGTAGATGTATATATGTAGAGGTATGTGTGTATATCTACCCATAGTGACATAGAGATAAGCCTTTCCCTCTCCGTAGTACAAATGTATACATACAGAGACAGAATACATATACATACCCACATATAAATATATACATATGCAGACACCCATAAACCCATATGTTGTTTTATATATATATATATATATATATATATATATATATATATATATATATATATATATATATGGGTCTACTTTGTTTCACCTAACTTCCAATTCACTGACTCCCATTTGACTGAGACCAAATGACTGAAATTTCATTTCACTGACACTTCATTTCACTGACAGTTCATTTGACTGACAAGTATTATTAGCAAGAAAATGGAATATGCCCCCTTCCCCACTGTAGTGTGACCCTGGAGTTAGAATATATAGTTGGGGGGTGTGGGGGGCACAGCCCCCCACTTACTTTTCTTTTACTAAGCAATATTATATCAAAACTTAACAATATCATATGAAAGGAAGTGGGGGGGCTGCGCTGTCAGTGAAATGAAGTGTCAGTGAAATGAAATTTCAGTGAAATGGGGTCAGTGAAATGAAAGTCAGTGAATTGGAAGTTAGGTGAAACAAAGTAGACCCATATATATATATATATATAGACAGCAATATATAAATATATACATGTATGCATACATATACAGATATATCTGATTATAGTAATGTGTATGTATATATATATATATATATATATATATATATTTATATATATATATATATATATATATGTATATGTTATATATGTGACTGTAAATATACACATGTATATAGCTAGGAAATGCTACAGCAGTTATGAGTTACATATGTTCACAGGCCATGCATATGGGAGTGAGGGGTCCAATAAACAAATGTGTAACACGTAGCATCAACCCTCCCACCCCCAAGCTAGGCCGGTGAGACCAGACGGTGTCCCAGGCTGCGTCCTACATGAACTCCAAGAAGAGCTAAACCCAAGCATAAAACTACTGTTCAATCTCAGCCTTACTACAGGATATGTACCCAAAGAGTGGCGTACAGCAACAGTGGTCTCTCTCCACAAAGGTGGTGCCTCAACAGACCCTGGAAACTATCGCCCCATAAGCCTGACTAGCTTGGTCTGCAAAACTATGGAAAGGATCATCATGGACCTCATAAATAAAGATATTGGGGACCTACAGACACTGGATCCTACCCAGTTTGGCTTTGTTAAGGGCAGATCCTGCCTCTTAAACCTGGTTGACTTCTTTGAAACAGTCACCAAGGCCATTGTGAAGGAAGGTGGTCCACACAGCCTATCTGGACCTCGCAAAAGCCTTCGATACAATACCCCACTCGGGCATTATAGATAAGCTCACCAGCTTAAATATAAACCCCTATGTCACTAGATGGGTTGCAAACTGGCTCAAGGACAGAACTCACATGGTTAGAATTGCTGGAGCCATGTCAGACTCCAAACCAGTTACAAGTGGCATCCCACAAGGCTCAGTCCTGGGACCTCTCTTGTTTGGTATATATTTCTCGGAGGTACAGGCCAACACGGAAGGACTGTGGCTGACCAAGTTCGAGAATGACTGCAAACTGGGCGCCATAATCGACTCTCCAGCCGACACAAGCATCCTCCAAAATGGCCTCATAGAAACAGACAACTGGTGCCAGAGCCATGGCCTCAAGCTAAACACCAAAAAGTGTATAGTCATCCCCTTTGGCAAAAACAAAGTGCCCACAAATTACCACATAGGTGGTAATCCATTAAGTACAGAAGAAGTAATTAGGGACCTGGGGACCCAAGTTGATAGCAATCTCATTTGACAACCACGTGGCCAAAGTGGTTAGAAAAACATTTTATATAGCCCACCTAATCATGAAGGGATTCACATCTAGATTAGGGGAGGTCATCGTGCCTCTTTACTCATCCTCATCAGGCCCATAATTGAGTACAATGCCCCTTTTGGGATGTACCTTACCAAACACCTGCAGCAACTGGAAAGACCCCAAAAGTACCTCACCAAGAGGATCAAAGGGCTCAAACAGATGCCATATGCTGCCCGGTTAAAGAAACTCCAGCTCTACTCAGTGGCATACCGCCTGCTCAGAGGTGACCTGTGCCTGACGTATAAGGCCATGTCCAACCCGGAATTAAGGGACATGCTGCACCTCAAAATTCCAAATCCCATCGAGCTACGCCGAGACTTGAACCTCAGCACTGAAATAAATAGGACATGCTGGAGGGACAGATTCATAACCCAGAGGCTCCCTTCACTCTGGAATAAAATCCTAGTCCAGGTTAGGCAGAGTCCCTCATTGACTCTTTTCAAGAGGAATCTTGATGAGTGGATGGGAGATCGTAGGTTTACCCCAGGTATCACTTCTGTGTCACTGTTAGACAGAGACACAGTATACTAACCTCGAAAAAGGGCATAGCAAAATTAATTTAAAATGGGTGGCGAAAGCCAAACATACTCTGGCTAGGCTTATAAATGTCCTAGGGCAGATAGCCAAGTATGAACCTATGAACCTATGAACCTATACAGACACAAAATAAAAGTAAACACACCACTGCTTCCCAGACCACTGGCAGGGTTCTACCAGTGGGAGACATGTCTCTTTTGGGACACCCAAAAATTAATGATCATCAGAGGGTGCCCAGGTAATGATTCATCAAACCAAACTGTAGATGTACACAGACCAATAGGTTGTGCAGGCCTCATTACCCATGGGTCAACACAATGTACGACGTGTCCCGACACGGGGAAAGTGGGCAGTGTGTGTAATGGTGTGTTTATACCCCACCTGCACCCACAGTAAGGATGAGTGCTGTAGAGGAGTGGCAGGTGGGGGAACTATGGGTATGTAATTATGGGCCTAGGCATGCAGGTCCTGGCTGGCTCAGTCATATTAAGACTGCCCCGGGGATGTAAGTAATATTCTGTAATGGGCATAGCTGACGCCCATACCTCTCAACCCCTAACAGCAAATCAGCTCGACAGGACATAAACCATTGGGGGAAAAAATAGGGACCATACCTCTGAACTGTCCCCGATTTCCAGGGACGTCCCTGATTTTGACTCAATTTCTAAATCTGTCCCACTTAATCCCTACTAAAATAGTGACTTTTGGAGGAAAGGTGGTGAATTACACGTAATGAATAATGACAACAATTAAGAATTATAAACATCATTTACCTCAGAAAATGTGTATGAATTCAAATGTTCTGAGTCTGTTAATGTGTCAGGTTAATAGCACTAATAATTTAAATGTGTCCCTGATGTTGTTATGATGTGTCCCTGATTCAGTAGGTATTTTTCCTTAATTGTATGAGAGGTCTGATAGGGACAGAAAGCACATATTCCACTGACAACCTTAGTAAGATGATAGAATATTAGGTATGCAGTAGCATGACTCGGCTGAAGGATGCGGGTTCCAAAACCCAATTACTTGTTTGTATTAAAGAGTGTCAGTTCCCATGTATTAGCCAGACAGGTGAAGATTGTAAGAGGAAGACACCAATAATATGAATCAAACTCTGGACAGGTCGCAGATTCCGTACAGCCGAACGGCATGCTTTCGCCAAATGGGCAGGCATTCCCAGTACTGTAGGCCTGTAATCCAATGTAATAGGCATCACAAGGTAATATTTTAGTCTTCACTCCCAACCAGGGGTGTGAGTGTCAGATGCAAACACCAAATGCAGTGCATTTGCAAGTGCGGAAGCAAGTGGGTGTAAGCCTGTTTGGCTGCCAGTATGCGAGTATTACACTGGTGAGGCAATGTAGAGGCTAACTGAGTGTAAGAAACTGTAACCGGAGGTTAGCATTGCTTAGCTCTATGCAAACCCACACACACACCCACTCACAACTGCTTTAATGTGCCTTAATCACTCTGTATCCAATGGCCTTGTTTTGCTCAGCAACAAAATAAATGGCCTCTGCACGTCTCAAAACCAGGACCCTGCACACACAGCTATTGTGATTTACCACTAAGGCATGGCAGATATACAGACATCGGTTCTTATCACAAACATATCATTCAGTGCAGTCATTCAACAGTATAGGAAATGTATTTCATCATGTAGATGTATGTGTGAGTATTTATGTCCAGATATAGATACATACATATATATAGATATAGCAAGAACATCCCGTGTGACAACAAAGCATTACAAAGGAATGAAAAGGGAAACACCAGCAATGCCTCTATTATGTAGTGGTGTTGTCCTATGTAATATCAAGACTCCCTCAGACAGACATGTGTCATTAATACATGCAAACATTTGTACATTGGCCAAATACATCACTCTGTGCATTTTATTTATTTACATTAACACAACAGTTCCTGTCCAATCATTATGTGAGAACAGTACTCTTGCAAGGTGCTGTGTGTGACATCATCATCATGAAAAAGGTAAATGGGGTAACCATAGAGGGACCGGTAGTGCTGTGTGTACAGTGGGGTCATTGGCATCAAGTGTACCTGGAACCTTTAGGAGTCATGTGCATACCAGGATCCTGTGCCTGAGAGACAGGGGTGAGGACAACTGGAGTATTTTGTGATGCACATTAAAAGGGTTTCATGTGTCCAGTGGACACGCATGTGAAATGAACAGCTATGTATAGGGCAAATTTTGTTCTAGTAACCGATTGGCCATTTGTTTCCATAGGGTGATAGTGGGATGTGGGGGAAGGAGAGTAGGTATGCTCGTGGAGGATAGGTTGGGTAGGATGACAGACAAGACAGCATACAGGGTCGGCATATGACATGTGGGGGGGGCACCTTGGACGGGGAGGGTTGTTTGGTAGTCACAAGCTCATGAGCCCCCAGATGGAAACAGTGGGACTGTGGTCCCCATCTATGGGCAGCCACCACTGCACCAAAACAGCCACAAAGGTGGCAGTGCTGAGGGCTGTCTAGGAAGGGCAGGCTCACCCTGTAAATGTGACACTCTGCCCTTGAGCTGGCATATCTGGCCTTGAAACCCCTTATTGAGCCCCCTATGCACCACATCCGAGACTGTACGACAGCGGACATGTTCCTGTCTGGACCTGCTCCCAGGGGGACAAGCCCCATCCACAGTGGTGGTTTCACCAGAAGGTGGTGCAGTGCCAACAGAGGTGGAGGTCCAAGGCTGGGCCCCAGATGTGCTGGTGCCCGGTGCTATGGCCAGCTGAAGTGGGACAGGAGGTTCTACCGGGACCTCCAAACCCGTACAGCCTATGGTGTCGCAGTTTAAACACAGATATGGCTTAGTAATAGTCAACAGCATTTAGGATTACTTATAACAGCATGCATAGATATGACAATCAACCCAACACAACAGCTGGTATACATTTGCAGAGGGAGCACAACACATGCATATATACTGCATGACATCTGTAAAAAGTGTAGAAGACTTGAGACTGCAGCTATGAACAGTGGCCCATTATTGGCATGCCACTGTGAACCCCATACAGTGTCTGTCATACCACTGTTTCATGTGACATATGTCCAATCAGGGATGTGATGGCAGTAACTCATCACTATCACTGTGCAATGACTGCAATCCTAACACTATGCTCCTGCAGTTCACAGATGTGTGCTCAGTGAGTAACACAGGAAACAAATGGTTCAATACACTGACCAGTCCACAGATGGCCCTACAGATGGGGGTCTCTCACAAACAGAGCACTGTCTTGTCAGTTTTAAAACATGCAGAATAGCCATTACCACACACAACTTGTTAAACAGGCAGTTGTCTCAATGAAGCATAGCTACATTCACATGCTGTAGTCATGTCTGGCACATCACCCTCCTGTCTTTAGGCTATTTCCCACTGTGTATGTTGTTGGAGGAAAATCTAGATATCATCTGTTAAGCCGTTTACCAAATACCAGATCCATGTACCACTCACAGCGACTGTCATGGGCAAACACCAACATGAAGTTCCTAGATATTGTGCTGTGTTTCCATGCGATTGGCAATAAGACATCATCACAGCTGTTCCACATGCAATCAGCTAGAGGAGGACTGCAATAGGTGCAAAAGCTGCTGCTGAGCAGGTGTACAACTCCACTTCCACCAGAGAGTGTGTGGGATGGACAGACAGAGGCAAAGTACATCAGAGAAGGGCTTGGAGACTAAAACCTAAGCATCATCTGTCACACACCTACCGGTACAGAGGTTCAAACCCCTGACTGACTAGTCATTACTATTACAAGTGCATGCAGTTACGCCATGTGCCACAAAGTTGACATGTTGGTATGCTGTAAGAACATATATGTATGCTGGTGAGCGACATCTGCAACAGAGATATAGTAGACATACATTAG